>NC_051178.1:36089271-36395937 GCF_013339695.2 Rhipicephalus sanguineus
TGGTAATCACGCAAGCACGCAACAGTTACAAGATCTTTTGTGCAGCTTCCTCTTTCGCACCAGCCCCTGGAACACCTTCAGGATCTGTACACAGCGCTAATGCATCTGAGGTGTCCAAATGCAAACAGGCATCACTATCTGCTGGCACTCCGGTGGTGGCGTTGTTCTCTTCAGCAACTCGCTGCGCCATCTCCTCAATGTTCTGCAGCTTGAACCGCAGCTGTTCCCGCAACACATCTTGTTGGGCCACCTCGCCTAAAAGGGCCTGCTGGCGTGCAGTCTCCTGTACGGACACGTGCACAGGGTTTGTAGCAATATTTGCAGACAATAAAAGCACTGAAAGAGCATTTTTGGGATTAAAGCAGCGGAACAAGGTGTCTCACTGCAGCTAACATTTTCATCGGGGGAGGCACTAGTCTTTATCAAGGCAGCAGAATTCTTATGCAGAATTCTTATGTAGACCTAGCTTAAATGGAGGAAGGAAGGTAAGCCCATAGGTCAGCAAACTCACTCAAGAGTCAACCCACTCAGACTCAGATCGGGTCATGAGTCTCAGTGAGTCCGGTTGAGGAAAATATTGACGAGTCTGAGTCTGAGTGAGCCCTAAGCGCAAGATATATTTCCTGAGCGAGTCTGAGTGAGCTCCACCTTTTATTGCCGATCTATGGTCCTACCTAATCACCTTCAACATTACTATCAGCCTTATATGTATCGGCTTCAGTTTATACTCAAGTCTATTCACACCTATCTCAGCACAAAGCATTCATGCGCCACATCAATATTTATTGATAAGAGGCGTGAGTTAATGGGAGGGTGTGCCATGACGTCCCCCGCAAACTCTTTCATGGGAAGTTCTTGATAAGAATATCTCAGGTGAGTCGCGCATTTCATAAAAATGTACTTACTAGATTGAAACCACTGGTAACTTGTATTTGAAGGCACAAGATGAAAAGGCGTACCATAGAGCACCGATTATGTGGGATATTGGCGCCAAAGAGCATTTAAGCGATGGTCGAAAGAGCTAATTTTACGCTAACGTACTCATGAGTCGACCCACTCAGCCTCAGGTCAAGCCGTGAGTATGAGTCTGAGTGAGTCTGGCTAGGTAATATGTTGGTGAGTTTCAGTCCGGTTGAGAAAAATTTTGGCGAGTCTGAGTCCGAGTGAGCCTTCAGAGCAAAACATATTTCTGGAGTGAGTCTGAATGAGCTCCAATTTTTTTGCCGGCCCATGGGTAAAGCCTGTGTGCAGAAAAGGGTTGATGATGATATATGGTGTTTATTACCTAGGCCATTTAATGGCCAAAGAGCGCCAGGACATGATGTGGGATGTGATCAAAGATGATGTTAAGTGGCTGTATAGGGGCCTAAAATTTCGTGCGCTGGGGTGTGTAAAACACATACGTATTAAAATTACGAGAGTGACATGAAAGGTGTACAGTGAGAGCAGACCTGTGCACCTCCGCTGCCGCCTGTTCTTGCTCACGCCGCCGAAGTCCCGAGGGTGATCCCGCAGCTGCCACCGCGCAATAATTGCAGCGCGCCGCTGTTAGTCTTTTATTCTAACCGGAACGGGCAATCAGGACAAAATACATCACTTCACCGGGGGAGCTCTTCTGTATGTTTTTATGTAATGGACTGTCTAGTTCAGCTGCTGCTGATTGTCAGAACTCGGCGAGAAGTGCGCCCTCTGTTTCCGGTTTTCTTCTTGACGTCACGAAGCTTTCACAACTATCGACACAAATGAGAGGGACAGAGTACGCTTCAACCATGGAGAAAAAAAAAACAGCTGAGCTAGTTGCAAGGTATTCTCTTAAAAAGACAGGATGTGCAAGCACAGACACAAGATAGAAGTCAAGAGAGTGAACAGCTATTTCTCACGTAGACCACCACGCGCACCTGAGTGATAGGTATCGCCTCTTGCCTGGGAATGCGCAGATAAGTATTTGTGTCTACCTTCTTTTCTGCCCCTGTATGATTTTTCAGTTGTTAGCGGCACTTGTGGTGTCTTGACTATCCTCTTGTGTCCGTGTTTGCATGCCCTGTCTTTTTAAAGGGCCCCAAAACAGCCTCTGAAGATACAGGAAATGCAGGCAGTTTGCACTAAGTCGCGCAAAGCTTGTCGCAGTGAAGCCCATCTCTGCTCATACTCCTCGTCGACCGACACGTCTAGCTTCGAGACGCGCGGCTTCCTTCTCGGGAGTATGCACTTCGGATGCCGCATGACTCTCTTGACCCGATTGGGCGCAGCCAGGCTATGCACTCTAGACTGCAGGTCGCACACTATGTCTCCATCGGTGGGCCTGGCTTAGCTAATGTGCGTGCGTGGCTTGGCCAGGTGGTGCGGTATCTGGTCACTAGACGACGCGATACTTTTTTTTTCTCTCTCTTTCGTTCGTGTTCCCTCTCTCTTTTTTCGTTCTGCATATCTTTTGCTCTATTTCTCTCTTTCTCATTCTTCCCCTGCTATGCTTTACTCTCTCTCTCTCCCTTCCTTCTTTCCCTCCCCCTCACCACATCTCTCCTCCTCACGCTCACTTTCCTTTCCCACCCCCTTGCTACACTATACTAAACGAGGCTATGCTATGTGTCACAATGTTGATAGCTAACACACAGCGCCCTCACGCGGCGCTGTTGCTTTGTGTGCTGGGGCGTCATGCCTGTAGACTGAAAGATGGAGACGCGGGAAAAATAAAGAGTCAGTTCGTTTTGGGCTCTCGTATCGCCGTGTCTCATTTTGCTATCGAGGTCCTGATGGCCTCCTATCATATCTAGTCTCCAGGTATCTTCCGGCCATCTGTACTTGTATCAACTGGCGACGAAGATAAAAAGAATGTTCTCACAAGTTGCTGCCGCTCCACCATAGGTCCAAATGCCAAATTTCGGCAATCTTGAGTCTTTCGAGGGAGGAGGCAATGACTGGCCCTGCTACGTGGACTGGCTGAAGGCATTTTTCACAGCGAATGACATCGCTGAAGACAGCGAACAGCCGTCTTTATTAGCTGCTGTGGGCAGAAAACAGGGGCGTAGCCGGGGGGGGGGGGGGGTTGAAACCCCCCCCCCCTAAATTTTTCGATTTTGCATGTGCATATATACACGCACACAAACGCACACACGAACATACAAAAAGGACGGTTGAACCCCCACCCTGAAAAAAATTTCTGGCTACGCTTCTGGCAGAAAACATATGCGTTGCTTCGCAATTTGGTCGAGCCTGACCAGCCAAGTGACAAGACACTGGACGAGATTTTGTTGTTTCTAAGAAACCACTACTGCCTGAAGCCTTCTGCTGTTGCGCAGCGTTTCCACTTCAACTCGAGCGTTCGTGCGGAAAGAGTCCATCAGCAACTTCACTGCAGCAATGAAGAGCCTTTCCGAGCTCTGCAACTTCGGTAAAGGGCTTGCTCCGCGACCGCAAACATGCTCCGCGACCGCATCGTGTGTGGCATCAACAACGCAGACATTGCTGGAAAAAGCGGACCTGACATTCGAAGACACAGTGCAGACCGCCCTAGCAATGGAAGCAGCAAAGAAGGATGCAGGGGAGATAGTGCAAGCTAATGCTAGCACCTTCTGTTTTACCCTCCGCGTCTCAGAAGTGCCAATGGACGTGTCCTGTTATCGCTGCAGGGACGCACACCTGGCGTCCGCTTGCCAGCATGTGAAGACCGTCTGCAGTTACTGCCACAAACACGGCCACTTGGCAATGGTTTGCAATACGAAACGAAAAGACCAGCAATCACAGAGCAACAGCTCTCTCAGGCTGCGTTCATTCACGGGCTGAAGTTCACTGTCGGCGAGGAACCGTAAATACTGTCCGCTACAACTTCACCCATCGAAGTTTTCGACATGTGACAAGTTACCTACACCAAGGCACCTCCACCTTTTACCATCAATGTTGAAGTTTGCGGCAAGCCGCTCCGCATGGAAGTGGACACAGGGGCAAGCGTCTCAGTCATTGCCAAGTTGCATTTGCTACAGCTTCTACCTTCAATTCCTGTGCAGCCGTCTCAAGTATTTCTGCGAAGCTATTCCGGGGATTTAAAGAAGGTACAAGGCAAAGCTAATGTCCATGTAAAGTTTCATGGCAAGGAGGTTGACTTACCAATTTTTCTGGCCGCAAATGGATCACCCACTCTGCTCGGACGCAAGTGGATGCAAGAATTGGGCATCGGCGTCTCCAACGTTGAAGTGAACATTCATGCACTTGCTGATGTGAGACACGTAGTGCAAGATTACACTGAAGTGTCTGAAGAAGGCTTGGGTATGTTCAAGGGTGTGACGGCTTCACTACATGTACCTTCAGATGCTCCACCACGGTTTTTCAAGCCACACCCACTGCCGTATGCTTTGACAGACGGAGTCACGCAAGAAATTCAGCGATTAATAAGAGATTCCATCATTGTTCCGGTGAAGACAGCAAGGTGGGCTGCTCCAATTGTTGCTGCGACAATAAGGGATGGGCACATCAAAATCTGTGGGGACTTTGGTGTCACCATTAACCCAGTCGCAACGGTGGAATGCTACCCTATTCCAAGGATTGAGGACGTGTGGACTGTGCTGGCTGGAGGTGGGAAATTTACAAAGTTGGACTTGCGTCATGGGCGTCCGGAGGGGGGTGCAAGGGGGGGCAACTGCCCCCCCTTGGAATTTCGGATAATATTTTTCTACGCAGTTGCGATAAGCTACACGTGATTAGCACTCAGGTCCTGGCCTTCAGGTTCGCCATTTAATTTCGCGCGTTACAAACTGACTAATCTTGCCATGTCACGGCAGTTAAAGAAAGGCTGCCAGTGCTGAATGCCCCCCCCCCCCCCCTTGCATATGCACCCCCCTGCAAAATGTTCTGCGGACGCCCTTGACTTGCGTGACACATACCAGCAAGTCGTCCTGGATGAGGCCTCTAGAGAGTACATCACAATTTCGACGCACATGGGGTTGTTTCAATACACCCGCATACCTTTTGGGATCTCATCTGCTCCAGCTATTTTACAACGCGAGATGGAGAACTTGTTCAGAGGTCTGCCATATGTAGCGGTCTATTTTGACGACATTCTCATAACTGGTGCGAATGATGCCGAGCACTGTCGCAACCTCCGTGCAGTACTAGGCAAACTTCAAGAATCTGACCTCAAGTTGAAACTTGAGAAGTGCCACTTCTCAAGTTTCATTATCAGTTAGGAAGGCCTCTCCCCAAACATGGACAAGGTGTCTGCCATTCTGCACGCTCCTGTGCCACAAGATATCAAGGAACTTCAAAGCTTCTTGGGACTCGTCAATTTCTATCGGCGTTTCTTGCCCAACCTTTCTGCACTTCTCCATCCGTTGCACTCGCTTCTTGGTGATGGAAAGAAATAACCGTGGGGAAAGGACCAGCAAGATGCTTTCACTGCCTGCAAGCATCTGGTGACTTCAGCTCCAGTTCTCGTACATTTCCGCCCGGACAGGCCTGTGTGTCTCAGCTGTGATGCATCACCTTACGGTATAGCCGCAGTTTTGGCGCACAAGGACGCCGATGGCCGAGAACGTCCAATTGCTTTTGCTTCGAGAAGTTTATCAAAAGCAGAACAAAACTATAGTCAACTTCAGAAGGAAGCACTGGCCTTGGTGTTTGGCGTGGATCAGTTCCACAAGTGCTTGTGGGGCATACCATTTGAAGCACACGCTGACCACAAGCCACTTCTTGGACTTCTGGGTGCCAACAAGCCTATTCCTGTGCAAGCTTCGCCAAGAGCAGTCAGATGGGCTCTGAAGCTCTCCGCGTACAATTATATAAACTTATCTAGAAACCAGGCAAAGAGCTCGGGCATGCCGATGCGCTTAGTAGACTGCTGCCGCCTAATGACTGCACTGCATTTTCTCGCCCTGCTGAGATCTTCATGCTAGAGGAGGCATATCCGCAACTCCTCTCACCAACTGTTGTAGCACAAGCCACAAGGGACGATTCAGTATTGAGCCATGTTGTCCTATCTGTGTTGAAAGGAGAAAGCCTCCCAGCGGGACCAGAGTGGAACCCCTTCAATGCCAGAAGTGCGGAACTCAGTCTCCATGAAGGTTGTCTACTATGGGGATCAAGAGTCGTGATTCCGAAAAAAAAACGCCAGGCCCGCGCGGAAAGCACAGCACAGTCACAGCGAAAGCTGGAAGAGCGGCATTTCTAAAGCCCGTTATAAACTCTCTTGTGGCTACTAATAAAAATACGCTAGCAACATACCCACTACGGCACAAATCATAATTTTTGTGAAGGTCGGAAGCACCCACCATGACATTATTCGTCACTCTGCAGAGAAGCGAGGTACCATCTTTGAGGCATTATGTGCACTTTGTTCGTGCGACGGCTGATGACGATGAAGAATTATGGCCGAGTCCTTTGTAATGGGTTGGAATCTTTAAACGACCCACTAGTTACGTAATTCGCATTGTGTGACTCCCGGTCATTATTTTATTCTCCCACCATGCTTTATAACATACGTTAACGTGAGAAAGAGAGGGAATTGACTTTATTGAGACCCTGACGAAATGGATCATGGGAGCGTTATGGGCTTCCTTGGCAACCAATAGAAGTGCACTTGAGAGGAACCCACTACGCTATAAATCATAATTTTTGTGAAGTAGCAGCCACTATGCAATTTTTCGTCATTTTGCGGAGAACCGTGATACCCCCTAAGCACCTCTAAGGCACTATGCGCACTTTGTTGATGCTGTGGCTCATGACTATGAAGAATTATGGCAGAGCCCTTTGTAATGGGTTGGAAACATTCAACCCATTCGTGCAATTCGCATTGTGCGACGCCTGGTTACAGAATTCGCATTGTGTGATGCCTGGTTGATGTTTTACTCTTCTACCACGCTACATTACATATGTTAATGTGGTTCCTTCCCGACATGAAGCCTGTATGGGGTCTTTTTGCAAAGCAGTTTCAAGCACCGGCATGGCTCTGAGGTAAAACAATGGGCTCCCACGCAGAGGGCCCAGGTTCGAACATCGCTCAATCCTAAAATTTTTTCTTATTTCATTTTTTTTTCTTATTTCCAGCAATAGTGGTTATGGACACCGGCGGCGGCGGACAACTACGGCGCCAGAAACGGCCCTTGTTGTGATCTCATAACAGCTTTCGCTGTAAAAATTGCTGGCCCAGGTACTCGGCGTGCTCCATGCCAGCCACCCTGGTATCGAGAAGAGCAAGATGATTGCCAGGAGCCATGTCTGGTGGCCAGGCATTGACAATGACATTGAAAACAGTGTGAAGCTTCCATATTGCTAGCGAACACGCACAAAGGACGACATCGTCGTCCTTTGTGCGTGTTCGCTAGCAATATGGAAGCATACAATCAATACCAACAAGCCCAGCTTGATGCAATAAACAATGTGAAGAGCTGCGCTACGTGCCAGGCTCAACATCGAGCTGCCCAGCCAGTGCAGCAGACACCCTAGCCTTTTCCACAGCGACCGTGGTCTAAGCTTCACATTTATTTCGGGGAACCATTTCTAGGGCATACATTCTTGATTATAGTGGACGCCTTCTCGAAATGGATAGAAGTCTTCCCTGTGTCTTCTACATCTGCAGAAGCTACCATTTCCGCCTAGAGGATGGCATTCGCCCAGCACGGCCTCCCCAACATAATAGTTTCGGACAATGGTCCTGCTTTTACCAGTGCACAGTACCTCGAATTCTTGACTCGAAATGGAATACGTCGCATGCTGGTACCGCCGTATCATCCTGCGTCCAACGGTGCCACAGAGCGAGCAGTACAGACAGTCAAAAAATCCACAGCATATCCACGGGGTGAATGATGATGAGTGGCGCGAAGCTCAGGAGGAAATCATCAGTAAACCGTGAATACTCTGAGCAAAAGTGAAAGCACGCAAACAGCGAGCGGATTTTATTACAACGGTCCCCCTAGCATACGTCGCCGCACTAAATCGATCGATTGCCTTCCACCAATGACACGCGCCATATGTGAATCTTTCGTGAATTCTGCCCAGCACATCATCAACGACGTGAGATCGGGCGTGTTTATACTAAAGGGTCGATGAGAGTCATGGCGACTTGCAGCTCACTTTAATTTTACATGTACACTGTGAATTTTTATTGTTTACCAACGCACAGGAGAAATCTCACACAGGCACTACCTTGGAGGTCAAAATCCAGTGCCTGTATATACGGGGTGGTCAGTGAACGGTTGTGCAGCGCGACCAGTCGGTTTTTTCAATCAAGAGACTCGCTAGCAGACGCTGCCTGCGTCGGCCTCGCGAGACGAGAGAGAGGGGCGGGAAAGAGAGCACACATCTGCAACGCAGCGAGCGCGGAGCGTCGGAGTCGTGAGGCGAGAGAGGGGGGGGTGTGGACTTTACCAATCGGCGCTCGCCCGTTGCCGATCGGGCGAGGTGGCTACATACTACTACAGAGGAGGGAACGACCCACACCCTAAGGAGCTTCGCCCCTAAAACAAACTCAAGAAATCTGTGTCGGGCAACTTCCAAACACAACTGTCCCGGTTCTTATTCCACTAAAGGACTACACCTCACGAAGTAACGGGTCGGCTACCATGTGAGCTCCTGACAGGCAGAGCCCTCAAGACACTGTTGGATGTCTTGCGGCCAAGCCTGCAGACATCCGTACTTCTAAGGCAACTTAAGCAGAAGTTGTATGCCGACAAAGGATCCCGGCAGGCTCCGTCATTGCTACCAGGAGACAGCGTATATGCGTGAAACTTTCGACAGGGAGCACCATGGGTGCAGGCCAGTGTTGTCGACGTCACTCCGCCATCGGCCCACGTCATTCTTGACGATAGGTCTGTATGGCACCGACACGGTGACCACTTGTGTCTTGCCCAGACAGGGCCACTGGCTACTTCTGAAACAGATGTGCTTCGCCATGCTAGTGCTGCAGCCATACCACAATGAAAGCAGCCTCTTCTCCTTGAATCAACTGTTCCGGACATGCCACAGCAAGAGGCTGTCGAGCCGTCTACAACAAGTTCACCTGAAAGGGGCTGTGCCATAAACACTGACATTACAGCAATCAACTGTGGTGTTCATGTGGGCAGTGACTCTTCCGTGGCTGCGCCTCGCACACCACTGTTGCGACACAGCAAAAGGTTGAGGAAACTAGTGCTTAGGTACTCCCCGTAGTTCTTCTTAAGAGGGGGAGTGTCACAATGTTAATAGCTAACACGCAGCTCCCTCCCGCGGAGCTGTTGCTTTGTGCGTTGGGGTGTCACGCCTGGAGACTGAAAGTTGGGGACACGGGAAAAATAAAGAGTTAGTTTGTTTTGGGCTCTCGCAGCGTTATGTTTCACTTTGCTATCGAGGTCCTGATGGCCTCCTATTATATCTAGTCTCTGGCTATCTTCCGGCCATCTGTACTTGTATCACTATAGGCACCAGGCGAGGGGCGAGTTTGGACTGGTGGTGCCTCTATCTGTGGAAGCGCTGAGCCAATGCACGAACCGAACAGCACAGAAAGCACTCAGATGTCTGATATGTCACTGAGATGTCACTCGGTGACATCTCAGTGGCTAGAGTTAGCTGGGGCACCTGTAAAACTATGCCCTGTGATAAATCTGCTAAGCCTTCGTCATGTCTTTGCTCTCTGTGTGCACAGCGCATTGCATGTGTGCAGGCTTCATTTTGAAACTCGGCATTGCCAGAAGCAATGATGTATCACACAGGGGTGTAAGCAGTTGGGACAATGTGATGGCATAACCTTACCTGAACAATCTGCCTCCGCAGTGACCCAAACTGCGCCCTAAGCAAGGACACGCTCATTTTCCTCTCATCAGCTGACAGCCGATGTGCACCATCTTCAGGAAGCAGCACGTGTGACGGCACATGCACGATGTTGCGCTTCATGTACTCCTGCACAGGCAAATTAGAGGAGACCTATATAGTGTCAATGTAAGAGCTCCAGGCACAGGCACAGCGATGATGATAAATTTTGTTTTCGTGCTACTGCATGAATGCATTAAGTGTGCATGAATGTATTCCCTGGTGTTCCACAAATCGCTCATTTCATGTACAAATATTCTTTCCTGTAAAACACCCATGCAAAACAAATGCAGTTACATTCCAAAAGGCTGCTAATAGCACCATTTCTTAGTAATGATTGCCTGGTGAGAACCAGGGGTCTTCGCATCATCCTCAGGCACGGTGCATTGCAGGAACTGCTACGATGTAGTAGTGAAAGAAGAGATTGAATGCATGGGCCCGAACCATGGCTGGATGCAAGTCATGAACACACAGCCTTTCCAAAGCACTAGCTAAATTGATCACTCTCCCATCTTGAACGTCCTGCTTACCCACTTTCACCAAATGGTGAGATTGTGCTACAATAGAAGCCGACTGATGCGTCCTTCAGGAGACTAAAGAAAACACTGGAGCAGGAAACTGGAAAAATGGAAGAGTGCGAGTCGTAGTGAAATGCACGCAATTGTATTTCAGTGCCTATGCATGAAAAAGATCGTGCAGAGTTGGCTGGCACATTCTTCCCCAGATAATCAGCACAAGGTGAGCATCTGCAGTGCCTTATGGCTCGCAGTTGTCACTTGAGCGTACATTTCTCTTTAAATAAATGTAGTGCTTTTACGACCGATGAGAAGGTTGGCACCGGCATCTGGCATGGCATTCTCAAGCGTTCACCCATGGCAATACTTTGGCTTTCACAAGGTTATCACCGGAGGTGTTGGCGTCAATGCGAAATAACGTCCTTGGTCCGCTGCCTTAGCACAGTTGCAACAGTGCCAAATTGGCACGGCTCATAGATGGCCAAACACCACGAAAGTACAAGTATCTCCGAAAGCAATCATCTAAGAATACGACCCCTGCTCCACCTCCTCCTAAAATGTACCGATGGTGCAAGCACGAGCACACTCAGACACAATCACGTCGGCAAATAGAACCGTGAAGGCGAGAACGACACATTCACCAGAAACGTAATCGATGTACATGATTTCATTGTATGTGATCCTAAACACACGAAGTATGTTTGCACAACCACAGCGATAACTCACTACCAAAAAAAGAGTGCGAGACAATTATGGGAAGCATGGAGGAAAGAAAAATTGCTAAGAGGAAACGTCACGTGAGCCTCAGCAAGCCAAACCTCCCACTCTCCGGGGCGCAGTGCCTTTTGTGTAGGATTAGGACCTCGCAGTGGCCGCAGCAGATGCAACCAAAGCAAGCAGAACAACAGTGCACTTGCCTATCACAAGACTAGAGCTCACCTTAGCCCTAACTCAGTGATGCTACCGAGGACTTCCGATTTGGAGCAGTTTTTGGAGCAGCAAAATTTCCATTTTGGATCACTTTGGAGCAGCAATAATTTCCACTTTGGAGCACTTTGGAGCAGATAATTTTGCATTTGGGAGCACTCTGGAGCAGATAATTTTACATGTTGGAGTGCACTAGAGAAGTAAATTGCATTAACGTTCAAGCATCTAAATAATTATTATGGGGCTCTTATGAAGAGCTAAAATATTTCGATTCAATGCAAATCTCATGGAAAAAATCATCTCAGGAGTACTCGATATTTCACTCGATAATGCAAAAATAAGGGCTCATGCAGTTGAGTGTTCTGCACTAACCTCCTCGGTGATTATTTTCGACACAAGCAAATAAACAAAATACCGGATCAATAAAATTGTACTTTTCGAAATAAAACTCTAAATACATCTATGTGGTTATCAGCAGACGTGGTATAACACAGTGACGTACAACAGTGCCTCAATGCTAAAGAGTCGCACTGTCCCTAATGCATTCCCCTAAGACGACTCCAAGGCGAAAGCCAGGTTCTTTTTTCTCCTCGATCGATGTGTTGATCCTCCCCTCCCTCTCTGCAAGCTTTAATTCTGCACCTCACCTGGTTTTGCACTGCCTCCATGATCGGCGCACTGATCACGGAAGCAGTGCAAAGCGGCGATGTCATGTGATGACGTCATCACATGACATTACGACACATGACGCCATGATGACGTCACTAGTTCTGAAGATCTATGACGTCGTGATGACGCTATCACGTGATGATTATTTTTTGCATAAATCGATTGACGCCGCCGACGGTCAATTTTCGTGTTTGATGAAGCATAGATCTAAGGTTTTCGCATTAATATTGCGTATTGAACGTTAACAGCCTGGCCATTAACAACCTGGCTTTATATACCAAACTGTCCTCCATCATGTCACCACTGTGCTGTGCGCGAAATAGCTTCGCTTATCATCCACTTCACGTGAAATGGCTCCTCAATTCTTTTTCAATTTTTATTGCGATAGCAATTATATGGACACTCTCGGCGGGTTTTCACCGTCGCCGTTGCCGTACTTTTCCGTATAAAGTCCAAACTGTTATCAGTTTGGACTTTATACGCGGGGTTACCTGATAACAGGTAACCCCGCGCATTCTACCCGCGGGTAAAAGCTCACGAGCGCTGGCAACGAATGCGGCTGAAGCAGAGATTAAACGAGCCGGCCTTCTCCGTCGCACGGAGAGCCCGTGCGATAACATCTTCCCGCGCGAGCGGGCTTGCCGTCGATTGCTCATAAGAGAGGAAACGTCTCTCTTTGATGGGCCCGCCCGTCTTTCGTAAGGAGCATGAAGGGACGCCAGGGGAGGGGTGGGGGAACTGCATCGCTCGAAGGGAGCAGGCGCTGGCGCGCGCGCTATCTCGAGGCATCAGGAGAGAGAGAGATAAACATTTTAATGAAGCTGGAGATGTTTGCCTGGCTGTTCGCCTGACATGCTACAGGCATCAGGAGACGGCTCGTAAATCTGCTGTGCTTTCACCGCCTACTTCGCATTTAGAGAACTCACAGCCCGAAAACAGCTTCGGTTCCTGGAGCGACCATATTCTCTTAAACCAGCGTTTTGTGGAGTTACGCGAGATCAGATCCAAAAGAGTTAGCTCCTAGCCTTACTTCGTATAACAATACAATTTGTTGGTATCGCATTCGTTGCTTCACCCTTAAGCGAAACTGCGTT
Source organism: Rhipicephalus sanguineus (assembly GCF_013339695.2). NCBI lineage: Eukaryota > Metazoa > Arthropoda > Arachnida > Ixodida > Ixodidae > Rhipicephalus > Rhipicephalus sanguineus. Next base: position 36,102,248 of record NC_051178.1, read on the forward strand.
TTCTTAACCGTCAGCTATGACCCTGGAAAGCGATGAGTGAACGTGTAACATGGCGTAGCCATTTCACAGTGGGCCGTCAGCGACGGGCCCGCTACTGACAGCAGCGCATATTAAAACGCAGTTGCGGCTGCTCCGACCAGGAGGCATGTTTTTATTAATGAGATGACATTTTATTGCGATAGCAATTCTATGGATACTCTCGACGGGGTTTTGCCGTCATGTCCCATATAAAGTCCAAATTGATAGCATCCCCCCGCGCGTCGTATGTACTACCGCAAGTAAAAGCGCGCGAGCGGTGCCGACGAACGCGGCCGAAAAATAAATCAAACGAGCTGGCCCATTCCCGTCGCTCGGAGGGCGCATGCGCAACATCACCCCGCTCGGGCGGCCTGCCGTCGAAAGAGAGGAAACTCCCCGCCCGTCTTGCACGAGCATGAAAAGACACGAAAGGAGGGGGAAGGTTCGCTCGAGTAGCAACTTTGAACTTTGATTCTAAGGGCGCGGTGGCGATCGCTGGCCAGCGCGCTATCTCGGCAGCCATCAGCGGGCAGCTCATATGCTCTTCTACGTGCTGCGCTCTCAACGCAAAGACACTGTGCGTAAAGAGCATCTTTCCCTGGAACGGCCGTATTCGCTTACTCTAGCGTTTCGTAGATACGCGAGATGGGATTCATGCTATCGCATTCATTGCTTCACCCTTGTGGTGGAGCTGTGACTTTCCTTAAAAAAAGCAAGCAATAAGTTCATTTCGGAACCCTATAGCACTGACGAGCTCGAAAGGGCAGGGCCTTTTAGGGGCATTTACCGCAGAGTGATTACAAACCCGGATGTGCTGGTGGAAGGAATTACAGAAGTCTTTCTGTATGAAGACCCATGGATAAAGTATATCTGAGGAAAAGTGTCAATGCGTTCGCACCATTCACGTGCTCTTCCATAGACGCGAAGCACGAAGAATTCGATATTGTTCCATATACCTATTGCTAGTGATCCCAGACTTGATTCCGCGATGTCCAGAAACAAGTGACAGACCTTTTAGCGGCACGCGTGTAGTTATTACTGAGCACTGCTTTCATTACGGGCCGTGCGACGCTTGAAACAAGCTATCAGCAGCGTTTCTGGAAGCGGCAACGTCCGCCGATCAATCGCAACCACACTTCCACGCTGCCGATTGGCCTAGACGTCACGAGCATCTGCGGAGAGCGTGTTTTGCTGTCGAGCCGACTTGCACAACAAAAGCTGCGTCGGCACCGTGCATGGCGTCATGGCTTATTCGGCACGCATGCGCGAGCGCTGTTTATATAACGGAATAATTATTGGTCCGTGATTGTAACTTTGACGGCCCCAAGATCAAGCTGCACATACTTTGACGCGCCGCCGGTGCAATCGCCGGTGATAGACGCCCCCACACCCGAGACTCTGGCGCAGTTTGGCGCAATTTTCGTCGATATTATCGGGATGGCGCAGTAAATACAATTTGGCGCACTTTGGCGCAGTTGGCGCAGGAGTGGAATCACTGCCTAACTGTTTTTACTGGGTTTCAAGAATGCCATGTGCCACTCTTTCTGAGTCTTATGCCTTTCTCTATGGCAGGAAGCATGGATACCGATGCCTCCAACAAAAATGATGTTGATGAGTCCACACCGAAACGACGGTGGCCAATAAAGCCCATCTCACGGGCCTTACTTTTGCTAACAGCATGTGCCAAACCCATTTCGAAGCCAAGTGACATCACAAATGCCATGTTTAGATGTCAAATACAGATCTGTAAGTCTATGCTTTTGCTGGCAGGAACCCAATCTTTATGGCTGATGTCTTTATGGCTGACTGGCATTGTGCAAGCCAGGGCAAGCTCCATGAAAAATCAACATGGCTGCTCTCCATGGCGACTGGGGCAAGCACGGAGTGCCATTTTGCGATGTATCACACAGGAACAGTCCTATATAGTTGCAACGTAACAGCAGTGTTCCCAATGCTTTAGATTCTACAGAAGCTCTGCTGGGCCAAAAACAATGTAGCACTAGGGAATGCAGTAGTTGGTTTAAAATGTACTAGTACAGTGTTCCTACAGAACCTCCATCATCACTCAAGGCTTTTTGTGTTATTTACTTACTATTTCACATGCCTCCTTACAAGCTTCTCATTTGCCTAGATGCAGGCAACTGCCACATCTTGTTCCTGTTAGCTCCCAGACTCTCTTGTTCATTCTACGTTATGCTTCAGCACACCCAATTTAGTTTCTTTTCCACTTAAGAAATATTGCATTATTTGCCACAGTTTTAAGCATATCAGCACATGTTCTTAACTGTGCAATTTAGAGTTTCCTTATACCCTAGCACAGCATGGACAGTTACAATGGCTGGCCTGACTGGCACCCTTGCATGCTATAATATAGCACTGTTACCCACAGAATGGGTAATCACTGAATACAAACTGCCTTTTGTCATGCAATATCCTGCTTCAGCACACGACTGACTGAAAGTGGACTAATAAAAAAGAAATAAATATTACCAAGGTTAGCTTACGTCATGTCGAGAAACCATCAAAAACAGATGACAAGAAAAAGATGTAGCCAGCTACTTGGGTGTTACTTATCAAGATTCCGCTAAAAGCAAGGCAAGAAGATAGACTTAGTACTCAAAGGCGAACTCCGGCAATTTTTCGAGTTTCAAGAATCTCAATGAAACCCGTTGGGTATGTTCATCTGCACATTTCCACAATTTATGCAAAGTTACAGGCTTGAGATATGCATTGATTGCTTAAAAATGGGTTTTATTGGTTGCCTCAAACAACTCACCACAATTACTGGCCACATTGTGTGTTTTACGTCATTGCTGTCAAAGCAACGAAAGTGATGGAAGCGGGTTGCCGCTACAGCGTCTGCTGTCCACAAGGCAATGACCATGGGTGTTTGGCCAGTACTTCGCTGGTTTGACATGCAAATTTCAGTGCCCTGTGGGCAAGCGTCCGATGGGTGGCAAGTGGTGCTGCATTGTGGGCTGCACACAATGCTCCATATAATTACCTTAACAGGCACTAAACACTGAAAGCTAACGCTTACCCTTTGTCTCGACATTACAGTGTTTTAGCTAGCAGTGCTAGTATACTGTGCGGAAAGTACAGTATTGCCGCACCAAATGAACACTGCATATGCTAGAACTTTACCTCATGGAAACTCTTTCCATAACACATACCAGGTTATTTGTATATGCTAAGCTGGGCATCGTGCAAAGGGTGGCTCGCACTAGGCTTGTAGAAAATTTAATCGATCCTATTGACGTGACGTCAAATTTCACTGTCCACAAGCTTATGCACTCTTCCGACAACGATATTAAAAACTTGTACTATGTAGTTTGTCCACAAACATCTTAGTGTTAGCACTTTACCCGATTGCGGCAGCCCTGAACTTGAGTGGCCTTGACAGGTGATGCCATCTGGCGGTGGAGTATATAGCCAGGCAAGCACATAACGTAAACAAGTGTGTTCTACTTCATCGAACAGTAATGGGAACGCTAGTTGGCCTCCAAATACGTCCAAATCGCAGCTGTCATTGTCCGACAGCACCAAGAAGCTTGTGCACGTGGCATGGTCAGTCATAGACATAGTACGGCTGGTGTGGCATGGCCACCCACTGGCAGGACTGGCATACCTTACACGATTTCCGGTTTTTTGCCATCTTATACGTCATGCAAAGACAGTATACTGCTCAGTTGGGTTTCGGTGTCGCACTTTTTTGATCACTTAAATTATTTTCGAATTTGCAGAATTTCTACTATCGGGCACATGACAAGAGCGTCTTGGAACATAAAAGCACCATTACTTTGATATGGTAAAAAATTGCCAGAGTTGGCATTTAAGCATTCACAATCGCAATGAACCCCAACGAATCCAGTGCCACAGTGGCCAGATACGGTTTCAAATAACAGCTTTGCTGCTAAACTCCCCAATGCACATACTACCCGCTTTGCAACGACAATTCAGCATCTCCATGCCCGTCATCAGTGCCGATTATGAGGAGTCTCACGTTAGGCCTCCATCTCTGTAGACTAAGGCATAGCACTGAGTGGCACAAAAATGGTCTTCAGGTATTCTGTGTTCATATTTGATGTTGTTACAATTAACCCTTAGAGGGTTTACGTTGTACATGTACGTCATTGCCTGTATGTTTCAAACGTGCGCCTTTTTCGATCATTTCTCTTGCTTGGCATGTGCTGCCACACTTCGGGAATATGTGGAATGGATTTTTTTTTATGCGCTGATGTCTCTCCATTGTTGTTTTTCTTTCCAAAGCAGCATGCCGGCTTTCCTTAGCGTATCCAAGCGCGCATGCACAGTGCGGGTGGTTTCGGTTTTGTTCTTCGGGTGGTTATCGCTTCTTGTGCCCGTAATGCTGATGGCTGTCCGGTTTCTTATCTCTCAAAGGGTGACTACTTGTTACTCTCTCGTTTATTGCTCCCCAGGGCAGGATTACATCTGTTTCCGTGCGGCGCTAAATTGGACAAATGATGCCGCCGTGGTTGCGTTTCCTGTTTTGGGGACTCAGAAAAACTAACTCCGTTTCATTGGCGATAAGACGAAGGATTATTATAGCTTTTTCACTTGTTTTGATTTCCAGATGGGCGCACAACCATAGTTTTGTTATGTGCGCTCAATTATGCAGTTCGCTTACGCTATGGAAATGCATGCCGGTTGCTCTGCTGCTAGTGAGTCGAGCGGCAATTGTTCTAATGCGGATTCCCCAAGTTCCGAATCAGAATTGATTCATTGGATGTCAGTTCGTCAGACGATGATTTACTTACGAGTACAGACTCATATGATGATGAAGGAGCGACATCTCGAAAGCGTGCGCGGCAAGACGATGCGGACTGGATCAAAGGTGACTATTTTTTAACCGGAATAGTACTCTGGTGTGCTTATTTTTGTATGTCTGTGAGCTATGTTTCATACAACGCATAATTTTTATTTATAAAATATTATATAAGTGTTTTTTTTTTAGGATTTTGCTTGATGTTACTCACGAATAAACCATGTGTATGTAACAACAAAAATTTTTTTTTTTGGTCACTTTACGGTCCCGCAAAAAAATTTTTGACAATTTGTTTCATAAATACAGTCATCTGAAGAATTTAATTGAGCAATAAAAAAAAAATACACATTTTTAGAGTGCATTTCGCGAGAAAATTCGATCCTCAAAGGGTTAAAGTCTGCAGAAATACATGCCACTTATTTGCTGAGCGGTTGGCAGTAGGTGAGAAGTACTTTCAATGTTGTGCCAAACTGTGATAACCTATATCCCCTGTCATTTGCTGTTCAAATGTGCGCATTATACAAAAATTTCACCTCGTTGTCAGAATTGCACACAGGAAAGGGTAAATGAAGTGACAAACGCCACTAGCATATCCAAGCTAGGATCAACACCACAACAAATGCTGCCTACAATACTTCCATGAGTAGAGGTATTGTAGTTTCCTGGACGTACCACCCCAGGATAAAAAAGTTGCTCCTAAACTACCAATCGGCACATTCCAAGTTAGTAAAGAACGGTGTCGCTAGGTCATGTATCAAGGCGTCTCTGACAAATGAAGGATGAAGAGTGTTTCCGAACAGGTCAAAAGAATGGATGAAGCCAGTCATCCTACATCAGTGGTGCGCATGGAAGCTCTGAAGCTATTAAAATGGTCAAAGCAAGAAAAGAAAGAAGAGAATAAAAAGAAAGGCCAGGACGAAACGTACAAGAATACCGCTTCCCTCCCATGTGTTCATGCCCTGTCGCACAGGCTAAAGCAAAATAGGAAGCAGGTACGGAACGAAGCTGTTTTTTTTTGGCGCAAAACTAGTTGAGTGCAACTTGTTCAAGTATAGAAAGGAGGGCCCAAGGAAAATAAAATGGCAGCTACCAGTCAACATGCACGATAAAACATGAACAGAGGTTTGTCAACTGTGCAAGTGTGGTAGTTTTACAAGATACCCATTTCATGTGGACAAATGTACATAGGACAGACAGGGCGGTGTTTTATCGAAAGGTTAAGCGAGCACAAGTACAACCTGAAAGGAATTGCTGCATGCTCTCATTTGGCGGCGCACTAGAGAAATTGTGGGGACAGCGCATGTCATCCCCTGTTCGATCAAGCCATTGTAATGTGCAAACACAAGGATACCCTCTCTAGAGAAATAATGGAAGCTTTCTACATAAAAAAAGAATGAAAGCAGGTGCATCACCCTCCATGACAGCGAAATAGCACTTCTGGACTTCGGATAAGCAGTAAAAAAATGACCCATGGGAACCATTTGTAATCTTTTAAGTTAGTAATTTTTGCAAGCATGTATGTCGCGGTTAAAGGGGCACTGACACCAAAATTTTGCATCTTGTTTTTTCTGTTGCGATAGGTAGTTAACGACCCAATTATCACGGCTGGAAAGCTCATTTGCTCGAGCGCGCAACCGTTAATTATTTGGAGACGGTTTTATAGCGCCCAGTCGCAGTTTCGGTTTCAGAGAGCGCCGAGGGAGGCAGGACCCAGAGTGGTGGCTGTGTAAGCATAGCTGGCTACGTGAGCACACAAAACCGCGTGCACATGAGCACCGCGTCGACAACTCTTTTCAACGAAGGCTTCCTGGTGCTGCTACAATGCCCTCTGAGGCGAGGACATCAGCCTTTGTACTCCCGTGCAAGTCTCCCCTTCTTTCCGTTGAAAAGGTCTGCTAGGAGTCAGTGGGAGAGAGCGCCCGCAACAATCGTGGCAGCCAACACAAACTCGTGACGCAGGTGGCCGTTGGTTGTTTACTATGACACCGAAGGCGCGTTTCGCGTGGAGTGGGGCGACGCGCACTTTAAACGTGATTTTAAATATGTTCTAGGCACTATTATCCGTTGATATTTCGTAGATGATGCGTGTGTGTCCACATAAATCCATCACACGGATTATCTCGCCCTCGAAATTTTGTGTCAGTGCTCCTTTAACTGTGCGCTGGCGCGCAAGTTTAGCCCACCCTATATAAACACGTTTTTGGAATAAAAGTTTTCAGTTGATAGCCAGCGCTGCGTCCTGTCATGTGTGCCTTAGCTTTTTTTTCTTCGTTCTTTTCGCTTGTAACATAATGAACCAGTACCAACTAGCCCAGTTCACTGTACTTTTGATTTAATGACTGCCTTTTCCTTCAAAAGATTGCTGCCTTGCAGTGGTGACTGCATCACGTCTTTGCACGGTACCCACCTCCAATTTTTCGGCATTTTTGTTGAATTCAGGGACCATTTCTCGAAAGACGGAATCCACCCATGCTTCCAGCTCATCAGGTGCAATGTGGCCAGATGCCTAAGATTGAGGGATGAAATAAGTTACACACAACAAAAAGCTACCAGTTGCAGTGCTCAGGAAACAGCAGACATAACAATGGCGCAACAGCACACCTTGTTTCAATTGCATGACCGAAGAAAAGGGAGAAAAGAATATGCATATTGAAAAATTTCAGAGACCAGCTGATAAGACAGCTCACCAAATGCAATTCACATGTGTAAGAGATGAGTGATACTTCCAGGCAAGTTCATCAAAGCAAACACAAAGGTCTGTTATTTTGCAACACATAAGCGTATGTTTCAATGCCCTCTTTTTTTCAAACTCGGCGTACGTCAGTGTCGGTCACATCCCATCGTGCACGTCGAATGCATATGCTCAAGACTGCTCACAGCTATCACAATTACTGAAACTAACAAGTGTTCAAAATATAAGACAGATTTCTTACATGGTTGGGAGCCATTAATGTTACAGTATAGTACCAGAACCCTTAAAATGTCATATGTCCAGTCACTTAATGGCATCCACCACTGAGAATAAAACAATAACTGCACTGTGTATGAAAATGAAAGGAAATGCACTTTAGCCTACTGAACTTTATCTCATCCAAGCTTTCAGTGCTTTACAGTGTCAATCATGCTTTGCACTGCCAGGCTAGCTGAGATGGCAGAGGCTGGATAATAAAGCCAGCAGCAGTCTGACAATTTCATTATGTTTGCATTCATATGTCATGTTCTAGTACAGTCAGGTGGATCATGGCTTTCCGTGTGCGCAAAGAGCTATCTTGTTCTACATTTTTCTTCAACATGCAAACTTTGTATGAGTTTTAACTACAAAGCTGAGAATTCATGCTCACTATGTGCCGATTATGTCAAATGCAGTCAGGAATAATGAAGAAATTAAAGCCATTAAGAGCAATCTCTCACCTTGTCCTGCAGTGCAGCCTTGAGGGCATCGAGGCACTTTTCGGTGTAGTCAAACCAGACGTTATACACTAGCAAAAGAAAGAAAAGAATGAACTATATATTCTGCTGGCATCAAGCCCGCAAGAATAAGTGCTGGCTTGGCTTTTCACCAAGTCTTGCACTACATCATGCCTCAGATTCCGGCGCAAAAATTCAGGACGCAGCAGTGGGAGACCTTGCTCGCCAGCGAGGAAAAGGAGGCCTAAGTGGCTCTCCTCGACCAGGCGCAGCGGCCTGCTCAGGCCAGTGGAGCCCTGGACTAGGGGCTCCACCCACCTCCTTCTCAAACCCCTTCGTTTTCAATAAACGTTTTTGAATTCAATTCAATTGTCGTCTAACAATATGACTAAGTAGCCAGGACACAAAGATGGGCTAGTTGGTTGCTGGCTGAATGAAACGCTAAGCCAGCATAGCAACAGGACAGAGGTAAGAGTTCACTCGTCCAGTGTGAGCTCTTTCGTTGTGCCATCGTTGCAGGCACTATCCTAACCATGTTTTATATGTTAAATAAGTAATAGCCAAAATCATGATGCATTCTGCAAATGTTAGCCAAATGCTGCAAATACTTTGGTACCGGAGTTTAGCACACTGACCACAAGAACAGCTGAAGGTTTATGAACAAGCACAGCACATGCTGGACTTCTCACTGAAGTATGACAAGACAAGTCAGGCATAACATAAGTTCACGCTGACTTTCACTTTACCAAAGCATAGAACCATAGGCCTCCTTCTTAAGCAAAAAAAAAAAAAAAAAAACAGATCCAGGTTGGGTATTCCACATTGGCATGTAAGCCTCGCCGCTGAGCACTAATCTGACATAATTAACAAACTTTTAATACCTAACAAAGACAAGCCTGGTCTGCAGTCAGCACTTTCTTGGCACAGGCTGCTGTAGACTTGCACACAAGGCCTGTGCCAAGGCCTTGTTTGCTACAACTGCTAACTTCTAGCTAGCTTCAGTGAACCTCCATCTGCATGACTTGCAGCACTGCCTTCTTTACCATGCTGCTGTCTTGAGAGTTTGTGTTGTATTTCCCGAACATCTTATGTCTGATTCTACTCTTCAAAAATTTATATTATCATGCCGAGCATCAGTGGCATAGCCAGGGGGGGGGGGGTCATAACACCCCCCCCCCCCCCAACCCGAAAAAAAAATGTCTCCGCTACTGGCGAGCATATTACGCAACTTTTAAGTACGCATGCGTATTAATGAAACTATAATACGCTACGAGTTGTATGGCAAGCCGTAATCATCGACTAAACCGTAGGCAAGTTCCCCTATGCTGAACGCCTCGGCATATTTGTCCGCTGGCATTCAGCGGTTCCGTGCAGCATTAGGTCGAGCCTTTCTGTTCTCGTTGATTGCACGAGCGTGCAGACGAGGTGGTGCAGAGATGAGCCGCCTCTGTGCAGCCAACGGCACCGCACGATATGCGTCCGTCGGAGGGAACAAGACTTTACACTTGTTCGGAGCACTCGAGAGCTTCGATCGCCTCTGCAAGCAATCGCTGCAAGAGTTACACAATGTATTTGATTCATGGCCAGGCAGGACCACACATCTCACACTCACGACGTAAGCGAAGAGTAAACTTTGGCTGCAAATTGAACGACAGCGGCTGCTAGCGCACTACATCGCGCCGATCGATTTGAACAAATACGACCAGCGCTCGTGTGTGTTCCTTCCTCTTCCCGTGCTTTACACCCGTGCTGTTCTTATGCGTCACGATTTACCGACTTGCACAACAAGCTTCACCACCGCCTTACCACAGTCAACAATGCTTTTCGGCGAAACGCCAAAATGCTGAACAGCGTAGCTGCCATCCGTCATTGTTCAGGCTAGAACCTTCCCTTGTCGAAAAGAGGGAAGCTGTACCAGCAGAATGCACAAGAATGCTTTTAAATGGCACCACCGAAGCCCGCGCACCCTGCACAGAGAAACATACTTTGCATACTAGGAAACTGTACCAGACAACCACATTACAGAACGGAAACTGTAGCTTTAGCCGTAGTACAGAAATAAAGGTAGTGGCGGCGTACTGAACTGCAATAGAGCGAGGCGAGATGGCGCTGCAAGTACTATCACCCTCGTCCTTCCAGTCAAGAGTAAAACATGTAAACCGTCGCCGCCACCACCGTGGCATACGTGTAAGGGAAACCAACGTGGGTCTTCTCAATGTACATGGCGCAAGAAAGCCGAGCAAGTGGGAAGAGCTATATGCGATGCTAGACAGTGAAAGAATGGAACTTTATGCGCTAACAGAGACGCACCTTCGTGGGCTGGAGGAACCCCCAGTACATCCAAACTGGGAATGGTCAGGCTCCAACCGCGAAGGGAATGCACGCAAAGGTGGGGGAATAGGTATCCTGTGGCGGTCCGGTGCGATGTGGGAAAGATTGACCTGCCCATGCACGGAACACATGTGGCTCCGTGGCAGCATCCTAGGGATTCCCGTGATAGTAGGTGTGGTTTACCTCGCAGTGAGCAATGGACAGCATGATGGAAATGCTCGAATTATGAAATGTGTGTCAACAGATGTACAACGATGGGCAGCTGACAGAGAAGTTCTACTCATGGGCGACTTCAATGGCCATCTGCAGGCACTGGACGGGTTCCAGGATTTTAATGGAGACCTGGTGGAACTGACAGCACGTGAACTAAACTTGGAAATAGCCAACCTTCGCTCTGACTGCGAGGGTGAATTCACATGGTGTGCTAGGAACAGCCACTCATGCATTGACTATGTACTTATATCGCCAAAGCTGTCCCGTCACGTTACATCAATCACAATAGACGAGGATGGGAAGTTCAGTGTGGGAAGTGATCATAACCGAATCAAATTGACCTTCTCGACTTCCACATGGCGCCAAAAACGGACAGACTGTCGTGAGCCGGCCGCACGCTACCTACCGGAAGAGACATATGAAGACATCGCTCAAGAGTTTGAAGGCAGGCTCATGAATCTGGAGTCGCCTTCTTATGACCAGTATGTAGAAGCCCTGCGACAGATAATGGAAGCACATGAAGTATGCGTTAACTCCCGTGGGGGGGTGCGTCGGAAGCCATGGTGGGACAAGGAGGTCCAGATGGCACTAAGTGCTCGACGGGAGGCGAATCGCCTACACAGAAAAGCGGTAAGGACACTCCTGCCACACGAATGTGCAGAGCTGTGGCAGAGGTACCTGGACTGCAAAAGAGCTATGCAGGCAATAGTGCAACGCAAGATTGCCGACCACAATGGCAAGCAGCTGAAAGCCTTATCTGAAGACAGGCGAAACGGTTCCCGGCGGTTTTGGACATATGTGTCATCGCTTGACAGGAGGACAGCCATGCCGCGGATTCGGAGCGAGGGGACGGAGTTGGCTGTGTGTGATCTTTCGGAACATCTTACAGAACATATGCATCGTCTGTACCAACCCGCACAGTCAGCATGCGTGTCCGCAGAGGAGAATGAAGCAAACATCCCCTGCCCGAAAAATGAGATCATGAAATGGAAAGTGACACGAAGAGCGGTGGACAGGGCAATCTCACGCATTTATGCACACACGGCCAAAGGACTCGATGGCATACCCGCCGGTGTTGTAAAGCACCTGGGGGATGCTGCCCGAGATCACCTTGCCGACATCTTCTCTGGCATTGTGGCGGGTGACACAGTCCCTACAGCCTGGCGAACAGGAAGGGTGTGCCTGGTAAGAAAGAAAGGCGGGGATGCCGGGCTTCTCCGAGACTACAGGCCTCTGACTGTAACAAGCGTCTTATACCGTGTCTTTGCACAGGTATTGAAGGCCTGGATGAGTGGTTGGGCAGAGAACAACAACGTGCTCACAGACTTGCAGAACGGGTTCCGAGCTGACCGACGGCTGGAAGACAACCTCTTTGTGCTGATGCAAACCATAGAAATGGCTCGCAAGGAGTCCAGAAACCTGTATGGTTGCTTTCTTGATGTAGCTAAGGCATACGACAGTGTCCCACATGAATCCCTATTCCAACGGATGGCAGATGTCGGAATGTCAGAAGTGTGGGTCGGCCTTATGCGACGGCTGTACAAAGATAATTCGGTTATAGCGTGCTTTGACGGAGCCCAGTCCAGACCAGTAATGGTAACACGGGGTCTTAAGCAGGGCTGCCCTCTCTCACCCCTGCTATACATGATTTATGTCTCTGGACTGGAACATAAGCTCCTAGCATCCAGTATCGGCTTCTCATTCACCCACCTGTACGATGGAATGTCCGTGACTTGGAAGCTGCCGGGTTTAGTTTATGCTGACGACCTGGTCTTGCTAGCCGAAAGCCCAACGGACCTGCAACAACTGGTCACCCTCGCTGCGACCCATCTGTACCACCTGGACCTGGCCTTCAATGCAAAGAAGTCTGCTGCGCTACAGTTGTCGGGCTCCTACCCTACTGCCGACATATACCTGCCAGGAGGAGATCAGATACAATGGGCCACTGAATATCGGTACCTCGGGGTGGTATTGAGCACCTCTGGTGACTTGTTGGGGTTGCATGAAGAAAATCTGCGCAAGACTTCGCAGAGAGCAGCAAACGTGCTGCGCCGGAAAAGCCTATGGGGATGCAACCGTTTCCTCCTCATCCGCGACTTGTGGAAGGCTGTTCACGTCCCAGGCCTCACATTTGCCAATGCCATACTGTGCCTCAGTGCGACAACCAGGCAGTGGCTGGAGCGTGGCCAACGGGAGGTGGGCCGCATGGCCCTTGGATGCCACGGGCGTGTCGCCATAGAGGCCATTCAGGGTGACCTGGGATGGTCCTCATTTGAGGCGCGCGAGGCGAGAAGTAAGGCTACATACGAAGGACGCCTGCGACTCATGGACGACGAACGGTGGCCCAGGCGACTGTTCAGATATGCGAGCCTAACCGGCACACAAACGCAGTGGTGCAGGCGCCTGGGCAACCTGAAAAGAAAGTTTGGCTTCTCTGCAAAACCTGTGATTGAGGACAAGATGTACAAGTGGGCCCATGCCGTGAAGACGCAGGTGTGTGAGGAGGAGACGGAGCAGTGGCGGTGTGCCATGGAAAATAAATCCACACTGCTCACATACCGCACTCACAAGGCTGACATTGGCACGGAGCCCCTTTATGATAACAGCGGTGGCAGTGCACTCCTTTTTGAGGCACGTGCAGGAGCTCTGCGTACATTGGCATACCGTCGCAGGTTCGACACATCTGTGGACGTGGCCCGGGCCATATGCCGAATATGCGGCGTTGAGGAGGAGACCACAGAACACCTCGTCCTCCGCTGCGCTGACCTGTGCCCGGGTCACGGAGAGGGCACCACTTTCCCGCTGGCACTGGGATTCCGAGGAGATACGGCGAACACAGCGGTGGCCAGAGCCGTCGACGTTACAAAACAGAGATTGGTGGAGTGGTGGCGCAGAACGCGCAGACAATGCCGACGCGCAGACAATGTAGACGTTCAGACAATGTCAATGTAGCCGGTCTGAAAGGAGACACTGGCTGGCTGTTGCAAACGTGACATTTCGTTGTGTGTCTATCACATTTTTTTTTCTTTCTTCCTTTTTTTTTTTTGGTTAAGGCACTTGACAGCTGCCTACCCGTTACAAAGGGCAGGACCACAATTCATCATCATCATCATCATCATCATCACAGGACCACACATTTAGGCAAAAATTAAAGGTGGAAGTGAACGCTGGGTGACAGAGAGATTCACGAAAAAAAGAAGGCCTTGCCCAGGATATTTTGGAACCATTTTGGAACCACATAAAGGCGCTAGGTAGGAAGTCTATCACAATGCAACAACATATTGTAGATGAAGGAGGAAATCAGTTGGAATCAGAGCAACCGAGGAAGAGCTAGTACTTGAGAATTTCAACTGGAAAAAGGCCGAAGGAAAAACACGCCAGGCCTGCGCTGAAACCGCAGTACAGTCACAGCGAAAGCTGGAAGAGCGGCGTTTCTAGAGCCTGTTGTAAGCTGTCTTGGGGCTACTAATACAAGTACACTAGCAAGGTACCCACTACGCTATAAATCGCAATTTTTGTCAAGTTGGGAAGCACCTACTAAGCCATTATTCGTCATTCTGTGGAGAAGCGAGGCACCAGCTACATGTCTGTAAGGCTATGTGCACTTTGTTGACGCGACGACGGATGACGATGAAGAATTATGGCTCATCCCTTTGTAATGGGTTGGAAGCTTTAAACGGCCCACCAGTTATGCAATTTGCCAGGGGCGTAGCCAAGGGGGGGGGGGGGGGTTCAACCCCCCCCCCCCCCCCCGAAATTTTTCAATTTTGCTTGGGTATATATACATGCACACACACAAACGCACGCACGAACATACATAATGCACGGCCGCTGGATCCAGCGGCCGTGCATAATGTATGGTTGAACCCCCCCCCCCGAAAAAAATTTCTGGCTACGCCCCTGCAATTTGCATTGGGTGACGCCCGGTCGCTATTTTCCTCTCCCGCCATGCTGTATAACATACGTTGACGTGGGAGAGAGAGAGAGGGGGGGGGGGAAGGACTTTACTGAGACCCCGAGGAAATGGATCATGCGCTTATGGGCTTCCTTGGCAACCAATACAAGTGCACTTGCAAGGAACCCACTACGCTATAAATCATTGTAATTTTTGAGAAGTAGCGAAGCAGTCACTATGCCATTTTTCGTCATTCTACGAAGAGCCGCGGTACCTGCTAAACGCATGTAAGGCATTACGCGCACTTTGTTGATGCTGTGCCTGATGACGATGAAGAATTATGGCGGAGCGGGTTGGAAGCATTCAACAACGCATTGTGTGACGCCTCGTTACAGAATTCGGGTTGTGTGACACTTGGTCGTTATTTTACTCTTCTACCACGCTACATTACATATGTTAATGTGGTTCCTTCCCGCAGGGGCGTAGCCAGAAATTTTTTTCGGGGAGGGTTCAACCATACTTTTTGTTTGTTCGTGAGTGCGTTTTGTATGTGTGCGTGTATATGTACACAAGCAAAATTGAAAGATTTCGGGGGGGGGGGGTGAACCCCCCACCCCCTTGGCTACGCCCCTGCCTTCCCGACATGAAGCCTGTACAGGGTCTTTTTGCGAAGCAGTTTCAGGCACTGGCATGACGACGAAGACGACGTTCCGAACGGTTGCGTCATATTAGAATTCCAGCATTTAAATCATCAGTGGAATAGTAAAGTATGTCAGTCACGAGCAATAGAAGTCGCAATCACAAGACTACGTTGTCAGACTCCCTATCTAAATTTTTATCTACACAGAGCTGGTCTGGCAGCTTCGCCTAATTGTCCTTTTTGCGGAATACGTGAGACAACGAAGCACTTTCTCATTTCCTGCAAGAGGTACTCTACCTTGCGCAAAAATACCTTAGGTGTCGTTTTCCGTCTGCTTAGATTAGAATTAAATGAACAAAATGTACTGTCTTTGGGGGCTTTTTCTCTGGGCCACAGTGACGGGAAGATTGCTGATGCATTGCAGGAGTTTATAAAAGGTTCAAAAAGATTTAGATTGTAAAATTTACCTTTCCAAAATATTATTTCTATTTTCCCCCAAATTATCGGTTTTATTGATTCAATTCTATTCTATATTATTATTATTAGTGTAATTTTAACTCTAATTCATTTATACTTCTTTCGTATTAATTAAACAAAGTTTGAACTTCAATTTCAATTTTTCCTTTAAAAACTAACCGGTTCTTGGCCAATCCTCCAGTGTGGGTATGAGCCACAGCTCCCAGGTTCTACTCTACTCTACTCATGTTCTCCGCTCCCCTTTCATGTCCCCCCCCCCCTTTTTTTTTTCCACTCACACATCCTACTGCCGCACGATTCGTGGCCGATCCCCCGTGGTGGGTTGTGCCATTCCTCTAGGATCAATCAACCAACCAATCTTCGCTTCAAAGGATTCATCGGCCTTAGGCCGAGGTGCCGCTCAGGCCTCAGCTAGCAGTAATGACTACGGTCTTCCGGTAAGCTGGTCGTCGACTCCGTTTTTCTACATGCAGACTTAGCTGGTCGCCCATACCGGGCTCAGGACTTCAGAGACGCCCTTCGGGATGTCATCGACATAAAGGAAATCAGTTCTATAGGCCAGTTTCAAATGTCACATGTGTGGATAGTGACGTGCAAGTCAACGCTAACGAAAACAAAGCTTGTGACGCGTAGTAACTCTTCGTAAAAAGCCGGCGATGCCTTGTAATCGACCCGGAACCCACAGAAGTGAAGATGAAGCTTCTATGGCTTCCCGAACATTTGGAGGATGCCTACATTCGAGAAGCGCTACAGGCTTTCGGGAAAGTCAGGACAATAACAATGGAAAACTGGAAAGTGGCAGACACGGAAGAAATGCGGACTCTTAATCGTGATGTGGTATTGTCCCTCGCCGATGGAGTTCGAGTGGGTGACATTCCACACCTTCTTACTGTCTGTGGAGTTCAGAGCCAGGGTTGCCACTGACTTTAGAGTAAATGTCGCCAAACGAAGAGCAAAAAGTCGCCAAAAGTCGCCATTTTTTTACAGACTTCGCCAAAAAAGTCGCCATTCTAGATATGTGCGGCATAACTAGTAATAAAAATTTCCACTCACCTATAGCACCGTAGAATACAGTACCATCCAAGACCCTTAAATTATATTGACGTTTCTCAATGCTACTCGTATCTCCCGCTTCACCATGGCAGTCCATGGTGCTGCCTCCCCGACTAGCCGCAAGATGTACGTGGTGGCGCAAGGGTGAATGATTGAAACGCTCATGATATCCCATTCCTGTCCGCTCGTTTCAAGGGTAAAAGTGTGCTAAACCTTAAGCGAAAACCGTGAAAGCGTTGTTTGTAGACAGCTTTACGTACCCTCATATGAAATAAAATGATTAAAAGGTTTATTGAAGGTAACTCGAGAGAATTCTTACAGGAACCGATCATTAGTGAGTCTTACACCTTTTCAGTGTGAACTAATATGATACCGGACGCCACCGACCTTTTCATATAGCCACTTATAATATCTACACGTGTCAATCCAATGCGTTAATAATGAACAGATAGACGATGTAAAATGTTATATACCAATTGTTTTCATTGCACACGCTCACCGAGAGCAGTGGAAAATGCCTCAATAAATATTTGTTTATTGCACAAATAGCCGCGTATCCGCCTCTCTTCGCTATTCCAAAACAGCCTTTACGAGCTGAATTGGGGGTACTGCAACGGTGAATAAGTCGCCAAACTATTCAGAACAGTTGGAGCTTTGGCGGAACAAATGGTCGGAGCAGGCGGCCAACCCGCCGTCTAGCTCCTTCAGAAGCGGAACTTTAGAGAAGCTTAAAGCACCTATAGCCATAAACTTATAGTCATACACTGCCCCCTCGCGGTTTGCAAGGCAGTCCGCTGACCTAAATTTTGCTGCAATGTCACTGGGGGACGTTCCAGTACCTCCTGCATCTAGATGAATTGAGGAGATACACACGAGTTACGGGACGAACATACCGAATGACGCTTAATGCGCACATTCTACACAGGGGTCTAAAACCAAGAAAAATAGAGAGAATGTTGCCGCTCATTCGTTGGGAAGACACTGGGCTCAGGATGCATAACTCAGTGGAGACCTAAGCCGAAAATCGCCAAAAATTCGCCATGTCGCCATTCATAATTTTAGGTCGCCATGGGCCTCTCAAATTCGCCAATTTGGCGAAAAGTAGCCACCATTGGCAACCCTGTTCAGAGCCTCATACTGATTCCTGGTCGCCCGCCACTTTGTCTACGTTGTAACAAGGTTGGACACATCCATCGCAACTGCAGAACTCCCCGCTGCGATGACTGTCGACGCTTCGGTCATTCCACCGAGGACTGCGTGGTGACGTACGCTAACAAATTACGGCAACGCACGCAGCAACAAGAGGATAGCTTACAAGAACATATTATGGATGCCACGGTGGTTTTGGATGCGATAGGCGACTCTCCGGCTACAACCGATGCGGATGGATTGAGCAAAATGCCCCCTGAAAGCACGCGAAAATTGCACCCTGATACGGCTGCGGGAAGTGCCACGTGCGAAGTAACAAGAGACCCATCCCAAACAGCAGCCCAAAGGTAACTTTGAGAAGCCTGAGGCAAAGGAGGTAGTCCCTGCGAAGAAGGCGGTTGAGGATATTCCACTTGCTTGTTCTTCAGTTCCTCAGCAGCCTTTTCATCACGGTGCAGCGTCAGAAGACGACATGCAAGGTTCTCCTGAGGCTGCAATTCCTAAGCGACGCGCGACGTCCTACAGTTCGGAATCCAGCAAGGACAGCGACACTGCGAGTGTGAATAGGAAACCACGCCGTCGGCGAACTTCCAAGCACAATGGAAAATGTCGGAGGTCAAGGTCAAGGAGGCCTGGTGGAGGTTCAAGGGAAGCTTCACCGTCGTCCTCCAGGACTGACCACATGGGACAATAAGCATAACTATAGGTAACCATCATGGCGCACTCCGAGCGACTCAACTTTGCGACTTTGTACGTGGTCTTAGGTCTTCGCAGAAACAGGCGCAGATCCGTAGACTTATCGCATGAAAGCGCCTCGACTTTGTCGCCATTCAGGAGACAAAGATCGAGAGTGACGAAGAGAATGACAGGGCCTTACGCCCTTTCCTGTGTGACTATAATGTTTGTGTTTCACATGCAAACGGTTTATCTGCAGGCTGTTGGTTGTTTCTGCGAAAAAGCCTACCCTGTTCAGCCATTACTACCAGTGTCGATAACGAAGGCAGATATATCTGCTGTGATTTTGTATTGCAAGGAGTGCCATGGCGAATCATTAACCTATATGCGTTTAGTGAGGTTTCACAGCGCCTTGATTTATTCAACAATTTATCTGTCCTAATTGTTTCTGATCGATGTACTGTGTTAATGGGAGATTTCAACTGTGTGTGTGATCCTAACGACCGCAGCAATCCTGACAGTCGACGAGATAAGAGTGGCGAGCTTTTGTCTGACATTGTAGCTAACGCAGGGCTTATTGACATAGATACTTCGGGTCACGTAACTGCGTATACCAGACTACAGGGATGCTCTTGTGCTCGCCTTGATCGGATTTACGTGTCATCATCACTTATCTCTCGTGAATGGTCATGCAACACTGAACCGGTTTCGTTCTCAGATCATTGCATTGTTATTGGACAAATGGGTCCCAACCGCCGAAATAAATTCCGACCACAATGGGCGCTCTGGAAGATAAACTCAGAGCTTCTACGCGATCAGGAATTCATTTATCGAGTTAGAGCGGCGAAGATGAAATCGTTTTCCATGGGGTTGCATATATTCGCTGCTTGGGAATTGTTTAAACAAGAGGTTCGCTCAATAGCCATCGAGATTGGGTCTGTGAAATCTTACTACAGGAAGAATGAGGAAAAGACACTTCTTAAAAGCCTCTGTAGCTTGTATAAGATGGAATGTGAAAGGCCAGGCGAGTACACCAATGACATCGAAAACATTAAGTGTCAACTACAACATTATGAGACTATCCGCTACAGAGGGGCACGTGTTCGATCACGAAACAGGCGGACGCTGAATTATGAGCAACCGACACGTCAAGCTCTGCTAGATGAACGTAATCATGCTATTTCTAAAGCAATTCCTGATCTATATGCTAACGGAACTCTGATAACAAACACAACAGACATAATTTTTCAGTTTGAAAGGTACTATGAAGCTTTGTTTAGTGCCATTTCATGCGATTCGGATGTCGACCTAAAGGCTACTTTTGTTTCTCTTTTGAACCCATTGAATGACGATGATTGTGCTGCCATGAACAGTCCAATTACAATACAGGAAATTGAGCAGGCAATAGATCAACTACCTTTATCGAAGACACTTGGCCCTGATGGAATTTCAGCCGAGTTTTACAAAACGTTTAAAACTACTCTTTCTCCGATTTTCCTGGATATCTTCAAAACAAGCTATGACATGGAGACGCTCCCACGGTCTTTCTGTAAAAGTCATACGGTCTTGATACCAAAAAGCTCTGATAAAGAAAAACTGCGTTGTGTTGAGGGTTACAGACCAATATCGTTATCAAATGTTGATTACAAAATCTTTGCGAAAGTCCTATCAAATCGGTTGCAATTTGCGATGTCGATTCTCGTTGGTCCTCATCAGACATGTGGAATTAGAGGTCGCTCCATACAAAATAATATACACGTCATGCGTGCAGTTATACAGTACTGCTACAGTTGTCAAAAACAGCTGGCAATGTTGCAGGTAGACCTCGCAAAAGCTTTTTATCGTGTGAGCCATTCATTTCTTTTTTCTCTCCTTGAACATGTCAATATTGGTTCCATAGTACTTAAAGGAGTCAGACTTTGTTATAATGATTCTTCGACTCGTCTAATTGTTAATGGTCACCTTTCAAAATCAGTTGCTATTGGCTCGTCTGTAAAGCAAGGGTGCCGAATGTTACCACTTTTGTTTGCCCTTTATCTTGAACCACTGTGTTTGAGCATAATACAATCGAGTCGTATCCGAGGATTCAGTTATTAGGCAATTAAGTTAAAATATTAGCTTATGCAGATGATGTAGCGATCCTTTGCACCGATAAACCAAGTGTTGAAAATGCGATATCTGAAATTGGGAAATTTGGCATTGTTTCTGGAGCTCGTTTAAACTCCTCAAAAAATTTAGAATTATGGTTTGGCTCATGGGGCAGTACGCCGAACCAGTTTGCAGCGGTTAACTGGACTCGCATTTCACCAAAGTACCTTGGTGTACCACTAGATGCGTATAGATTCAATGCGCGCTATTGGAAAGAACGTGTCCCTTTGATTGAACGGCAGGCCCAGGCATTTGTTCCATATCGCCTTTCAATTTTCGGGAGAGCCGAAGCTTGTAATACCTTTTTTGGCAACAAAGCTTTACTATGTGCTGCAGCTTATTCATTGTGCTAGGTCTTACGTGCAACGCTTCCATCGTATAATTGCAACTTTCATATGGTCTTCGACTTTTGAGCCCATGCGTCGTGACAACATTTTCAGCCAAGTTAGTGACGGTGGTTTGGGTTTAATGCATTCTATCTATGGCAAACAGTTTCACGCTTCTTCTTTTTTCCGTGACAGTTCCCATCCCATCATTTGTTCGTTCTTGCAAGTTAATTTTGTTAAATATTTCCCTGACTTGGTTGTTTCCTCAAACTTCTCCGCACGCCCATGCCTGTGGGGATTTATGGAGGAAGTTTACTTTGCTGTTCGATTTCTTAAAGCCCGATTTTCAACAGAATATTTGTATACCGTATCACGCAAAACACTATATAAGGACTTAATATCTATGCTCTTCCCTCCTCCGCTGTACCGATAATCATATTTTGATCTTCCAGGCCATGATGTGTTGAAACGAGTGCAAAAAATATGTATATATCTCCCAATTCAAAAACATTCTTCTATAAACTCCATTCTGAAACACTCCCCGTAAAAACATGCCTACAAACAAAAGGCATTTTTGTATCGTCGGTCAACTGCCGTCTCTGTGATGTACCTGAAACAATAGAGCATTGCTTCGTGAGCTGCAAAGATGCAATTCTTTTCTGGGATGTCCTTCAGCGAACTCTGCAGAAACAATTTTAAATTAATTCGTACACTATTCGTTATTTGATGCCAACACCTGTTGATGAAGTGCCGTTCGATATGTTCTTTGTTATTGGTATGCACAGTTTGTGGAAGACGCGAATGCAGGACCGTAACTCAGAGCCGATCACCTCATCACGTATACATTTCACCCGAATGGTTATTAATTTAAAAGAAGGTTACGACGAACTTGATTTCAGACCTTAATGGTACAGAATCTTGGCGAGGTGCTTAGCCTCGCCACCTATTCTGTGCAGCACCTGATGAAGAACTCTCCCTGGAATGAAGGACTATAAGTTAGTCTTCCAGTTTTTGTGGTAGTGCTTGTACTTTCATTGTCACTAAGTGACTGTAGAAGTGTAACTCAGTGTTATAGACTGTTGTGATACTGTGTACTATTTTCATACGCATTCTATTAAATACCATGATAAAAAAAAATCTGGCATGGCTTTGAGGTAGGATACCGGGCTCCCACGCAGAGGGCTCAGGTTCGAACCTCATTCCATCCTGGAAGTTTTTTCTTGTTTCAGTTTTTATTGCGATAGCAATTATATGGACAGTCTCGGCTGAATTCTGCCGTCGCCGCCGTCATGCACCGTATATGTATATGTATATATACATATATATATAAGCCCCACAGAAAAATAATTCAGAAAAATGCTTCCGAAGCGCGGGATCGAACCAGGGACCTCTTGCTCCGCAGCGAGTGGCGCTACCCACTACGCCACGAAACGCAGATCCTCCACGTAGCTAACGGCGAGCGTTATATACACACCCTTTACCGCTGGACGGACTCAGAGACGGCAGGCGCTTATAAGCGTTTCTTCATTACCAGCGAGATGGCGCTACGAGCGCGACGGGCGCATTTAAAAGTCGTCGGCGAGCTCGCTCGCTTCTTCTTATATTTGCGCAGGGAGAACCTTGCCCTTCCGCTGTCTGCTCGCGCGGTTTTCTCGTGGTGAGGGGAAGAGGGATGTTTCACGCTTTCACCGTGATGCCCGCGCTCATGTTACGGAGCGTACGAAAGTCACTCGTGCTCAAGGGACGCCGCTAAACGAACAAACAGAAGATGAGCGCGAACTATCAAGTGTCACAGCTCGACACTTGAAGCACGCTAGTTTCCTTCGCTGCTTCGGCCGCCTTTGCAACAGGAGCGCTGTTCAAACTGAGAGTATCCATTGGCGAGCCTCAATTCATATAGCATTAGTTTCTTGCTATCGCATTCATTGCTTCGCCCTTGCGGCGAAACTGACTTTTTTTTTTATTTCGAGCGATAGTGGTTACGGACACCGGCGGCGGCAGCAGCGGAGGCGGCGGACAACTACGGCGCCAAAAACGGCCCTTGTTGTGATCTCATAACAGCTTTCGCTGTAAAAAAAAAATACTGCCGATGCATCGCACTGAAATTACGCCCGGACGGAGGAAAATATTCGTAAAATACTCCGGAAGTGCCACGCAAAAGCTCCAGACAGCCGGAGTGAAAGAACAGCGAAAAATACAGCGACGGTGCCACGCAGTCACACCGGCCCGCCGGAGTGAAAAAGCAGCAAAACATACTCTGGAGGCGTCACATAATAACTCCGGCCAACCGGAGTATAAAAGACTGTCAATGGGGGGAGAGGGGGGGTGAGGGGGCGTCGCTAGAGCACGAGCATTTTTACTTCCACCCGGGAGTTTTTCCAATTTACAGTGTAGTGACTAAGTGATTTATTACAAGTGCCTTATTGTGCAGGGCACTTGTAATGGTTACTGCATGGGCAGCGACGTCGCATCGACGTGCTTTGCGCTATGGTTGAAGCTTCTTGTTGTCATTGTTAAGTATAGTGTTTCGCGATTGAAACGCGATACTCGGAGCGTGTGGCCGCTGGCGGCGACGGCGATGGGGAGAGCCTCTGTGACGCATGGTGGACAGCCATTCAGTCTGTGGTTCTTGATGGCGCCGGCGGAGCGCTGCTTGCTGAGGCTTCAATACACTGCACTCACGCGCCGCGCCGCGCGAAGCGGCTGCCGTGCGCGCGTTGCGAAAAGTTTCAGCGCTCCGCCGGCGACACCCATGAGCTACACACTGAATGACTTGTCCGCCGGATGCAGCCAGCACGTGTCACGAACGTCCTCACGATCACCCTCACCGCCAGCAGCCACGCGCTTCGACCACCGCGCATGGTGCACACTGCACCTACGGGAAACTCTTCATTGCCGCTGGGCGCGGTGGCGCCGAGCGGCCGCCACGCGCTCCGATGTTCCCTTTACAGTGGAGCGCTGTGCACGTCTCTGTTGCGCCGCTGACGCTGTTCTCACCTTTCGTTGTCACGACCATCTTGGTGAGGAACTGCAAGTAAAAACGCAGGGAGCTTGTCAAGAATCTTTACGACACGCACACACAGTACTTCTCGTGCACATACAGTCATAGGCGTGCGCAAAGGGGGGGGGGGCGCCCCCCCTAATCACCCAAGAGGGGGGGGGGCGCAAGATCTGCCCCGTACATTGACCCTTCTAGTCACCTAAGAGGGGTGGGGGGCGCGAAATCTGTCCCACACATGGACTTAGTAGGGTGGGGGGGCGCTGCGATGAACCTTCGCACCCCCCCCCCCCTAATGGGGAACACTGCGCACGCCTATGCATACAATATTGCTTATTCTTTGCATGCAAGAGCGCAACGGCTCTTGAAGGGTGTGGGCAGCGTAAACCCCTGCACCCACTCACTGCCTCGCACGATAGCTATACTATAACATGCGTTAATTTGCTTCTTGTTTTCAAACCTTTATTCTTTTTCATAATGAAACGAGGTTACGCACTCATTACAAACAGAACCGACTTGTTCCTCGGTGTGAGCAGCGTTCACTAAGTACATATTCGGTGTCAACGCAGCCTAGTACTGAGATCCTGGTTTCTCGGGGTACAGGAAGTAGACAGTGACGGAGCCACAGGAAGTCTGCACCACCTCGCTGTGCCGAATCATGAGCAGGGAGCCCAGGCCGTACGCCAGAGTAGGTATGCCTGCAGGAGACCATGTCACTCTCTTATCCTAACCACACTGCAAAACTAGCCCGTGGTCAACTACAATTATTCGCGGACCTTGACTGAACACAGCAAATGAATGCTGGGTTAATGTGAGTATTAAATACGATGGATTCCAGAGCCAGCAGGCAAGCGAAGAATTCAGAGCCATTCCGCTCTGTTAACGTAGGCGACAAGCGAAGCTGTGTGGTGCAGCACGGCGGCATCGCTGCAAGTTTCACACCATCACACACAGTATTGGCCTCGAGGCCCACCACTGGAAACGCCGGCGCCACCGTCGGCGTGACGTACTTGGCAGGATCACGTGGTCTCCGCGGCCGCGTCGGCTGCTTGTGGCGCACTGCCGCGTGCTTTGAAAACGAGTTTCAAGTCCCACATGCGCTGCGGTCTGTTCAAATTCGGAAGTTTTCTCTCATTTTCTACTCAATTGAAACCATTTTAATAGAGTGGCTGCCTCTGAAGGCGACGAACATGGGGCTCTACCGCTCGGTGCCGCAGCGCCGCGCTTACGCAAAGGAGCCCAGTGTCAGCCTGCACTGGTAACCGCGGGACAAGAAACAGCGTGAAGCATGGGTTGTAAAGCTAAGAACCGGCAAGTAGCCATCCGCTACGAGTCTTGTGTGCAACAAGCACTTCCGCGACGAAGACTTTTGTTACTGCGTCGGGCCTGCGATGTTCGGTGAGTAGCAGACAGCGCGCACTGAGACGATGGCTCGCGCGCGCTTCCCGCCGGCAAATGATGCTTTTCTGCCACAAGATGGTAAAAGCGCTACATTTTACCACGTGCGATGCCATCTCAGAACCCTCTAATGCGACCTCTTGATCGTCGGCCCGGTGCTCAGCGTCCACAAAATCGGCTGCAGATGCACAAGTCATTGTTTAGATACGTTGAATTAAAAAATGCACAGGGTCCCTTATGCATTCGTTAAAGATGACTAGAAGGCGAAAGCCATCTTCTTGTCAGTCGATGTACTGATTCTCCCGCGTTACTGTATTTTCTTTCTTTTCCTAGGCGTCGCATGCTACTATACATGCTCGGTCTCGTAGACTGGTTCTCCTTCCACCAGCAATCTCGAAGTGGTGAAGCTTTGGTCTATGAATTTGTTGATCACAGAGAGCGGCAAGTTCACTGGAATGCAAACGGAACGATAATAAGGAGCATTAAAAAAAGGCGTCGCATTTGCTCACGTTTTGTGTGAGCACCAAACGAAACGAATGCGCTGAATAAAGAAACAAAAGCAGCGGCATTTGCCCGCTGAGAAGACCGATCAATACGCAGTGCGAGACAACTTGTCAAATGACATTGAAACGTACCCGAATTTAGACCGAAAAAGAAAAAAAAAAAAAACACTGAATCGTCGGGACGGCAGATCACAAAGTTGTCATGCGCACCGAAGCCGCAGTTGTAAGGAAATTGTTTTTGAACTGCTCTGATAGCGTCCGCGCAACAGTAGTTGTTTGTTTACTCACAAATTCTCATGTTTTGCGGCCTAAAGTTCACAGCGCGGTGCCAAAACGCGCTCGTAGCAAAAGCGAAACCATCAGTACGAACATACATGCAGACACTCATACATGTACGGGCACCGTCAGTCGTCGCGAACCCGTGCGATCGCTGGCTTGAGGCTTCTTTCTGTTATGCTCCGTTTGGTTATACAGGCAGTCTACTCTAACGAGATATTTCACATAGTTTGCACTCAGCGAGTGACTGCCTTTCACGCAAGAAGCCGGTTCAGGGGTCTCCAACGCGGTGACAGCGTGAAGCGGGTGCTTGGTTTTCTGCAAAGAGACAGCGACTGTAGACTATCTTGTGCTTTCAGTTCGTCGAAAATGATTATCTTGACAGTAAAGAACACAGTTAATTTCGAAAGTACTTACAGAAATGCCCTGGAGGGCTTCCGCGAGGTGTTTTTGTAGAGCGCCGACAGCAAAACCTATGGGGAGCGCGCCGGCGGCATCCTGCCTAGCACGCAATCGAGGCGCGTCCGATAGAGGGCGACTCCGTAACTCCTCGAGGCCAATAGGTGTCTCAAACTCACCTCAGGGTGGCGCCGCTGTCACAAAATTTAATCCCGTAAAGGCCGGGAGGCGTATTACTATTCGGCAGCGCACGCGAGAGAAAAAAGAGAGAGCGAGGAGGACGCCAGCGGCTCCTCCTCGTAGGGTCACGTGGCTGGGCACGCGAGAGCGTTTACGAACGCACGCACGCACGGAGTAGTGTTTACGGCTGTTCCATCGTTCGGAAGCACCCTCCTCCTAGCCACGCCACAAATTCGCGCCACGCACATGGCGGACGCTCAAGTACGCGCGCCTGTTCCGAGTTCCGCTTGCCCATCTCACGCTGAGCGGGTTTCAATAAACGTGCTTCCGAGTGACATGTTGGACACGAGTACGCCGACGTGCGAAATAAACGCCAGATCTCATAGCCCATGTAACATCGAGCAGGTTTCGATGAGCACGCGGACATTCACGCGTGAGTTAGACGCAAGTTCTAACTGCCCATCAAACGTGAAGTGCCTCCGCGTCGACCTGTGCACGGACGGCGACGCACACGAGTGGATCGCCAGCTACAGTAGGAAAACGAACACGACATGGATCGTCGACAGGGAAACCCGAAATCCAAAGTGGTAAGTTCACGTGTTCGTTTCTTCTACAAGTGGTGAATAGGCCAGTAATAATAACATTTGATGATATCGACGCCAATTGCGAAAATGCTAAATGCGAAAGCGCTAAATGCTCGCTCATCGTATCGAAAGGCGCGACGCTAAGGGTGACCGCGTGGTCTAGGACGGACAGTGACATGTAGAAATGTTAAATGGGGGCGTAAACACGCGAAAATGGACTATCGAAAATGCAAACATTACATGGCCGCAGGCCCGTAGCCAGGGGAGGGCAGAGGGTCCCCCCCCCCCCAAATTTTAATGATATATGGTGTTTTACCAAAAATAAATAATGAAAATGGGCGTTTTGCTCAAATAGCCAAAGTTTTCAGCAAGTGGGCGCACCCCGAAAAGAATTCCTGGCTACGGGCCTGCATGGCCCTATGCTAGGGAGGTTAATGCTTCAGCAGTACGTTGCTTGCGGCGCGATCCGATCTGCCACTCAAACTTTTGAACGAGCCAAACGGGCGACAGGGCCGCAAATAGGAAAAGTTGGTGATAAAACCTTCTGCAGTTAAGCATGGTTCAATGGACGCGGCTATTTCAGGCATGGCTTTCCAAAAATGGAAAATAATCACACAATATCACCAAAATTCACAGTGAAAACAGAGGCCTCTTGGTTTCAGTTCAAAACAACCTTTCAAGTACACTAATCGTACCAGTCATTGACAGTTTTGCCGACTTCAGCAGCGGCATTTCCATACTGCAGCATTCAGTCCAAAACACAGCGTCGCGCCTTTCGATACGATTAGCGAGCATTCAGCGCTTTCGCATTTAGCATTTCCGCGATTGGCGTCGATATCATCAAATGTTATTATTAGACTGGGCCTATTCGCCACTTGTAAAAGAAACGAACACGTGAACTTGCCTCTTTGGATTTCGGGTTTCCCTGTCGACGATCCATGTCGTGTTGGTTTTCCTACTGTAGCTGGCGATCCACTCGTGTGCGTCGCCGTCCGTGCACAGGTCGACGCGGAGGCACTTCACGTTGACACTCGGAACCACGTTGCTCATCGAAACTATCGAAACCCGCTTGCAGGCGCCCTCGGCGCGCGTATCTGCGGCGTCTCGGCGTGGCGAGGGGTGCTTCCGAACGATGGAACAGCCGTAAACACTCCTCCGTGCGCCACGTGACCCCAAGAGAAGAACCAATAGCGCGCAAGCGCTCGTCGAGGGGCCGCTGGCGTCCTCCTCGCTCTCTCTTTTTTCTCTCTCGCGTGCGCTACGGCGCGAGGAAATCATAATACGCGGCCGGGAGAGCGTAGGTTATAGCGGAGAGTGTGTGGGGGGGGGGGGGAGGGGGGGGGTATTCAACAAAACGTTGCCATTTGAAAGAAGACATTTCTCTTACCTCATATACGGGTCCATCTTTTAAAGCGATTTGATATCAGCATTCGAGAAGCATACCGATACCGATCTCCGGAATAACTGAAATCTGTACGCCAATTCAGAAATATAGAGCTTTTCTTCAACGGCTGTTTCAACATATGTTTCAATAGGGTCATTCCAAGTGAAACGTCCCCGCCCAAAGTTCGACCACCAGCGATTCTATTGAAAAAAGGATTGAGCTGGACGGTAGATGTGTGAGAGCAATTTCAGTAAAGTATTTTCGCTGAAAAAGATTGTACGGTCACGTGACCGCCATTTGATTGTTCCCGCGAGAAGGCAAAGTTAGGTGGGAATAAATTATGCATATTCAACCTTGAAACTATACTCCATCTCAGAAGTTCCCTTCAGCACTGTGGAGGCTACAGAGCCCCTTAGCCAACAGAAAGGGCGAAAATCCCTCGCGATGTATTCATCCGCGCCACGTCGTCTGCTGAGCGCCCCCATGGCGTCTGCGCGCCCGCGTTGTGCGAGTAAAGCGAACAGACGGCAAAAAAACATGGCTCATGCAAGCATCGAGGACCAACTACAGGTCATCAGGCAAGCCGAAGATGCCGCTAGGGCCCTAGGACTCTTAGCTGCCATCTAAGAGAGGGGAGATACACTCCTCTAACACTTGCCATTTCAATAAAAGTTGCTTCTCTCTCTCTCACCCATAGACGCTGGCGCCGTCCGCCTGGAATTTGTCACGTCGTCGTCGTGCTTGTATTTGCTTTAGATGCATGTCATGACGCTTCGACAAAAATGTATTCGTGACTATATTGCGCTATTTTCATGAACCGTTATCAAATCCTCGGCACGTTAGGCTTACAAGTTACAAGGCGTGGCTAAACAAAAGTCTGACCTCGCCAATAACGACAAAACGTACCTGTTGCTTTGCCCTCGTCATGAAATGGCGCGAAGCGATGGCTCATTTCGCCATTTATTTCTTGCTGTCAGAGCTGTGGGCAAGTAGGAAGCGCAACTTCGGATCGAAGCGGGCGGTCGCGTCTGCATGGGCGCTACCATGCTGATTTGTAACCACAGTTACCGGCAGTTACTGATACAACAATTAAAGAAATACGGCGTAAATGCGATGAAGAATAAAAATATGACTCATTGGTGCGATGTAACACGTGCTAAACAAGCGCAAATGTCTCAACCTTGCGAATTTTAAGGTGATCATATCTGGAACTATATTTTGCAGCGCAAGCATGTGGCTTGCTTACACCCCGTAGCTTTCGTAGTGTTGAACGGTAGTGGTGAGATGGAGTATAGGTACAACGGCACGTTGTGTTTCAAAACATTCTATTGTCATTGTTCTATCACGTGACGTCACAAGTAAACCTATATATTAATTTTCCGGCTTAAACAAGAAAACATGCAAACTCAGCTATTTCTTGTAAAAACGGCGACAACGTTTCAGCTGCAAAAATTTTTAAGTGTTTACCAGTCTAGTCGATATAGCATCTGCCAAAAATATTTTCAACTGATGCAAGCTAACGTTTACTGAGAATAATGCGTGCGAATTTGACAAAAGATTACTTTCTTTTGGGGGGAGATTTACTCGTAAATTAAGCATCAAGGCTTTCGAGCTCAACATACATGATATAATAGTAACAATAATAGTTCCTTTTATTTGTGACCATGAAGATGAGGTAGGCTTGGAGAAAAAGCTGAGATGCAGCTTGACTAGCTCCGGGCTCCCGAGTGTACACTTTGGCGCTTTTACGGCAAACTGTGCTGCACACAGTGATGAATGAAAAAAGAGAATCATACAGAAACAAGTTCATGAGCAGTGTGAATAAACATGGCAAATAAACAGCAAGAAAATAAAAGGATGGAAAAACAAAATTATCAGACCACAATACAACGCATTTTCATTAGAAATATAAATTAACAAGAACACATCGCAACACGTTACATTACAAATAAGAACACTCATAACTAGAGAGTCCCATATTAAACTTCAACATGTGAAAACTAGGTGACATGCGTAAGATTTATGAAGAAACAATCACATATTGTGTCAAAACCAGGGTTTCGGAACGAAATGCTTTTCGTTTCGGTTTTAATTTCGTTCCACCGCAAAAAGTTCCATGCCGTTTCTGTTCCGGAACGAAAAAATAATTGTTCGTAATGGTTCGTAACGGGTTTTTTTTTTTTTTTTGGTATGCAAAAATTTGAAGTTAAGTTAATCATAAGAACATTTGATTTGTGATGTAGTTACTTGCCCTCCTCTAAGAAAGTGGGACAGGGGTAAAACACGTTCTTTGCACGTTCTTCAGAGGAGCGGAAGTAATTGTACCACGAATTCCTACCAACTAGCAGGAACCAGTATACCCTTCAAAGGCATAGTATTTATTTTCTCAAAAGTCAATTGCGATTTTTTAGCGCACTCAATGCTCTGTGTCAAGGGAGTGAGCACGATCTCAGAAATAAGCAGCACGTCATTGAGTGTACTCTTTGATGTGCGAAACCGCTGTTCTGATAAAAAAATCGCCAGGCCTGCGCGTAACACGCAGCACAGTCACAGTGAAAGCTGGAAGAGCGGCCTTTCTAGAGCCCGTTGTAGACTCTCTTGGGGCGAGTAATACAAGTACATATGCAAGGTACCCACTACGCCATAAATCACCGTAATTTTTCTGAAGTAGCGAAGCAGCCACTATGCCATTTTACAGCGAAATCTGTTATAAGATCACGACACGGGCCGTTTTTGGCGCCGTAGTTGTCCGCCGCCGCCGCCGGTGTCCGTAACCACTATCGAGCGAAATAAAACAAAAACGAAACAAGAAAAAAATATGCAGGATGGAACGAGGTTCAAACCTGGGCCCTCTGCGTGGGAGCTCAGTATATATATTCTACTTCAGAGCCATGCCGGTGCTTCAAACTGTGTCACAGACGCCTGGCACGTTTTGTTTGAGCACGCGCAACGGACACACGAAAGCGACTCAATCCGCCTGCACAGTTAGCCCAAGCACGTGCGCCTGTACCAGCGAGCCTGGACAGAGCGTTCGAAGCGGCTGCGCTCTTGCTCCGGTTCATCAAGCCCTCAAGGCAGCTGAGTGAGCACTCAAGGTTTTTGCCGAAGGGTCGGGCGGATCTAAATAGTAGCACTTGGTTGGAAGGTGATTTACTGTTTTATCGGCTGCTAGCACAACTGATGTCGACAACTTCTCCTGGTGATGGCCCAGGGCGGTCTCCGCCTTGGTCAGCCACTCTCTCACCTAATCAAATGCCGCTTGAAGCGTTTTTTCGCAGTGGTGTGAGCAGTATTCCTGTAGCGCTAGTGCCCCTGCACAGAGGATCCATTCGGCTTACCAACCCGAAAGCGGTGCAGGCGGAACTACAGGCGGCCATGCGCCACTATCTTCACATTACTGATGTCCGGCAGTTTGGCAAAGGTGGGATTGTCTGCCGATCGCCGGACCAGGCTTGTGTGTATGATCTTCTAAAATGCTTGTCATTTGGATCAATGCAAGTTAGTGCTTTCATCCCGCCGCACCTTGCGTGCACGAAGGGAATTGTTCGCGGAGTAGAAGTAAGCCCAGCAGAGACACTTGAGAAGCTTTCCGCAGCTGGTGCGATAGCAATTTACCGGTGCAACAGAATGGTCGACAACAAACGAATGCCAACAGAGTCGGTGATAGCCACGTTTGCAGGTACATCATGCCCTTCGGAAATCAAAGTGTGGCCGCTGATTTTTAGAGTAGATCCGCTTGCCTCGCGTCCATTACAATGTCGCAACTGCTGGCGATATGGACACAGTTTGGGAGGTTGCAAATCTGGCATGCGATGCTGTATGTGTGGATAGAGTCACTCCCCGAACGACTGCTATTTAAGCTGTAAGGAGGCTATTTCAGCTGTAAAGGAAAGAGAACATGGATATGCTAGCGTAACTGCACGACACCAGGCGATGACTGATGCAAACATTTCGCAAGTGATAGCAGAAGCTGTAGAAAAAGCTATGGCCAAAATGATGGAAAGAGTCGTAGAAAGTGTGACGGAATGCCTTAGTGGATTATTAGCATCTCAAATGGGACTAATGGCTCAAGCGGGGACTATTCAGTCAGCGGGGCTCAACCGAAACGCTCTTCCCATGGTTTAAATGCGACTCCATCTAATGAAGGCCCGATTTCAAGCTTTCCTACAAAAAGCGGTAGCTGTCTGGGCTCGCAGGCCTCCCCAGCAGATTCACAGGAAAACGCAAGCATGGATGTTGACTCGCGCGTACAGAAACGAAGGGCTTCTCCCCTAAATGTGACTGATACTATTCCGAGCTCTAAATCAAAGAAAATTTTCCCGCAGGTCAAGGCAACAGCTAATATCTTGGAAGAGGCAGTAGCCTCTGCGGTGCTTTCACCACCGGAAGGTAGATGAAAGTGCTGCAGTGGAACTGCCGATCAGTATTTGCTGCTTCTACAGATTTAAACGTTTTAGTTTCCCAGGTTTATCTGGATGTAATCCTACTACAAGAAACTTGGTTATCTTCTGACAAATTCTACAGTTTATGTAATTACCGATCATTTCGATTAGATCGTCCATCCAGAGGTGGTGGTTTGCTTACCTTTGTATCGAATAGATTTTGTCACAGAGCACAAATATCATTTCAGCTAATGTCTACAGAAAGTAAAATTTTGGCGGTAAAATTAACTCTTCCAGGAGGTTTCACATTTTCATTGGTTAATGCTTATTTTCCTTTGGGTGTGCTGGATACACGGACATTAGATTCAATTCTTCTAAGTTGTGGAAAAAAGATCGTACTAGCTGGAGATTTCAACTCTCATCATATATCATGGGGATTCAAAACATACCAATGTGGAAAGCGTCTATGGGACTGGGCGGCATCCAATCAGTTCAGTTGGCATAACAGGGGATCCTTAACGTTTCCGCGGGGACAGTTTAGATCGGTATTGGATCTTATACGTTTTCGGGTCCAGGTCTTTCGGTAGTATCTTGGGAGACATTTGAGGCTGGGACCAGCAGCGATCACATTCCAGTGGTATTCGAGATCAATTGCTCACAGTACTCTACGCAGGTTAACGTTCGTTCGTTTATTGATTATAAAAGATTTAAAATGCATTTGCAGAAACCTTTTATTCCTTTAGCTGAGAATCCGTGCAGCGTGCGTAATATTTGCGCTATTCTCGACTCCTCTCGAAAGAAATCGGAGTTCGAAATACAGGGAACGAAAGACCCTACTTCTAGAAATTGGTGGAATGACGACTGCTCGAGGGATTATAAGCGACGGAAAGCAGCGTGGAAGCAGCTCATGCACAATCAGTCTTTTAGAAACTGGAAAAACTACAAGTTTATTGCAGGGACATTCAAACGAACAGTAGCGAGAGCAAAGGACGAATACAATGTTCGCCATTTTGAATTTCTGTCAAAGTCTAAGAATAAGAGCGCGCTGTTCCGGTATTTAAGAACAATCAAATTAATTCCGCGTTCCTTAAATATAGAATCAATTGTGCTAACTACCCGAGAAATAGAAGACTCTCTAGATGTAATAGCCAGAGGTTTGGAGGTTAGATTTTCTTCCTGCATTCCTTCAACTTTTGTGCGACAAGACAGTCTCGAGTATGGTGAAGAGTTGTCATTGACTGAGTTATCCTCAGTGGTATCAGGTTTACCAGCGGCAGCCCCAGGTCCTGATGGCATCACTACAAAGATGTTGAAAATTTTCTTCGATGTCGCTCCTAATGTTTTATTGGATACCATAAATTATTCGATTAGAAACACTTGGATTCCTTCAGTGTGGGAAGTAGCGAAGGTGATTCCCCTGCTTAAAGATAAAAATAACGGGTATGCTCTTGACAACATTCGACCGATTTCGTTAACATCCAATTTTGTCAAATTAATTGAGAGATTATTACACGCACGGATAACCAAATTTGTGACCGCTAAAGGATTATTGAGTCCCTGTCAAATTGGATTTAGACCAGGGATGTCAATATGGTGTGCACACGTTGATCTGGAGAGTAGAATCCAGCTAGCACGGCGTCAGAAACAGTACGCAGCACTAGTTACTTTAGATATCTCTAAAGCGTACGATAGCGTAGAGTACCCGATTTTACTTGAAAGAATGAAAGAGATTGGCTTGCCTGACTATTTTATTGCGTGGACGACTGAATTCTTGCTGGACAGGGAGTTTTACTGCATACAGAGTGGTATTTCAACTGGTAAATTCAGACAAACACGCGGTGTTCCTCAAGGAGCAGTGTTGTCACCGCTATTGTTTAATATATTGCTCAGCTCCATTCCTTGCCATCGAAACGTAAACACGTATGTTTATGCTGATGATATAGCATTCCTTGCCTCGGCGGATGACATTCAGTCACTGTACGACCTTTTACAAGGATACTTGTCCGCCTTGGAATATTGGCTCGACAGTATTCGTTTGACCATTAATGTACAGAAGTGTGCAGTTCTGTCATTCTCTCCGCTAGACAACATAAATATATCCCTTTCATTTCATCAAGCAGACATTCCCCAAGTGCAAACAGTCAAGTACCTCGGAATTATTTATGATGGAAAGCTTAACTGGCGTATGCATATTGAACATACGGCGACTAAAGCATCACGTGCGATGGGAATACTCAGATGGATTAGCAATCATCGATGGGGCATGCGCAGAGACACATTGATAATGATTTACCGTATGTATATACGCCCTATACTGGAGTTTGGATGTGCCTTATTCTCCGGCGCACCAGCGTGGAAGTTAAATCCGCTAGTTTTGCTTGAACGCCAAGCACTTCGCTGGTGCCTTGGGTTACCAAAATTTGTAGCAAATGCAGTTCTATATAAGGAATCCCGAATCCCATATTTGAACACTCGATTCAAAATATTAACAGTTCAAACATTCTTAAGGCTCTATGAATCGCCGATAAGACGAGACCAATATGTATTTATAAGCCAGCCAGAACTGTTTTTTTAATGTCTCGTGGCCTCGGTTCCATACCCCACAGGTGGTTCTTACACAGCGGCCATTGGACCCATTAAACATAAACCTTAATGATATAATGGTAATGAATAATAGATTGAGTTCATTGGCGATATCATATGATGATATATTCCCTAACAACGCGAAGTTACTTCCTTGGAATGTACTGAATGGACTTTTTCAAGATCACTTAAATCAGATTAGTACGACTGTTGTGATAGCAACTGATGCTTCGCAGTGTGAGGAAAAGGCCGGTGTTGGAATTTTTTCCACACACCTAGACTGGTCCTTTTCTGTAAGACTCCCTGATCATACACCAATATTTTTGGCTGAATTCATAGCTGTCATTTTGGCCCTGCGTAAACTTCCCGTCTCCATAACTTCAGTGGCTATAGTAACCGATTCATTATCATTGTGTTCTGCTTTAACAACCCCAGCTGAATCACATACTCTGAGATTATTGCGCGCACTTGGTCCACAGCATTTGCGAAACCTGCGGTTAGTACGGACTGCTGGGCGAGTTGGTAACTCATCTTAATGCTATGGTGCGCAAAGGAACGAAACACGAAGGAAGGCAAACGAAACACGGCGGTTAGTTTGGGTTCCGGGGCATAAAGGAATAGTATTGAATGAAGTTGCGGACACTTTGGCAAAGGCTTCCCTTGCAGGCCCAGTCCTTGATCTACTTCCAGTTACGGCGTTCGTCGCTGCGGCCAGATTTAGAAAGCACGCTTTATCATTGCTTACTCCAAGTCTCGCTTCATCACCAGATTTTCAACACCTTCAGTTCCCTTGGAGCAGAAAATGGTGTAAAACAAGGCAGATAGAAGTAGCAATGACAAGATTGCGCTGTAGGATCCCAACTCTTAATTTATACATGCACAGAGCTGGTCTGGCGATCTCTCCTACATGCTCCTTTTGCAATGAGGCAGAAACAATCGAACATTTCTTGCTGGAATGCCGACGTTTTTCCTCTCTCAGAAAACGAACAATTGAAATTGTAATGCGGCACCTTGATCTGCCAGTTACTTCAACTATACTGTTATCATTTGGGGCTTCTGTGCTGGGGCACTCGGACGGGAATATATGCAGTGCTATCGAGAAATTCATATGCGAATCAAATCGTCTTATTCGACACATCAACCGCTAATAATTTTTAAAATTTTCATAGTGACATAAACAATTTGGCCATTTGGGAGGTTATGCAACACGGTCTAATCAAATACTAAAATTCATTTTAAAAAAAAGACGCTTCATTCTAATTGATACAATAACGTCTATTAGCTCTTAAAATTTTCAGACTTTATGATCCGCCCGACTCTTGGCCGATCCCCCTGAGTGGGTAGGTGCCATCATCCAAGGAGCATCATCATCATCATCGACTCAATCGGTCTGGGGACGCGAAAACGAGCTCTCACTGCGCCGTCTCTTACGACGAGCATCTCGGGTGCGCGGGCGCCTGCTCGGTAGCCCCGCGCTCGTGGCTGCTGCAGTGACGAAATAATTTCAGGATTAACGTCTTCTGTGCCGGCAACACCTTTTTCGGTACTGCTGGCCTTTTAATAAAAAAAATTCAATCCTGCCTGCATTTTATACACTTGCTGGGCCAGAAGTCGGAATTGCCAATCCTTGCCTAAGGGTCTCGTTGGAGGGGTCGTAACTATTATTGCAACGACATTATGCAGCATGTTTTCAATGATTATGAAAGCTGATGTGGAGGAGAATAAGTGGGCAAAGTTTAAGAAATGTAAAACATGGTTTTTTTTTTTTTAATGTCGTCAGAAGTTTCCATTGTCCGGTGTTTTCTTTAACTTAGACCGATCATATTTCTTTACTGAAACGTTATATAAATGTAAGATTCGGCAGTGCGGTAGATAAGCATGCGAAGAACGTAATGCGCAATTTTTGTCGCTCTGCTACAAGGATTTTTTGAGATAAAGACCTTCAAAGTAAAGAAAATAACGTTTCCTGGGCCAATTTTGAGGTCTTTTATAAAAGCATCTACGCTACACATCAAAACTAAAAATACCTGAGCAGAAGCAAAAACATGCATATATTTAGTTAAAAAAATTTCAGCTACCTAACTTTAATATATTTTGTGCAATTCAGAACGAAAGTTTGCTAAAACAGCAGAGCGGATGAGCGCTTCACTCCACCTCTTCGTCATTATTGATTTCCTGTGCTTCGAAAAATTTTTTGGCGGCAAAACCAATTGCGGATCTCTTCTTTCCACTCATCAGGCAATAATATATAAAATTTTGAAATAAATTTGAGTGGTCGACCAGCCATCGATTGTTCGATCTTACGTGGAATCACCCAGTTATAATTTCCTCACACAAAGCACTACTACCAAAAAGAATCAGCTCCAGTGCTTGTCATATTGGCGTCGCAGTGCTACAGTTGACCTGCCGAGAGGGGGCCGCGCTCCTCCTTAAAAAATGGAAAAGGGGCCGGGCCCCCCCGCCCCCCCCCCCCCCCCCCCCCCCCCCCCCACGTGACTTTAAGCCCTGAAGTCACAACGCCTCCAAGAGATGGTGCAACCGCTCAGCGCGCCCGTATCTCTTGGAGGCCGCGGCAACAAGAGTAGAGCGCGATAGCGTAATACTCTTGTTGCGGTGGTCCTCGTCAATTCTATGTGCGCTGTGTCTACTTTTTGCGCTGACCAGAACGCGATCGTGCAAGTGCTCCGGCTTCGCATCGCCTCATGGTCCCCTTTAGCGGGAAATGGTGTAATTTTTTTATTTCCATCTACCTCGAATTTTCCCTCACGGACAACGCTTTTTCGCTCACAACCAAAGACGCCGCCACCGACACCGGAATTTCTGCGAAACTAGCTACTTAGCGGTATCGCTTTAATATTTTATTTCACTTGACGCCCAGAAGTTCTTCTGGGCTGTACACGAGCATTGTTTTCGGTACATCGTGTCAGGTATGCGGCCGCCTAGGCCAGTAAACAGATGGCGATTGTCGACAAGAGATAACGATAAAACACCCTGCGGCGTGCACAAATCATTCTATACGACTGGGCCAGTGCCGCACACTCACCCAAATTGAGCACCTTGAGCAGACGGAAAAATGTGTCTTCCGCGGTGAGGTCTTGCGGTGCCCTCTTCGAGCAGTGGTACTTGATAAACGGGTAGCATCCCGTCCGCAGAATCTGTGCATTGATAAAAAAAAAATTGCGCAGCGATTACGGACACATGCGAAGTTCATTTTAGGATGGGTGAGCAAATTATATGCTCACCAAAAAATTGTGTTTTTGTCTTTTCCAGCTGAAGTTTCAGTATACGACGCAGAATGTTACTATCAGACTGCTATATATACACATATCACTCATCTAGGTGTGACGTTGATTGTTCACGGTTGCATTCGAGCACCACTGAAACATTGTTTTCGTGAATTTTCTGTAGAGGATACAGCAAAATGGCAAGACTGTCATACATCTTCTTTTGTACTATCATCTTCTTTCCCCAGTTTTTTTTTCTGCTGCTTATACCTCGTAAGTGCCGTCGCCCTTCACCCGTCGGAGGAGCGAGAGCGAAGAACCATGGAATACTGTATTGCTTGAAGACCGCCGCAATTTCACAGCCTGTTCTACGGTGGGGAACAGTGCAATGGCATTATTCTAAATATTTATTGGCCAATTAACTGGAGTGTGACACAAACTACTGGCTTATGAATTCAGGCAAAGCATCAGGGACGTGGTCAGGGGCGTTACGACTTTGGTAGCGTCGTGAGTCTCGACTGTTCACTTCCATCGCTCTTGGGTTTTCCGTAAAATGGGGTGACCAGGGAACGAATTCGAAGAACAGAGAAAGAGAAAAGTAAAAAAAAAATGTACCATATCCACGAAGTGAATAATGTTAGAGGAGCTTGCTCGGAAACAATCGGGTAAACCGTGAATGCTCCATACAATTCCTCTACTGTACGTCATATAAAGATGTGACACGTTGTTATAGTAGCGATTGTGGTCAGGTTGTTATCGAACCACAAGCGGTCGCAGACCTTGCAGCTTTGGCCGAACGTGTGGTCGAGGAAATCGCGCTTGAAGCGCGCGTCGGCGCCACCAACTTTAGGTAGCGACCGCTTTCGGCGCTTGGCCGCTGCATCCCGCGCCCGCACCTCTTCTAGATTCTCCTGCCACCGCATCCGCGCTGCTGCAAACTATCATTCCTGCAAACTATTATTCTTTGCAGTTTGCAGGTTTTTTTTTTTTTTCAGCGCTAAAACGCATAAAGACGGCATTCCTTTCAGAGTGATTGTGTCGGAAAGAGGCACATGGCAAAAGGAATTGGCGATATCCTTGAGGTACGAGACCCGCTTTTGGTTAATAATTCCGAAAGCATAGTAGAATTTTTGAAAACTCATGAAGACCGAGGGTTGAAGGCCTTCTCTGTCGACATCACTGACTTTTATTACTCCCTCCCGCATCGTCTGATGCTAAAATACGTTGAAAACAGCACAGATGAATATGGTGTACTCAAATTTACTTCTGAAGCGGGCATCTTAAGTGATGATTTCTTGTGTTTGTTGAAATTTTACTTAACCTCGACCTTTATACAATGGAACCAATCTGTGTTACTGCACAAAAGGGGTGTTTGTATTGGCTCCTGTATCGCCCCAGTGTTGAGTAATCTACTCTTATAGCTGAACTTGACACAGGCCTGGCGAATCGTCTCGAGGGAACTAATGTACGGAAAGTTTTTCGATACGTGAATGATTTTCATTATACCTATATGGTTAAGTAGCGCACTTTGGACGGGGACAAAAGGAATAGCAAGGACACGACACTCGCTACGCTCGCAACTGAATTTATTTCAGGAAAAATACTTCAATATATATGCACCCAAGCACCCCCGAGCGACACAGAAATGGATCAACATTCAATATAAACTAATCAAAGATCAAATTCTTGCACACTCTTGTGAAAGGACTACCGATGTACGTGTAAAGATGAACCAACAGTCCATGTATTCTTATCGAGTACAAAACTTTCTGCGCACACTCAAGCGATACAAAAACCGAATCTTAACGAAACACGTGCAGCTTATACACTTAAAAAAATGTACAATCTAGGGTTATTGCAAGATGTTCCGCTAGGAATCTACTCGCTTAAAACGGAAGTAGGAGACAAGAACGAGGTCGTAACAGAAGCAACCCTAAAACTTATGGCTTTTCCAGGAAGGTGGCTTCCCGATGACTCAATGAAACTGATGGGTGACTAAAGCAAAGTGCGCTACTTAACCATATAGGTATAATGATCAGTCACCAACTAGCCCAGCTCTCAACCTTAGTGAATGATTTTATCATTTATATTGACTGCCCAACTAGGTGTTTCCTGAAAGAGAGCACCGAAGTGCTGAATGAGTGTCGTGCTAGTCTTAAACCCCTGGAAGTCACCGTTGAATGGCCGGTTGACGGGCGCATTAAATTTCTGGACCTTATGCTAACCTGTTCGGACAACCAGCTACGCTGGTGTTACGCGCCTCGCGCCAACAAGGGACTACTTCCCTTTCACCTCATGGGTCATAGTTTCACGCAAACGATTTCAGGTCTGAAAGAAGCCGGTTATCCTGATCATGTATTGGTCTCGGTACTAGTAGAAAAGAACCTCAAGAAACTTCGTGCACGATCGAGCAATCCTGACCCACAAGACTTCGCTGCTCCTGAGTACAGGAATACAGCCGTCATTCCATACATTCATAAACTGTCTCATAACATGAAGAAATTGGCCTTACGAGAAAATAAAGGGGTAGTTTTCTCTGCGCCCCACAAGCTAGAGAGCCTCTGTTCGAAAACAAATCCCTCTAGGACAGAAAAAGTAGAATGTGGCATCAAGAATAAACACAAATTCATAGATTGTAAGGCATTCGTCATCTACCGTATCCCGCTGTCATGTGGGAAATGCTACGTCGGACAGACTGGCAGGTGCGTGAACGTGCGGCTAAGGGAGCACGAAAACAAGACAAAAAAATTGGTCGCGTATCTGCGTGCTTCGCTGCAAATGTCGTCTAAAGACGATAGAAGAGGCGCTGCGTGAGATATGGACGCCATCTGGCAATACGTCGGGAAACATGAGTGCTGTGTTGCGCGCTGGTAGTCCCGGCGCAGCAGCAGGCGAAGACCGGCGGTGACCAACGCGACCGGCGGGGACGCCAGCCAGCCCGAACACGCGGTTTGGCGCGAAGCGCCGAAGCAGAAGAAACGTCCGCACACAACGAGTACTCTCCACACACTCTTTTATTTACACGTCGCCTGTATAAAACAGGAATGCCAGAGCGGCGCCCCATGGCATTCGTACATTGCAATACAGAACCGAAACCGAAACACAACAATGACCTCGTGCAGAGCGCACGGAGTAAGGCAAGTTTCAGCGCAGCTTAAGAAACTAGGGTCTTTAGAATTACGTATATATGCATTTTCTATTAAAGGAACACACCACGTAATGCTTGCCTAGTCATGTTGCACCTCAGATATGCGTAATGTTTGCTTTTTGATCGACAATGTACACAAGTATGAACCTAGTGAGCCGTACAAGATGGCTGGCCCTTGGGCAAGCGGTTCAACTTTGGCCGAGTTTTTGAATCGAGGGACGTGCCGACAAACAGAAAGACAGACAGAAAGACAGACCAAAATTTCTGCGTTTAAGTTCCCCAAGAAAGACTATCGTCTTTAAAAAGCTGCCGCCTGGCGGGTTCCTCGCTATCCACACTCAGTCGTGCGGGTGCCGGCCAAACTTTGACCGGACCACCATTTTGGGACGTCACAAGGATGAAATCACCCGCCTCATCGTAGAAGCGGAGCACATCGACGCTCTGGGTGATGGCTGCGTAAGCAAACCATCAGTATCATTATCTTCAAAAGAGTTAAGGTTCCTGCAGAAATGCTGACGTCCTGCTACTATGCGGTTATCACCTGTTATGTTGTTGTTAGGTAGGTGATTCTCTCGCACATGTCGGTTGTTATCACCACGTGACCTGTGGTTGCTGCTGAGGTAGGGGTACTTATAGGGCGGTGCGGGTCTGGGAAAATAAACATTGCTGTTGCTAGTAGCGCTGCGTGTGTCGTCT
The DNA here is from genome assembly GCF_013339695.2 of Rhipicephalus sanguineus. Taxonomy (NCBI): domain Eukaryota; kingdom Metazoa; phylum Arthropoda; class Arachnida; order Ixodida; family Ixodidae; genus Rhipicephalus; species Rhipicephalus sanguineus. The sequence goes on from NC_051178.1 coordinate 36,145,122, forward strand.
TCCTTCTCGTGTCCTTGTGCCAAGTTCGCGCTGCAACCAAAATTCATCATGGCTTACAAACAAGCCCACTTCGCAACTCTTGTTGGCCATTAAAGCCATGCAACAAAAGACGGCACCGATGGAAGCTCAAGGGTGGTGTTAATTTTGTCGCAAAATATTGCTATATCGTTCAGTCACTGCCATTTAGCCTCATTTTACGAGCCAATGCAAGCCCAAATGAAATGTTCTGATCTATAAGAACCGAGTCGAAATTTTACTCCTGAATACCGACGATAGTGGGCTATATAGATTTTAGCCGCAATGTGGTTTTGAGTTATTTTAGTGACATGAGCCCTGAGGCCAAAAATTGTTGCAGCAGAGCTAACCATATTTGCAGTAGCAAAAACTTCTCAGTTTCGGTTAAAGTGGACTTGGCTCTTTCAGAAAACAAAAACATGGCTGATTCCTCTGTCATAGGAATCGGTATAACACGAAAGAGAAACGTGTCTTCACAGATGTAGTTGAGCGTTTGTTGGGCATGCTTCCGCCCCAACGGTGAAGGAATAAATGCTATAGCAACAAATTGTAACGTCACGCGAAGAACGACAAGCAGCTCGAAACTTGCAACGCGCTGCTCAAGCAGAAAGGACGCACGGAACGAACATGCACAGGATGAGCGCGAACTGTCACAGTTGTAACTTATTTTTGTGTGAGCAGCGCGCTACTTTCGCAAAAGCGGCCGCTGCAGGGAGCGAAGTTATTTTCGTGCTCTCAAAGCAAACTTGTGGTGAGGGCCCAAGATGTACAAACCACCGGCATCCAGAGATAAGCGCGCACGAGCGACCACGCCCTGTAGAGGTGCGCACTCATCGCAACGCGTGAAGCGTCGGTCTTTAAAGCGCACTCTCCGAGACCTTCGCGCCATCTCGCTAGTGATAACCAAAACACGCTGATGTACCACCAATCTCTGAGTACCGCCACCGGCAAATGGTGCATATAAATAGCTTGCCGTTAGCATGGCAAAGAACGTGCCGTCTGTAGCCTAATCGTTTCGCGCCGCGCGCTGCGGAGCGAGGGGTCGTAAGTTCGACTTCCGATGACGGAACTTTTTCTTTGCCATCTGTTAGTCTTTATATTTTACAACGTCATATCCGTGACAGAAATAAGTCAGTGGAGACGTGGTGGACCCCGGCAGATCGCAGACTGGGACGCGTTTACTTCGCGTTGGAGGATAGCGCACGAACGTGGTTTGAAAACCACGAATCTGCCATGCCATCATGGGATGACTTCCGACGGGATCCAAACATGAGCGAGGTCAAGAAGCTGCGTCATTTAATGCGAGGGGTAAAACAGAAACTGTTTGCCGAGCTTGGTCGCCGCGCACCGTCGCTGAGGTTTGTTCCGAGGCGGCTGCAACGGAAAGAACGCTACAACAGCGAGCAAGAACGTACAACCGAGAAATGAACATCGCCTCTTTGGACGCATTGCCAGCAGCCTTCGGAAACAGCATGGAGATAGTTATGTTTTTTCTTTTGTTCGTTTTCTCCTTGATGTGGATTGAAGTCCCGTCAAGAAGATGATCGACGTCGATGAAGCAGGAGGCAGGTTGGAGATAATAAAAACTTGAAGGTATATTGTAGCGAAATATTTACAGTCATATGTACATCTTGCCGAAGCACACTGATGATAACATAGACATCAACAGCATCTTACTCTTCTACTTAACTTTTCTTAAGTTAGAGCCTAGAACACTGTTGCTACATACGAAGAACCGACTCTCACTGTTCGACCACCGAGTGGTTACGGCCCAGACGAAAGTTGCATCGTACGGAGTCTTACTGATCGATCAGTTAAGTGATTACAGCCTAGACTGAAGGGAAACGAATTCCGTCCAGTCTTAAGTACCTTGCGGTAACAAAGAAAAGGGGAGGTGACCACTGCTGGTCCGCCTCAATCTTCTGTTATCCAATCTGTTTATCCTCAGATTAAGCCACTCCCTACTGGGCTGTCCTTAATCTCGACAGCAGTGTCTTTACAGCGCAGACAGGCGTTTTGGCACTTTTTCCCATCATGGCTCTCCCTTTACCCCACGCTCTCAGGAGTTCCCACGGTTGCAATACATCTGTATCGCACACCTGAGGCATTCGCGTCGTTTCTCACGCTCATCGAGTCGAACCCCCGGTGACGGTAGTCAAGACGGTTTCGGGAAGACAATTTGCGTGTCCTCGCGTTTCCCGGATTAGGACCGCGCATTGTTATGACTTCATCCTGCCTTGCCGTCGGCGCGCCCAAAGCGCATGCCAACCATTGTTGTGGTCAAGCATGCTGTCGCCTCGAGCGACAGTATAGAGCAGGAGATGCTTGCTCTCCGCATTTTCCCACACATTCGGGCTGTCGACCTCTGAGAACGGTCGCTTGACCGCAACCCATGCCGGCCATCGGGGTAGACAAGCTTGCTCAAAGGAAGCCGTTTGCTTTCTCTTGATAATTGCCCAGCGAAAAGACCAGGCAGGGGGAGAGCCGAGAAAGAAGCTTTGTACGACGTACCGTGCCGCGCCGTCCCGTCTGCAGGATCGACTTATGAGCGGCAAACATAACAGAGATGTTGCAGGAGCTGGTACGATCTGCAGTACGAGAAGAGCTACAGAGCTTGGCCAGAGCGCTCCAATACTTTCATCGCTGGCCGACGTGATACGTGAGGAGGTTCGACAGGCGATCCAGGAACCTCAGACAAGCGCACACACAGAAGCTCCACTACAGCGTCAGCCCAGTATGTCCTATGCCGATGCCCTACTGCGAGGAACTCCCGGACGTCTGGACGCCGCAGCCACTACTCCGATACAGCACCCGATGTCTCCAAGCACACTGCAGCCACCACCCGAGAGGAGACTCAGAAAGAGCGATATCTGGCGCACTCCCGATAGGATATCGCTTTGCCACCACTCTGGGGAGGCTGGCCATCTCTACCGAACGTGCCATTATCGCTAGGCGGGTCTTCGTGGTTTCCCTGTAAACGCACCTCGACCGCGAAATGGTGAGCGTACCTTTAAATTAGAAGAATACCTATCAAATCGTCAAAGCTCACGTGGCTTTCAACATCAACCTCGATCAACGACGTCGTCGAGGTAGCGGGCTCCTAGCCCCCGTCTTTCAGCAAGCTCTTCAAGACGTCCGCTCACCAAGCCCGAATCGGGAAAACTAAACTCAGCGACCTGGGGAGGCAAGGCCGCTGTCGACGCTGAAGCACAAAAACCTCCATCGCTGACTCCAACCAAAGACGACAGACTCAGCAACCGGTGCTGTAATAACGATGTCACTTCTGCTTTACGTGTGTTGTTGATGGCTACGAAGTCCTCGCGCTGGTGTACATAGGGGAAGGGCTCCCGATTTTTTAGAGGAGCTTTGATATGCTTAAATAGGTTTCGTAAACGGGCGTAGCTTATTCCTTGGACACTGAGGATCACGTACATTTTTAATAGCTTACTTTCACACGTAGCGTATTTGTGTGTGTGTTTTGTTTACGACGTTACTTGTTTTCTCCTTCTGTACTTGGACGTGTTGCCCTTATGTTAAGGCTGGCATGTGGCCGCAGCAAAGAGAATACGTATCACACAGGAAACACAATAAATTTTCCCCGGGCAGTTCGAAGACACGACGAGTTGGGCACGCCTGTATCGGATAGTAAGGGCCAGTACAAGTTGTGTAAGTGCTGCTCCTCCGTAAGAATCCCTTGCAATAAGTCCTGCGGTCACTGCCACCCCATATAAGCCATGTAGTGCCTACGTACGTGGTAGTTTGCTCCATCCACGAGCCAGTTGAAGTGCGACCAACCGAACTGGTCGTTGCGCACCACTGCATAACGCACCAGGAATGAGGTCCACGGGGGAAGGCCTCGCTGTCGCAGATGGCAGCTGAGCACCTCAGACGCCAGAGGTCGACCCTCCAGGCGGCGGCCCAGAGCAAGGCTCATTCGCGTCAAGGGACCCCACCCCTTTCGCGCCATACGACTCCGGCCCTGCAGCGAAGGCGTAGCCAGAACCGGCGTTAGGAGATTTCCAACGAGCCTCATAAACGAATGCAGATGATTTCCTTCAAATTCATTGCCAATAATTTACTTTTTCTGAACCGAAGTCCAGCATGTAACCTTACCTGACCGACGGATGAGACTGGCTAGGTGAAAAAACGAGCAGGAAAAGGAAAGGGGAGTTGGAACAGCTGCCTTGGGAAGGCCCTAGCCCCCCGCCATCTCTTTTGGATCTGCCAGTGAGGCATGCTACCGAACGTAAAATGAGGCTAGCGGGCTCACTTCATAAATGCGCATGAAAATAAGTGTCCCTTTGCTTGCATCACCATGCAGTGTCATTTGTTCCTTAGATGCTATAGACCCAGGGGCGCAACAGCCGAAATAGGATTTGGAGCAATTTTGGAGCAGAAAAATGTTTCTTTTGGAGCACAAAAATCCAAATTTGGAGCAGGTTACGAAAAAAAACCTGAGTTTTTTAGCACGAAATCCCTAATTTAGAGCAGTATAACAAAGAAGGCTTACCTTTTGAAAAGAAAACAAAAATACGTACAAACCATTCAACATCAGCTAACTCGTACACAGCGCACGTGAACACTGCTATTTCAATAAAAGCAGTGTGTTGAGCCACCCCACAGTGCGAACAATGACTAAATTCACATTAGCATTTGCAGGGCCTGTCAAATAATTCGACAGCCACTGCAAATGCTAATGTGCACCTGCGAACTTGACAACCTCGAAATTCGGGAGTTCCGTAAAGCAGGAGCAAGTGGGGGTGGCAAAATAATAAAACTCGTGTACTTTTTTGTCTGTTTGTTTCTCAAGGCCGCAGAAACGCCATTCATAGCAGCTCCAAATGATGGTCAATAATTTTTTAGACGTCAGCGATCACACTAGGACTCGTAATTACACGGCGCGTGCACGAATGAGTAATTAAGGAACAAAATGTGCTGTGTCCCTGACAGCTAGTACTAATAGCGCCTTCTAAATCTCAAAAGAAAACCAGTGTACTGCTGCAAAAGTGGCTTAAAGGAGTCCTGACACAAAAATTTTCGCCCCGCGTTTTTTTGCTGCAATGTGTTGCTGGGGGCCTGTTAGTCATAACACGGCACATCGTTTGGTGCAGCGCGCGACAGATAATTAATGACAAGCTCCTCATTACCGACACAGCCTCAGTTTCGGTTTGACAGAGCTCCAAAAACGACAAGCCGCCGGGTGCAACTATCACCACATAGCGAGTGAAACGCTCGGTCACGTGAGCACACAGAACAGTGAAGCATTTCCACGCGGTCTGTCGTCGTCGGGCTCATTGTCGTCTGATGGCGACGATTTTCTTGCGGCGGGGATGGAAGGAATTTTCGACGTGGCGAATCACTTGAGGTTTGACCCGCTGGCGAGGAGCGATTCGTCGGGAAGCGCGTCAAAACAGAAATGGCGGCTACGACGTCATCATAACTTGTACCGGCTGAAACGTTTACGTAGGGGAAGTAGGGGGGTCACCTCGGGTCACCTCCGAGGGTGTCAATGCACCAGGTGCGGCCTATAATGCTGGATCGCGCTCGCGAACTTCAAAATTAATATAAAATACCTCCCAAGCTTTATTCGCTGTCGATATTTTGCAGATGGTACACGCACGTACACGGGAATCGATCCAGCAGGCTATCTCGGCCGCGAAATTTTATGTCAGTACCCCTTTAAAAAGCGTTCTGCACGCAATAAAACAAGCATCAAGAAATTTGAGAACCACTGCCCTTTTTTTATTGCGATAGCAATTCTATGGTCACTCTCGACGGGTTTTTGCCGTCATGTCCCGTATAAAGTCCAAATTGATAACATCCCCCCGCGCAGAGTATGCTCCACCGCGGGTAAAAGCGCGCGAGTGCTGGTGATGAACGCGGCTGAAGCAGAGATCAAACGAGCCAGCCCATGTCCCTCACTCGCAGGGCGCATGCGATAACACCACTCCGCTCGGGAGGCCTGCCGTCGAAGCAGAGAGGAAAAACCCCACCCGTCTTGAACGAGCATGAAAAGACGCGAGGGGGGGGGGGGGCTGTCGCACGAGCAGCAACATTGAATTTTGATTCTAAGGGCGCGGTCGCGATCGCTGGCGCGCCCGCTATCTCGGCAGCCATCAGCGAGCGGCTCGTATATCCTGCTACGTGCTGCGCTCTCAGTGCAAGGACACTGTGCACAAAGAGCATCTTTCCCTGGAGCGGCCGTATTCTCTTACATCAACGTTTTCTAGAGTTACGCGAGATCGAATACAAAAGAGTTTGCTGCCAGCCTCACTTCGTATAACATTACAATTCGTTGCTATCGCATATATTGCTTCGTCCTTGCGGTGAAACTGACTTTTTTTCCTTTCTTTCGCTGGGTGATTAGGGCTAGGGTCTGCGCGTCTGTATTGGATGATGCTGATGCCCACACTGCAGATGACCAACGCGGCCTCCATTTCCCGCTAGAATTTGCGCAACTGAGAAAATTTTGAAGCTGGTCGGGCGTTTTGGCGCAGCGTGGCGCAATTTCAGCAAATTTCACGGTTTTGGCTCTACTTCGCGCAAAAATACGGCATTGTGTCAAATTGGCGAAATTGGCGCAGGTGTTGCATCACTGAAAATTTGAAGAAAGAATGCAGTCGAACCCGCATTTAAAAAATCCGGCAGCTCCCACCCACTGTGGAAATCGGTGTAATGCGAAGTAGCCAGCAAAGATCTGCATACATCGCCTGTATACATCACCTGTAGACATCGCCTGTAGACATCACCTGCATACATCGCCTGTCACCACCTGTCGTTTACGTTCGTCATACAGTCACCTCGCGCAATACCAATTTTGCTCTATATAAAGTTAGCGAACTGGCCGAGAGTGCCCCATGAGTGTGGCAAGTAAGGCATATATGTCATACATGACATGCATGTCATTATTTTCATGTAAGCACCTGTCATTTATGTTCGACATACAATCGCGTCACGCAATACTAATTTCGGTCTATATCAAGCTAGCAAAACGGCCGCGAGCACACCATGAGCATGGCGTGTAAATCATGCCTTACACGACATGCATGTGATGATTTTCATGTTGCAACCTGTAATCTATGTTCGTCATAGTCACGTCATGCAATACCAATGTTGGTCGATATCAAGCTAGCGAAACGGCAGCGAGCACGCCATGAGTGTGGCATGTAAGTCATATCATAGATGACATGCATGCCATAGTTAACATGTAACCACCTGTCGATTATGTTCGTCATATAGTCACGTCGCGCAATACTAATTCTGCTGTATATCAAGCAAGCAAATCGGCCGCGAGTGCTCCATCAGCATGGCATGTAAATCATGCCTTACATGACATCCATGTCGTGATATTCATGTTGCCACCTGTCATTTATGTTCGTCATACAGTCAGGTCATGCACTACCAATGTTGGTGGATATCAAGCTAGCGAAACGGCCGCGAGCGCACCATGATGTGGCATGTAAGTCATGTCATACATGACATGCATGACACTATTTTCATGTAACCACCTGTCATTTATGTTTGTCTTACAGTAACGTCGCGCAATACCAATTTTTGTGTATATAAAGCTAGCGAAACAGCCGCGAGCGCACCATGCGCATGGCATGTAAATCATGTCATACATGAATTATTTTGATGTACGTAACCACCTATCATTCATGTACGTCACACAGTAACGTCGCGCAATACCAATTCTGGTGTATATCAAGACAGCAAACCGGCCGCGAGCGCACCATGAGCACGGCATGTAAATAATGCCATACATAACATGCATGACATTATTTTCATGTAACCACCGTCCATTTTATGTTCGCCATACAGTAACGTTACGCGATACCAATTTTGGTGTATATCAAGAGAGCGAACCGGCAGCGAGCGCACCATGAGCACGGCATGTAAATAATGCCTTACATAACATGCATGACATTATTTTCATGTAACCACCTGCCATTTCATGTTCGCCATACAGTAACGTTACGCGATACAAATTCTGGTGTATATCAAGACAGCAAACCGGCAGCGAGCGCACCATGAGCACGGCATGTGAATAATGCCTTACATAACATGCATGACATTATTTTCATGTAACCACCTGCCATTTCATGTTCGCCATACAGTAACGTTATGCGATACCAATTCTGGTGTATATCAAGACAGCAAACCGGCAGCGAGCGCACCATGAGCACGGCATGTAAATAATGCCTTACATAACATGCATGACATTATTTTCATGTAACCACCTGCCATTTCATGTTCGCCATACAGTCTCGTCGCGCAATACTAATTCTGCTGTATATCAAGCTAGCAAATCGGCCGCGAGTGCTCGATCAGCATGGCATGTAAATCATGCCTTACATGACATCCATGTCGTGATTTTCATGTTGCCACCTGTCATTTATGTTCGTCATACAGTCAGGTCATGCACTACCAATGTTGGTGGATATCAAGCTAGCGAAACGGCCGCGAGCGCACCATGAGGTGGCATGTAAGTCATGTCATACATGACATGCATGACACTATTTTCATGTAACCACCTGTCATTTATGTTTGTCTTACAGTAGCGTCGCGCAATACCAATTTTTGTGTATATAAAGCTAGCGAAACAGCCGCGAGCGCACCATGCGCATGGCATGTAAATCGTGTCATACATGACATTATTTTGATGTAACCACCTATCATTCATGTACGTCACACAGTAACGTCGCGCAATACCAATTCTGGTGTATATCAAGACAGCAAACCGGCCGCGAGCGCACCATCAGCACGGCATGTAAATAATGCCTTACATAACATGCATGACATTATTTTCATGTAACCACCTGCCATTTCATGTTCGCCATACAGTAACAGTAACGTTACGCGATACCAATTTTGGTGTATATCAAGACAGCGAACCGGCCGCGAGCGCGCCAGGAGTCTGGCAAGTCATGGCGTATATGCGCGATGTGTACATGACATGCATATGATGTTCAAGTTACCACCTGTCATTTATGCTCGTCCTACAGAAATGTCTCATCATAACAATTTGGCTATATATCCATTTAATTAAACGACCGCGAGAGCCTCGAGACCATGTCATGTATATCATGCTGTACATGACAATGACATGCGCGTCATGATTTGTACTTTAGGACCTGTCACTTATGTTCCTAATGCACAATTCTCCCGCCATACCAACTGTGGCCTATATCAAGTTAACGATGTGGCCACAAGAGCACCCAACCGCGACATGTAAATCATGCCGTTCACGACATGCATTTCATGCTTTTCATGTTATGACCTGTCATTTATGTTCGTCATACAGTCATGTTATGCCATACCACTTTTGGTACACATCCCCTTGACGAAACGGCCAGGAGAGCACAAAGTCGTAGGCGGATGGATGGATGGATGGAAGAATGGACGGGCGGACGGACGGACGGACGGACGGACGGACGGGCGGGCGGGCGGACAGATAGATAGATAGATAGATAGATAGATAGATAGATAGATAGATAGATAGATAGATAGATAGATAGATAGATAGATGGATAGATGGACGGACGGACGGACGGACGGACGGACGGACAGACAGACAGACAGACAGACAGACAGACAGACAGACAGACAGACAGACAGACAGACAGACAGACAGACAGACAGACAGACAGATAGATAGATAGATAGATAGATAGATAGATAGATAGATAGATAGATAGATAGATAGATAGATAGATAGATAGATAGATAGATAGATAGATAGATAGATAGACAGACAGACAGATAGACAGATAGATAGATAGATAGATAGATAGATAGATAGATAGATAGATAGATAGATAGATAGATAGATAGATAGATAGATAGATAGATAGATAGATAGATAGATAGATAGATAGATAGATAGATACGGTCATAGTCGCAGAAGTTCGCTAAGAAATGATTCGCACTAAAAAAACTGAAATGTACATTGTACAATTCTGTTGTATAACAAAAATTACATTGTATAAAAATACATTGTATAATTCGATATAAAACATTTAGAGCTTACCGTATCTGAATTGCGAATTTCGGTGCGCAAGTTGGCTCTACGGCACAGCTTCACAATAATGCAAGGAAACCAGCTTCACGCCAATACGCGTTTCTTTACTTCTTTATTTTTTTTTTTCGTGGTTTGGATTTGGGTGTGCAGGTTACACTACGCGTGGGTTCTATGCAACAAAATACGGTATCAATGTAAACAGCGCCTGACCATTTTCATATGCAGCTGTGCGTATTCGTCGGACGCCGAAAGCCTCTCCGCCTTGGCCCTAATGTCGCCCTTGTTCAATAGACGAGTTGCGAAAATTAGAACGCAGCTGTCCTGCACGACAACAAAAAAAGTTTAACCGACCATTACGATACTGCCTAATGCGAATTCTGAGAGAAGCTGTTCAGGTGTTTTGATCTTTGCGATAAGTTAAGCAAATGCGCATGCGTCAAGGCAACGCGGCGCTCGCGAGTGGGAAGAAGCGCGAGCAGGCACGAGGCACCGCAGACGCTAACACAGCGGCTCTCTGGCTCTCGTGATGTAAAACTCCTTGGGGCAGTCTCTTTTTCGCGCTCTTTCGTCCTCGTTCTCTCTATCAGTTACGCCGACAACGGCGGCGTCGCTCAACGCAGGAACGGGTGCCTATGTGCTGCGCTCTAAAAACGCCAGGCCTGCGCGGAACGCGCATTACAGTCACAGCGAGAAAGCTGGAAGAGCGAACCTTTCTAGTGCCCGTTCTAAACTCTCTTGGAGCAACTATATAAATACAAGCACACATGTAAGGTATCCACTACGCCGTAAATCATAATTTTTGTGAAGTAAGGAAGCACCCACTATGCCATTCTTCGTTGTTCTGCAGATAAGCAAGGTACCCGCTACACACCTGTAAGGCATTATGTGCACTTTGTTGATGTTGCATGTGGCTGATGACGATGAAGAACTGTGGCTGAGCATTTTGTAGTGGGTGGGAATCTTTAAACCACACACTCCTTGCGCAATTGTCACGCCTGGTTTTAGAGCGCAGCTCTTAGACGCCCGTTCCTGCGTTGAGCGGCGTCGCCGTTGGCGTCGTCGGCGTCGTCGGCGTAACCGATAGAGCGAACGAGGACGAAAGACTGAACGCGGAGTCTGCCACTGGCCTCTAACCTCGCTTTCTTCCTTCGTCACGCACGCTGGCCCCTCGGTACCCTCGGTGGGTGTTCGTGCGCATGAAGGGCTGGCAAGCGCGCTGCGGCTGGCTTCGCTTGTCGTAACGGTGCTGTCGGCGTTTCGCTCGGTTCGGGACGCCTGCAATGCACAGCGTGGTGAGCGTAGCACTCGAGCAGTCGCAGTTTCTGTGGCAATATGTAAAGAATGTTACATTGCTGAAACTGTGGATAGCCAAAACTTCAAATTGTTGGCGTTGCCCCAATACGAAGCTGCGCTCAGAATTCGCATTAGGCAGTAATCGTCGGTGAATTCTTTTATTTTACCCTTCTGCCACGCTATATTAGATATGTTAACGCTTTCCCTTGCCCGACATGACGCCTGTATACGGTCTTTTTGCCAACGGGTTTCCACCACCAGCGTGGCTCTGTGGTAGAATACTCGACTGCCACGCAGAGGGTCCGGGTTCAAATCTCATCCGATCCTGGATGTTTTATTGCGATAGCAATTATATGGACAGTCTCGGCTGGAAAATGTCCGTCCCCGTCGCCGTCACTCACCGTATATGTATAAGTATTGTAGGCATCTATTATGTACTTCTTCCTCATCTCTGTATTATTGTAATCATCATCACGCGTTTGCCTTTCATCATCATCGTCTTCGGGTGTGTGCTCTTGATCATCGTGGCCGTGGCGCTTGTTCACTCTCGACGTCGCGACCAAATAAACCTCGTTACGACTGAGACGTCATACGTGGTGGAGGTGACTTTACGATCCCCGGTCCTCTCCTCGCCCCGACTACTCACTGGAGCTTCGTTCGGGCCGCCGCTTGCACCCACCGTGCCCCAGCATGGCGCAGAACCAGCCAGCCGACGCCCATGTCGCTCCCATTGCCGCTCCCATCCCGGCGCCGCAAGCCTCACCTCTCTACGTCATCAACAACCTCCAGCGTGACCCCCCGATCTTCACCGGTCTCCGCGGAGATGCTGTGGAGGACTGGATTGACAATTACGAAAGAGTAAGCGCCACTAATCTGTGGGACGATCCTCACAAGCTCCGTCACGTCTCCCTCTATCTCACGGGTGTTGCGAAGACGTGGTTCTTCAACCATGAGATTGATTTCGCCGACTGGCCAGGCTTCAAGCAGCAGCTTCGCCAAGTTTTCGGGACACCTGCCGTCCGATCCGCTCTCGCGAAGAGGACCCTCGATGCTCGCACACAACATCCCGGCGAGTCATACACATCGTACATCGAGGATGTTCTTGCGCTCTGTCGGCGTGTGAACTCATCGATGACGGAGTCAGACAGACTACGCCACATTCTGAAGGGTATAGGGCCTGTTGCCTTCAATGCCCTCGCTGCTCAGAATCCGTCTACTGTCGCTGACGTCGTCACAACGTGTCAGCGCCTCGATGAACTTGACTCCGTCCGCCTACAACCGGCCACTGTCGAACACCGTCCTACGGCGGACCGTGACCTACGCGACATGATCAGGGAGCTCATACGCGAAGAACTGCGGTCAATGGGCTTCTCCCCACCTTCACAGTCCCCTGCACAGCCTTCAGCAACGGCCTTGCGAGACATCATCAGGGAGGAACTAACATCCTTGACCTGTCCAACGCACGTCCCACCAGATGCTTCTCGCCCACCGACGTACGCGCACGTTGCTGCCGCGCCTCCCAGCAACGTGAATTCAACGTTGCCGCTACCATCGTACGCGTCGGTTGCTGCTGCGCCACCGGTCCACCTCCGGTCGATGCCACCTGAATCTCCATCTACCCACCTGACTGCACTCTCCTCCGGTGCACCGAACGCCCTCTACTACCCGCCTTGGCGTTCGTCCCGCCCAACGTGCTATTATTGCGGATATCGCGGGCATATCTCACGTTTCTGCCGCAAGCGCCAGCAGGACAAGCGTCGTGGTTACGATATGCGAGAACGTGATTTCTCCACTGGGGATTCTTACGACCGGCGTTATTCGTCCCTTCCGCAGCGGTCTCCATCTCCGCCCGCATCGACTGACGCACGGAGTACGTACCGATCCGCAAGACGCCGATCACCTTCGCCCTTTCGTCGCTCCTCCTCTCCGCTCCGCCCTGCCTCGTTCACCACTGCCGACCGTACGGAAAACTAAGTGATGCAGTTTTTGGAGGGAAAACTGCATTCCGAAGTAGAACTGAAATTCCTCCAGCACGCCCGTTCAATATGCTTTCTGTCATAGTGGAAGGAGTTCTCGTCGATGCTTTGGTGGACACCGGTGCGACATTTTCTGTGATCCATGCTGATTTGTGTAAACGCCTCAAGAAAGTCACGACGCCTTATAATGGACCCACGCTAGTCGCAGCCCAGGGGAACACCATACGCCCTTCCGCTCTTTGTACTGCCCGTGTTTTTATCGATGACATCCTTCATTACATCCAGTTTACAGTGTTAACCCAGTGCTCTCACCAGCTAATTTTAGGATGGGACTTTCTATCTTCTGCTTCAGCCGACATTTGTTGTGGGCAACGTGTTCTACACCTTACAGACACAGACTCCATGTTAGACGACGACACCTACAAGCCACTTCGTCTGTTCGCTACGGAAGATCTCGAACTACCGCCACGTCAAGAGCGAATTGTGACCCTTACGTCTAAGGACATCGACCACGGTGATGTCTTGGTGTCCCCTTCATCCCATTGCTTTACCAAAGGCATAGCTCTTGCGTCAGGTGTGGTTCGCTTTCGCAACGGCTCCGTGCTCGTCATGGTCATGAACGCAACATCGGAGAAAATTCTCCTTCCACAGGGTACCACGGTGGCCTTCGTTGCCGATGCTGAGCCTGTAAGCGTGGCGCCACTTACACCTGTCTCTACCAACGACCCTCCAACTTCTGAGCCTGCTTCTTCCTCTCCCTTTACTGCACTCCTCAGCGATGATTTGCCCGCTACGCAGGCGCAGCAGCTGCTTGCTTTGTTAACAAAACACGCCGATTCTTTTGACGCCTACTCCTCGACGTTGGGCCAGACTACCGCTGCAGCGCATCGCATTCAGACAGAGGGAACATCTATTGTGCACCGCCGCCCATACCGCGTGTCTCTTGCTGAGCGCAAAATCATCGAAGAAAACGTCGCTGACATGCTCCAACGAGAGGTAATCCGTCCATCAGCTAGCCCCTGGTCGTCGCCTGTTGTCTTGGTCCGGAAAAAGGATGGTTCCGTGCGTTTTTGCGTTGATTACAGGGCGCTTAACAAGATCACTCGCAAGGACGTGTACCCCATGCCCCGCATTGACGACGCCCTTGATTCCCTACAAGGCGCGGAATACTTTTCAAGCCTCGATTTGCGTTCAGGATATTGGCAAATTCCCATGCACGAAGATGATAAAGAAAAAACAGCGTTTGCAACTCCCGACGGACTCTACGAATTCAACGTGATGCCTTTCGGGCTTTGCAATGCACCCGCGACTTTTGAGCGCATGATCGACACCGTGCTGCGTGGCCTGAAATGGAAGACTTGCCTCTGCTACCTTGATGACATTGTCATCTTTTCATCAACATTTGCTCAGCACCTGCAACGCCTGGATGAAGTCATAACATGCCTCGCCACCGCTGGTCTACAACTCAACACCAAGAAATGCCGTTTCGCCAGCAAATCCATCAAGGTTCTCGGTCATGTCGTGAGCAAGGACGGAATTCGCCCTGACCCTGACAAGATTGCTGCGGTCCTTCACTTCCCTCGCCCCGAAAGGCCTAAGGATTTGCGAAGTTTTCTTGGTCTCACATCCTATTTTCGTCGTTTTATACGGAACTTCGCTTCGATGGCTGCGCCCTTGCACAAGCTACTTGCTTCCGAT
This sequence comes from Rhipicephalus sanguineus, assembly GCF_013339695.2. Taxonomy (NCBI): domain Eukaryota; kingdom Metazoa; phylum Arthropoda; class Arachnida; order Ixodida; family Ixodidae; genus Rhipicephalus; species Rhipicephalus sanguineus. The sequence continues at coordinate 36,160,125 of NC_051178.1, forward strand.
GTACCATTTGTCTGGTCCGACGAATGTCAATATGCGTTTGACCTGCTGAAGGGAGCCCTCACGTCAGACCCTGTACTATGCCATTTTGATGAGACCGCACCGACTCTCCTGCACACAGACGCTAGCGGCCGCGGTATAGGTGCTGTTCTTCTCCAACGCGACGACTCTTCCCGCGAGAGAGTCGTTGCATACGCTAGTCGCGTACTGACCCCTTCAGAGAAGAACTATACGATCACTGAGCAGGAGTGCCTGGCTGTGGTTTGGTCAGTACAGAAATTTCGCCCTTATCTGCACGGCCGTCATTTCACCATCGTTACGGACCACCACGCCTTATGCTGGCTTTCTACACTAAAGAACCTCTCCGGACGCTTGGGTCGGTGGATTCTACGTCTCCAAGAGTATGATTTCGACATCATTTACAAGTCTGGCAAAAGACATCAAGACGCCGACGCTCTTTCTCGTTGCCCACTACCTACCGCTCCGCTCGACGCTCCCGCAACCGTTTTCGACAACACCTGCTCGGACGAACCTTCTAGTTCAGTTACCTCGCTCGCCTCGATGGACCAGCTGCCAGCCGATGACGATCAACCATTCAGCTCTCGCCAGCTGGCTCACCCGTACTGCCGGCGCATTATAGATCACCTCTCTGCAGCATCCCGTCCACCTAACGCGCGGCTTCGTCGTCAACTCTCGCAATTTAAGCTGGAGAATGGTGTTCTGTATCGTCACATTTACCACCCTGACGGTCAACTCTGGGTGCCCGTTTTACCACGCTCTCTTCGACATCATGTTCTTAACGCATTTCACGACGATTTGACAGCTGGCCATCTTGGCTTCCACAAAACCCACGACCGCATTCGAAGCCGTTTTTATTGGCCTGGCCTTTCAACCAGCGTAGCAAGGTACGTAGGTTCCTGCTCGTCTTGCCAGCGTCGCAAACTTCCGACATCTGCTCCTGCCGGCCAATTACAGCCAATTCCGTGCCCCACAACGCCATTCGAGGTCGTAGGTGTCGACCTTTATGGGCCTCTTCCCGTCACTGGCGCTGGAAATCGATGGATAGTGACTGCCGTGGACCACCTCACGCGCTACGCTGAGACGACTTCAGTGATTACTGGTTCAGCTTCGGAAGTTGCTGACTTCGTCCTTCACGCCATAATTCTGCGTCATGGTGCTCCCAGAGTACTCCTGAGCGACCGTGGAAGGGCATTCTTATCACAACTGTTAAGTGAAGTACTGCGCGCTTCTGGCACTACACACAAGACAGCGTCTAGCTACCATCCTCAAACCAACGGCCTGACCGAAAGATTTCATCGAACCCTTGCCGATATGATCGCCGTCTACATTCAACCCGACCACAAAAACTGGGATAAACTGCTACCATTTCTCACTTTCGCCTACAACACGGCCGTTCAACGCACAACCGGCTACTCACCGTTTTATCTCGTTTACGGGCGTTCGCCTACATTTTTTCTCGACGTTTCTTTCTTCACCTGCAATGGCCATTCATCCCCGACTTCTTCCGAAGAATATATTTCGAGACTTGCGCAGTGTCGCCAGCGCGCTCGCATGAACACACAAGCCACGCAACAAGCCAGGAAGCTCGTCTACGACACATCTCATCGCGTTGTCTCCTTCCGACCTGGTGACGAGGTGTTGCTTTTGACACCACTTCGCACACCTGGTCTGTGTGACAAGTTCCAGCCTCGGTTTATCGGGCCATACATAGTTTTGGAGCAGACTTCTCCTGTAAACTATCGCGTGACACCACTTGTCGTCCCTACTGACCGCCGTTACCGCAGTACCGAGATTGTTCACGTTTCTCGGATGAAGCACTTCACGCGACGTTCCTCGTCGCCTTGACTTGCAGCGGCCAGGCTGGCCGCTTCCACGTGGGGGGAATTAGTGTAGGCATCTATTATGCACTTCTTCCTCATCTCTGTATTATTGTAATCATCATCACGCGTTTGCCTTTCATCATCATCGTCTTCGGGTGTGTGCTCTTGATCATCGTGGCCGTGGCGCTTGTTCACTCTCGACGTCGCGACCAAATAAACCTCGTTACGACTGAGACGTCATAGTATGTACTTATATAGAAAAGCCATAAAGAAAAATTATTCACAAATTCTTTCCGACGCGCGGAATCGAACGGGCGACCTCTCGCCAGCCCGCCGCGTTAGACGTTAGGCCACGACAGCACCGTCTTTCAGCCTGCTAACGGCGAGCTATTTATATACACCATGTTATTCAGCATGCTTTCTTAGTGGCCACATAGATGGCGCGACGTGCGCGCGTGTGGCGCGCTTTAAAGATCGTCGCCCCGCTCCGGCGAACGCTAGAGTAGGAGGACATCGAGGCACTCTAGCGAACGCCGTTGCTCTTCGCTGTGCAGGGCGTGGTCGCTTTCGTGCGCTTATATCGAGGAAAGAAGGGGCGGCCAGTGGGGTGCTTCGCTTCGCTCGCTGCCGCGGCCACGTTTGCAAAAGGAGCGCTCTGTTCAAACAGAAATAAGTAACAACTGTGACAATTAGTTCGCGCTCGTCCTGTGTGCGTTCTTTTGCTATATCTTTGTCTGTGCCTTATATATATATATATATATATATATATATATATATATATATATATATAAAGGCACAGACAAAAATATAGCAGAAGAAAAAAATTATGAAGCACCCGACCGGGGATTCGAACCGCGACCCCTCGCTACCCAGCGCGCTGCATTAGACAACTCAATCACGCGCCATGCAGGCGCCGGCGTAATAACGGCGAGCTATTTATATAAACCAGTTACCGCTGGTGGTAAGCAGATCTCGAAGGAGCTTGAGTGTGTTTTCTATCACGCAACGCTCCTACATTTTCTTTCAATTTGAAAACTACTCTTGAGGCGCGCACGAAGAAGTGGTCCCTTTCTGTACCCGCTCGTGATGTGGAATGAAAAAAAGAAAGAACACTGGGCACACCTTGCGTCAGACGCCCCCATGTGGCAGCAGACGCAGAGGGGTCACTCCACGCGCCGCAGTTAAAAAAAAAAAGAAATATCTAAGAGCGTCTGATTCTCCATTGTCGACACTTTTAGCGCGTTGCTCAAGCACAAAGACGTAACAACTGTGACGGTTGTTAGTTCACGCTTGTCTTGTGTGTACAGGTGCCCCAAAAGTAAAACGGAGCACGCGAGCTGTGGCCAAACAGGGCGAAACTGCATGCCAGCGCGCTCTGTCACAAGATGCAATGCAAATAGCGAGAGTGCGTCGGCATATCCGCCTTACCCATCCCTACATTCTGATGATCGCCTTATCGTCGGCTCGAGCGAAGCCGCGCTGCTTCTACGTTTACCACGTTTACATTTGGTCGCCTCGTCTAAATTCGAGAAGCTACAATGCACATGAGGTTGTTGTTACTCATGAGACGCGATGCCTCTCCTTGAAAAAATTCGGCAGATCCCACGCGTTGTGGGAATTGGTTTCATGCAAAGCAGTCAGCGAGTACTCCTATGCTGTACTTTATTGCTTTGAGCCAAGCGTTACGAGGTGGGTGGGTGGGTGGATGGATGGATGGATGGATGGATGGATGGACGGACGGACGGACGGACGGACGGACGGACGGACGGACGGACGGATGGATGGATGGATGGATGGATGGATGGATGGATGGATGGATGGATGGATGGATGGATGGATGGATGGATGGATGGATGGATGGATGCGCTCAAAGTGCCAAAGGTTCGCTAAGAAATGCTTGGCATTTAAAAACGAATGATGCGAAGCGCAAAACCAGACCATGCGGAGAAAAGCTAGGAAGAAGTAATCGCGCTTAGACGCTTTAAAGAAATGACTACATTTTAAAAAGCAGGTAACGGCGCCTTCAGAAAAGCGCCGATTGAATCACACACGTGCTGCAGGGAATCGGCTGCATTCTCAACATATCGATCGCAGGACACACATCTTGCTATGGTGGCCATGTTGGTTTTATAAAAATAGGTATCACTTTCATTTATTTAAAAATAAAATCATGCTTTGAAACAAAACTTAAACAAAAAAAAAAACGCCAGGCCTGCGCTGAAACCGCAGCACAGTCACAGCGAAAGCTGGACGAGCGGCGTTTCTAGAGCCCGTTAAGCTCTCTTGGGGCTACAATATAAGTACACTAGAACGGTACCCACTACGCTATAAATCACAATTTTTGTGAAGTTGGGAAGCACCTACTAAGCCATTATTCGTCATTCTGCGGAGAAGCGAGGCACCAGCTACAGGTCTGTAAGGCATTATGTGCACTTTGTTGACGCGACGACTGATGACGATGAAGAATTATAACCCTTTTGTAATGGGTTGGAATCTTTAAATGGCCCACCAGTTATGTAATTTGCATCGGGTGACGCCCGGTCGCTATTTCCCTCTCCCGTCATGCTGTATAACATACGTTGACGTGGGAGAGAGACGGGGGGGGGGGCGAAGAACTTTACTGAGACCCCGAGGAAATGGATCACGCGCTTATGGGCTTCCTTGGCAACCAATACAAGTGCACTTGCGAGGAACCCACTACGCTATAAATCACTGTAATTTTTGAGAAGTAGGGCAGCAGGCACTGTGCCATTTTTCGTCATTCTACGGAGAGCGTTGGTACCTGCTAAACGCATGTAAGGCATTATGCGCACTTTGTTGATGCTGTGCCTGATGACGATGAAGAATTATGGCAGAGCCTTTTGTAATGGGTTGGAAGCATTCAACAACCTACTCGTTGCGCAATTCGCATTGTGTGACGCATGGTTACAGAATTCGCGTTGTGCGACGCTTGGTGCTTATTTTACTCTTCTACCACGCTATATTGCATATGCTAATGTGGTTCCTTCCCGACATGAAGCCTGTATAGGACCTTTTTGCAAAGTAGTTTCAAGCACCGGCATGGCTCAGAGGTTGAATCCTGGGCTCCCACGCAGAGGGCCCAGGTTCGAACCTCGTTCCATCCTGGAATTTTTTTCTTATTTCGTTTTAAATGCGAAGCATTTCTTAGCGAACCTCTGGCACTTTGAGCGTTTCTATCTACGTATCTATCTATCTATCTATCTAGCCGCCTACGTCTGGTTTCTCTCATGATCGCCACCTTAACTTGGTGTAGACCAAACTTTGCATGGGAGGGTAAGAGGATTTGACGAATATGACTGCCGGGTCATGACATGAATAACATTAAAATCTTGTCGCGTACGTCGTCAAACCCTTTCCACTAGACACGTGTGGCACATACCCGTTTACCACGGGCCGCGGTGCACGGGTATGCGCCACAGGTGATTGACAGTTTATATCTACCCAGGAACGGCGAGAACAAACATTGTTAACTTAAATGCTAGGCGTTAAGGAAAACCAACATCGGCAGCGTCGACGCAACAAATGGAAAGAATGAAAATTAGGATCCCCGCAGGAATCGAACCCAAGCATTCTGCGTGGCAATCGGGTATTCTACCACTGAGCCACGCCAGGTCTATAAATTGGTTTGGAAGAACAGCCTACGCAGGCGTAATATCGGTGCAACGTCAATTGTGCTTGTGGTGCTGGCTATATAATTTTACAAGAAATCAATAAACACTACATGATACTCCTACGACGTCTACTTCTACGATACAGGCGTCATATCAGATTAACGTCTGTAGTTCCAGTGTTGGCTCCGCTTTTATAGCAGTCTAATAAACATTACGTTTGTATTCCTATGATTTAGCAAGCTATATTTAAGCATTGCTCGACCCCGGAGGAATACATTAACGAAAGTTACATATGATCAGCCCACCCTTCATCACCGCACCGTAAAGCGCACTTAGTCCGCCAGAACGACGCAGTGTCCTCTTCATTTCTTACGAGGCTGGGCGATGGCCTCATGCTGACCGAGGATGACGCCAGATTGATTGACAGCCGCTTTGTAGACTAGGCTACGTAGGCCACATACGCCGAGGTAGTCTACAAAAACGACAAACACCATCCACTGATGTTGGTCTACGTAGCACTATCCAGGCCTACGAGCCTCGACGGCCTATACCTCACCAACGTGAAGGGTGGCTTCAGGTTCCGACATGTCGCCGGCTCTGTCGACAGACAATTTGTCGACGAAATAACCGAGGCATCCACGAATTCCAACAGCTCTACTATACGACATAATTCACTACACATTGACCCCTCGTCACCACGATCATGACCGGATCCTATAGCAAGTCGTGACCAGCTGCTGGTGCTCACTGATCACGGTGATGATGCCCTTGTTCAAAAACTGTCAAAAACTTCTTGCACACGTGCACACGGGTTCGTGAAACGTGCGTGCGTTCTCGGGACACGTATAAGCGCTACATATCTGCTTACCGCTTCTGGTGTTGGTAATACCCACGTTGCCATTGGCAGCGTTACCCAACCGTAAACAACTGGTTATATAACACATATGCGGTTCCTCAACATATATAAGTGTGCGTGTAAAATTTATACAAATCTTTAGCGTCATTTTGTAACGTGTCGCTACAGTAAAAAAAGGTTACGCTACAGTCACCTACCCGCCGTATGCTTCGCATAACATCGACTCCCACGGTACGTGGGATCTGCCGAATTTTTTTTTTATTTCGAGCGATACTGGCTACGGACACCGGCGGCGGCGGCGGACAACTACGGCGCCAAAAACGGCCGGTGAAATGATCTCATAACAGCTTTCGCTGTAAAACAAGCATGGGCCTCGGCGCCGAATCAGGGAGCTTAATATAACAGCACTGAGCAGAAATGTACGTTGGTGAAGCTATCTTCTAAGTGCAACTTGAAAGACTCTAGCATATTTCTAGTTAATAATTCATTTCAGCGCTTTCTTGTTATAATTACACATAAAGCTACAGCTTTTCTTTAACTTGAGCTTCATTCAACACTCTGTTTACCTGTTAGAAGTAGCCTTCCACAATTTACCTATGGAAACATTTCTGTAACGCATGCTTGTGTTCGCCAATGATTAAAAAAAACATGGCTGATCCCTCTGTCATAGGAATCGGTATAACACGAAAGTTAAACGTGTCTTCACAGATGTAGTTGAGCGTTCGTTGGGCATTCTTTCGCCCCAAGAATGAATGCTGTAGCAACAATTTGTAATGTCATGCGAAGAACGGCAAGCAGCTCGAAACTTGCAACGTGCTGCTCAAGCAAAAAGGACGCACGGAACAAACACCTGTTTTAATCGGAGTGTGTTACCGCCCGCCTGATGCCGATTCGTCTTTCACAAATCATTTTCATGATGCCATTCGTTCCGTCACAACTGCGTTTTATTTGGTGATTTCAACTTCCCTGGAATAACATGGTCCGATATAGCACTAACTGCATCAAAACACAACGCTGAAAGTGACTTCTTAAACTGTTGTCTAACATTTGGGCTATCACAACTTATCTATAAGCCGACACGTCAAGCAGAAGTTCAGTGTTGGCGGTAACGCGTTACAAGTAACGGCGTTACCGGTAACGCGTTACTTTTTTCGGTAACTTAGTAACGTACTCGTTACAATTTCGAAACTGTAACGGGTAACGTACTTACGTTAACATTTTTCGGTAACGTGTGGTATCACGTTACTCGTTACTTTTTCATCCTGTAGGCTCCATTTTCCCAAAGCTCGCCCCGACGAATTCTTTTGTCGCAGCGTCGGACTGCTGTCGGCCTGCCAGCCATTGGCAAAGAAAGCCCGGGCGGAATCGCTTGTCGCCACACAAAGCTTGAAGAAAGCCGCGGAATCCGCCATGAGAAACTGTAAGGACATGCTTTTCGTGGAAGTGGACGGATTGCTGGTGGATTGCTACAGGTGGATTGCTGGCACCTGTGCCTTTTCGTGCCCAAAAGACAGGCCGTCCGAAGAGAAAGCGCAAGGGTTGGTTTACTCCATACCATTTGCTGATCGTGACGCTTCGTACGTGAGAGAAACAAAGACGTTCCCCGAGATGCTGCGACAACGTAAAAACGACGTCCGCAAGTTCGAGTGACAAAGGAGTACACTCGCGGTGCACAGCGTGGTGAACGAACACCGCATCGAATTTGACAACTCCCGCGGCGTCGACTAGAGGCCAATTACTATAAGCGGCTTTTTGTGGAATCCTGGCCCATCCAGGAGACAGCCGGTATCGTCAGCTGGTCTACAGGTGCGCAGCCGATCGAGAGTATGCCTCAACGGCATTCTGCAACATCATGGAGAATAGGCATGACCCCACGGCAGCAAAGAAACCCTGAAGAAGAATGCGAGTGGGACGCGAAACGTCGGATAAAGAAATCTTTTTACTTTGGTTGGGCGTCCTTCTGTTTCAACCAAAGCCCATTAACACACGAACAGCCTTAACCGCGGTTAATCTAACTACGGTTATGGGCTAACCACGGTTACAGGTAGCTACACGGCAGACATAACCGCAGTTAGACTCCTCACCGTGGTTATCGCAAACGAGTGATTCCACGAGAGATCGACACGGATCCGAAAATTGATATTTTAGATTTGATTGGGTATTTTACATCTTGTGCACATACCATCCAACAGCCCGGAACGGAACTTAGTTTTCTTATTAACTACATAATTTACGAGGGAGAAAATATCGAACATATTCAATACCGAGGGACCAATTTCATTACCTGTCGTTCTCGAAAGTTAACGGCGATGTAAAACACAAATATTGCAGTTAAAATGAAGACATTTTGTGTATGAAATGTGTGCACAACAAATAGTAAAGTAACATTGTTTGAAACTTGTAGAGCGAAGGAAACTATTTTTGAAAAAATGTCTAGATATGCGAAATTTTATTATAGTTGCTACAAAATTGATAAGGCTTATCAGCATTGTTTTGAAGATAAGTTTTGCTTCTTTCTATCCGCAAGTCCAGCTATGTTTTGTGTGCGAGGCTGATCTTGGACACCCTCACATAAAGGCTCGCAATTCTTGCGGTAATTATACAGGTTAAAGTGAACAAAAAATGTTTATGCACAGATTTTTTTTCCGTGACTATTAAAGCAATTCTTTATTACTACAAAATTTGTGCATCTATTTTGCTACTAGAAGCACGCCGTTAGAATTACTGTAAATTTCTTGAGAGTTCAGTGGTGATATCTTTGCGGATAGCGTTGATGATTGAATCTCATATTGTGTATAATCCCGCATTGAGAAAAATGGTTTCACCATGGGCCAGAATCAGAAGCCATCACACGTAACTCTACAGGCAACTTTAAGCCATTATAACATTGCTAAGATCTGGTACATTTGTGCAAATAATCCAACCCATACTACACGCCTGAGCTTTGGAAGCGAGCCTTAGCCAGCCCCACGCTCGAAGACCAGCGCCAGCTAATAGCGAGGGCTGTGGACGCGGCGAAAGCCTATGGTTTCCTAGAAGGGGAAGACCACCCCGAAGACGACGCTTAAATAATACCAAAATAAACAAGTTTATTCTCTCTCTCTCGTTAAATCAGCATTTTGGGCATAATCGTTGTTTGGGCTAGAAGTTTTATGTGAAACATAAATTTGAGGTTTAAAAAATTCTTATTGTGGGTTCCTGCAGCAAATACACGTTGATTAAAATTTATGATTCCGGAGTAACGGCAGAGGTAATGTCCGTTACTTTTTTTCGGTAACGGTAACGGTAACGCGTTACATTTTTTTGTAGGTAACGTAGGGTGGTAACGCGTTCCTTTTTTTATAGTGTAACGAGTAACGTATTTAGTTACTTTTTTTCAGTAACGCCTACAACACTGAGCAGAACACTCATCCAACATATTAGACCTTTTGCTGACGTCTCACCCAGACAATTTTAGTACAGTGTCACATTTATCTGCCATCAGTGATCACTGCGTTCTTCACATATCCTTTCAATGCTATCTACCTAATCCCCCAAAAATTAAGCGAACAATAACATTATACGATAGGGGCAACTACGCGGCTATAAATGATGAACTAACAGCTTTCTCTGAATCCTTTCTAACCGATTTTTTCATGCGCCCTGTAGAAACAAACTGGCAACTATTTAAAACCAAACTGCAGCACCTCATAAAAACTTACATTCCCACTGTCACCTTAACCATACGGTCAACATCCCCATGGTTCAACACCTCACTAAAACGCCTTAAAAATAAAAAGAAGCGCCAGTTCCGATCCGCTAAGATTTCAGACACTGAGAGCGCATGGGAGAAATACAAGACAACCGAAAAGCTTTTTGATTCACTCGCAGCTAAAGCCAAACGTTCTTTCTACTCTTTTACCTTAACTGATATGCTTCGAAAAAATCCTAAACAATTCTGGAAAACAATTAACCCGTCATCCACTGCCCCCTCATCAAACATAACACTACGAGACGAACATAATGTTTTAATCACTGAGCACTATGCCGCACATGTAATAAATGAAACCGTCTGTTCTGTATTCACCATAGAACCTGACGATGACCTTCCTAGTGCCCTTTCTGTATGCCACCCGGTTATGTCCAAAATCACATTTCATGCCAGTGGTATTGCAAAAATAATCGACTCATTAAAGCTGTCTTCACCAATGGGTATAGACGGAATTAACACCAAGATACTGAAGAACACCAAAGGTGTAACAAGTGTGATTTTGTGCAACATTTTTCAGCAGTCACTCTCATCTGGAGTGGTGCCACAAGGCTGGAAGGTAGGCAAGGTCATTCCCATCCCAAAGAAAGGTAACTCGCATTCACCCAAAAACTATCGTCCCATTTCGCTCACAAGTGTATGCTCTAAAATAATGAAACACGTAATCTATTCCCACATAATTAACTTCCTCGTACCTCTTCATTTTTTAAATAAAAACCAACATGGTTTTCAGAAAGGTGTCCCTTGTGACACACAACTAGCTCTGTTTACTAACGATAGTAGCACTAGCGTTGATGTAAATATACCAGTAGACGCACTTTTTTTTGGATTTCGAGAAAGCATTTGACAAAGTTCCTCATAAACGCTTGTTTTTAAAACTTTCCAGTCTTAATCTTGACCCGTTAGTTTTTAATTGGATTTGTGACTTTTTAACTAACCGCCAGCAGTTCGTTTACGCCAATAATCTCTCTTCCTCTTTACGTCCTGTTGTTTCAGGCGTGCCTCAGGGCACGGTTCTAGGTCCACTACTTTTCCTAATATATATAAACGACTTACCAAATAACCTTTCTTCTAACATCAGACTTTTCGCAGATGATTGTGTCATTTATCACCCGATTAACAACTCATCAGATGTCCATGAACTGCAATCCCTTCATAAAATCGAAATATGGTGTAAGAAATGGTTAATGTCCCTAAACACAAACAAAACATCACTAGTCTCTTTTTATCGCCGACAGTACTACCCAGCTCCAAGATACCTTATTAACAACACGGAAATTTCATCTGCAACTTCATACAAGTATTTAGGTGTTCATTTGTCTTCTGACTTAACATGGTCTCTTCACATAACGCACGTCACTAACGAAGCTAACCGCGCTCTTGGCTGTCTACGTCGAAACCTTCATCTAGCTCCTACCCCTGTGAAACTACTCGCATATCAGACACTAATCAGACCCAAACTTGAATACGCATGCGCTGTTTGGGACCCTCACCAAACTAGCAACATTAAAACACTTGAAACTGTGCAAAACCGAGTAGCAAGATTCATCTGTTCAGATTATTCATACCAGTCAAGCGTAACCGAACTTAAATCTCGCGCTAACCTCGCTATCCTTTCATTACGCCGTCGTATCGCTCGTCTTTGCCTGTTTTTCAAGTTTTATCATGCATCACCTCGTACTCCCGCCATCAAGCCAACCCATCGTCATTCAGACCGCATCAACCACGGGAAAGCTGTGTACCCGCCATCTGCTCACACCACTGCGCACCTTTCATCCTTTTTTGCCAAGACAGCACAAGATTGGAATGGCCTGCCTCCTGACGTTGTGCACCACTCCAGTGTCATCACCTTCAAAGCAGCGATTGAGCATCTACTCACTTAATCTATTGTAAAAGCCCACCCCTCATGTAAAACCCCTTCACTGGGGCCTTTGAGGTATTGTAAATAAATAAATAAATAAATAAATAAATAAATAAATAAATAAATAAATAAATAAATAAATACACAAGATGAGCGCGAACTGTCACAGTTATAACTGATTTTTGTGTGAGCAGCGCACTCCTTTCGCAAAAGCGGTCGCTGCAGTGAGCGAAGTGACCTTCGTGCTCTCAACTCATACTTGCGGCGAGAACACAAGACGTACAAACCACCGCCATCACGAGATAAGCGCGCGCACGAGCGACCACGACCTGTAGAGGCGCGCACTCATCGCGACGCGTGGGGCGGCGATCTTTAAAGCGCTGCTCTTTGAGCCCATCGCACCATCTCGCTAGTGATAACGAAAACACGCTGATGTACCACCTATCTCTCAGTACCGCCACCGGCAAATGGTGTCTATAAATAGCTCGCCGTTAGCATGGCGAAGAACGCGCGATCTGTGGCCTAATCGTTTCGCGCCGGGCGCTGCGGAGCGAGGGGTCGCAAGTTCGACTCCCGGTGACGGAACTTTTTCTACTAGTCTTTCTTTGCCATGTGTTAGTCTTTATATTTTACAGCGTCATATGCGTGACGGAAATACGTCAGTGGAGCCGTGGTGGACCACGGCATAAAACACTTTCGTGTTAAAAGAAAACAGAATCGATCATATAGTCCAACAGTCAGATTCATGCTTCATTGTCAATGGCTTCCACCAAACTGGGGGCATAAATAAATAACGGTAGGGATTCTTTATTAACTTTGCATTTTAAAGCCAAGCATAATGGACATTTGCAGCATGTCAGAAGTAATCCGTAACATTCAAGAAAGCTCGTGTTCTATACGGTGCCTTTTGACATGAAAAGTAGCTGCTTTAAGTTTGATACTTCGTTTCTGCTCTTTGGAAGGGCTTTTTGAAGACGGGGGGGCTGGCAAGGGGTGTCCCCCCTAGCCTGAACACAGGGGGGGTCGGGACCACCCTGACCCCCCTATGCCACTGCACCTGTGAGCAATTAAGGTTTTGAACAGGACATTAAACCTCGTTTTGAGTGCCTCCTAACATGTGCCTTCATGGTATTAGCAAACGCTCTAACTTTAAAACCTGATGTCTGCCACTAATGCACATTCGCTTTACAGAAGTTGTGTACTGCGTGGGGTCGATTCTGAAACCTTCCAGTTTTTTTCTTTATTCTTGCTAGTGGTGCTAGCCACGGCTGTCTTTTTTTTTCTTTTGCATGCTACGGGTGAATATATGTTCATGTTGCTTCATTCTAGTTTCGTATCTCCTTTGAAAATGATTGCAATAAAGCACGTGGTTTACAAGCAATATTTATGACCACTCTTGGTACTTGCTTTCAAATTGAGAATATTGAAAATGTGTGAACTAATTGCAATTGTTGCTTCGTCCACTTCTTTGTAACCTTATGGACCTTTTAGACAGGATGGGACTTTCCGCGTGGACTTTCCGCGCGCTTCCCGACCACGAAAAGTCCACGGGTCCGACGCAGCAGCGGCGCGGCGCGGTAGTTCAGCGCAAAAGGCCGATGCGGGAGCCGGCGCTTTGGACACTCCCTCTATTCTAGGTCACTTCTAGCCAAAGTTCTAGACCAGGACTCATGTAGTACGGCCGGCAGAAGACTATCGTCTTTCGACGACATTTGCAGTGAAGCACGCAGATACAAGGCCTATTTTTCATTAAAATTTCACCGCAAATTAATGCATTATTTTTTGAAGCACTTGTGTAGCTGACTATTTGCAATTTTTAATAAACGTTTCCTTTACACCCAACTATAGGTGTGCGCCGCCACCGCCGCCTGTTTATGTTCACGCACTCGCGCCGCCGCCAAAGTCCCGAGAGGGATGACGACGCCGCCGCAGCGGTGGGCAGTATCGAAGATACATGCATCTTAGATACTCTTTGGGTATCTTATATCTGTATCGCGATACATCTGGCAAGACGTGTATCAGTATCTGTATTTCCGATACATTGAAGAATGTATCGTGTATTTTAAGATACAAGATACTGCGATCGCTACACCACGATGCGAAACAATAAACGTTGGTTGAACTCCGCTTCTCAAGCTGGTACTGCTCCCACTAAGCCACCAGATTAAAACTGAAGACAGTAACATTATTTTATCTTTCCGCCAAAGTTTTCAAGCGGGGGCGGACGATGAGCTCTGAGCGTCCCTATTGAGGGAGCAGAGTCACGTGATGGCGCACGCGTCGTCTAGAGAGACAAATGCGCGAATTTCTACGCCCAGACGACCTTTGTTTTCACGGTTTATTTTTTCTTTTTAGTCTTGTCAGCGCTATGACACTTGGCTCTTTGCCACTGTCCTGTGCCACGTACTCCAATGCGTGCGGTGTCTTTTGTACAAATTCTGATGCCGCTGTAGTGTCGTTATCGAAGTTTCTCTTGTGTTGTGCTTTGTTACGAAGTCTGAAGAATTCAAGAAAAGGGGTTTCTTTGCGTCTCGTGAATTTTACACATCGGCGATTTGAAGGACCTCGTCACCAGTGGCGGATCCAGGGGGGGGGGGGGGGCGATTGGGCGATCGCCCCCCCCCCAAAGCTATAAGCCAACCCAACCCCCCCCCCCCCCCCCCCCCCCCGCTTTTCACCTCACCGAAGGTCATTTTTCAGAACGTAGAATTTTTTCAGGTGGTCGCTGTGTCCATCCCAATCCGAGACTAGGGAAGCACCCCTCACACAGCCCAGCGCTTTTGTTAAGAGCGAAACAGGCTTTCTAGAAAAGATTTCTTCTGCGTCCTGCATCTTTCAAATAGGCACCGACGAGCACAAGCCTCAACTATTTTGCTAAAGCAACTGCTGCCTTTATGGAAGCGAGCTAAAGTTTCCTCCCCACTCCCAGGGCCATCAGCTCTTCAGCAAAGCGAGGGGTCTTCAAATTCTCCCATCTTTTTCTCAGAGACAGGAGTCTGTTCTGTGTCATTCAAACTGGCATCTTTCGTCCCACCACGGCCGGGCTAGACTGCAAGTGCGCGCTTGAGCGCGCACGTGCAGTCTAGCCCGGCCGTGGTCCCACAAAGCGTGCAGAACAAGTTACCTTTTAGTCAACCTTCAGCGGCTGGTCCAAAAAAAAAAAAAAGAAGGAAGGCAGGCAGTGGTGCTGTGAATTATATTCGCCGAAGTACCGAGCAAGCCTCCGAGAGCACGTGCGCGGGGTATAATCGAGCGCGACTCCGAAAGCTCCGTTTGACCGTCCTTAAGCGGGGGACAGACGGTCCGATTTTCCATGCGATCCGACGGCCGACGCGGCGGTGGGGGAGAGGGAATGGTGGCTGTACGATGCTATGAAAGGTCACCATTCCGGTTTCTCCTCTGCCGTGTCGGACGTCGAATCGCATGAAAAATCGTACCGTCTGTCTCGCCCTTTAGGCTGCGGAGATAGAAAGGGCATTTTCTGGCAACACGACCGGCCAGAAAAAAAGGCAATGGGGAGGAGGGGGCGGGGTAACAAAGGGAGGCTTACTCCGAAACTACGTTCAAGGAATACTAGAGCTCGCCGTTGTGGGAATACTCATTTATCGAGCAGGTGGCCTGCCCTTCCCTCTTTCACCCTCCTCTTACCAACAACACTGATACGTGTTCCCCAATGTTTAGCGGAAATATGCGTTTTCTTCTTCATCAAACCAATACTGTTCATTCATTAAGTGGCAGCGCCAACCCAAGACAATGAACGAGAATGGAATGCAAGGGACCAGACAAGCGCCGACTCGTTGCTCAGTTTACTGCGGAAAGGCAGTTACATGAATATGCAAACTCTAGTAGCGCACGTGAGCAAGGCCATACAAAAAAAAGGTATCACATTGTACAACCAATTTGCAAAATAAAGTATTTTGTCTACAAAAACCACAAAATAATCACGTGACACTGCCACGGGAAAATTCTTCGTTAGTAAGCTTTACGGCTCGCTTACGCAGTTATCTGAACGTCTCCTGATATGTAAGGCTTCTGTTATATTACGTGCAATTTTGTTTCTGTAAGCAAAGAACATCTTTGAATCAGGCCAAACTGGCTCACAAATTTGACACTCTTTTGCAATGATCAGCTAAGTGTGAGTAATTAATTATTTTTGCCTGGTAGTTGTCCATGCTGTTTCAACCGGCTGTTATTATACCAGCCGGTCTAAACGATGTAAACATTATCGTAAGTTGGTGGCTACATGTAAACTACATCCAGCTGAATATCTTTTGTTTTAAGACGCACAATTTTCGTTGTTTCTTTTGTCGTTTTTTTATCGCCCGCACGGCAGATTCGTTTAAAGGTATCGGGGGCATTAAAAACAAACGTTAATGCCGAAACGGCTGCTTGCGTGCTTAACTCCGTGGAAAATGAGATGTATACATTTGGTTACTAACGTGAAGTTTTAAAGTTGGGCAACGCCCCCCCCCCCCCTCTCCCCCCCCCCCCCAACAACCAACCGCCCCCCCCAAAGCAAGCGCCTGGATCCGCCCCTGCTCGTCACTGCAAGTTTGATTTACATGCAATGAGACTGACTTATATGCAGACAAGATTCTAACAGCTGTAGCACCATCGGTAGTGATTCTGGATTCAACAGAACAAGCATTCACTTAACAGAAGCTATCTTGGCGTACGTATCTCTTTTTTTTTTATTCAATGAATTCTCAAAATCATAATTTCATTGTTAGCACAAGTTCTTTCTAAGCTGTCATTTTCCATCCCATACATTACCTTTTTCTCTGGTTGCTTTTTTCAGGTCTGCTTACGGCAATATTTCTTTAACATGCTAGCAAGTTAAGCTCTGCTTTATTCTTACTCTTAGATGTCTGCATCGTTCCTACTACTGTTTACAGACTTATATTCCACTTAAGTTTACTGTTATGTGCAGGCGACGTTGAGAAGAAATATATAATAATCTGCGCGTGCTTGGAGCATACAGTAACAAAAATTCAGCTTACTGTTGAGTAAAATAGCGAAATTGAGTTTTCATGATATCAACGTAAATTATTAAGAGCTGTCACAAAGACGTTAGCAAAGGAATTGGAGAAACATTGTTATACATGAGCGTGATAATGAGCGTGCCAATGAGCCGGTTTACGCTATTTTACAGACACAAAAAATAAAGCAGAAGAAAAAAAATTCCGAAGTACCCGACCGGGGATTCGAACCACCGACCCCTCGCTCCCCCTCCCGCTGCATTAGACAACTCAACCATGCCCCATGCATGCGCAGGCGAAATAACAGCGAGCCATTTATACACACCATTGACCTCCGGCGGGAAGCAAATCCCGGAGGAGCTTGAGCGTGTTTTCTATCACGCAACGCTCCTAATTTTCTTAAAATTTGAAAACTGCCCTTGAGACGCACACGACAAAGTGGCTCTTTTCTGTACCCACTCGTGATGTGGAAGAAGAAAGAAACAAAGAACACCGGGCACACATTGCATCAGACGCCCCCGTGTGGCAAGAAACGCAGGGGGTCACTCCACGCGCCGCAGTTTAAAGGAAAAAGAAATATCCAAGAGCATATGATTCTCCATTGTCGACACTTGCAGCGCGTTGCTCAAGCACAAAGACGTAACAACTGTGAGAGGCGTTGCAAGTATCGAGCTTCTTCTCATTCTTCGTGTGACATCCCAATTTCTTGCTATCGCATTCGTTGCGTCGCCCTTGCGGCGAAACTGTGACTTTTGCATCTTTTTTTTAGTTTTCACAACTCACCAAGTAATTGGAGCTCTAAATGGCAATATACTGTGAATAGCGGCGGTGTCTTGCGGCGCTTTATGCAACTATAGAATACGTCTGACACGTGACACGTTTTCTGGGCTGCAGATGTCCTCTCATAGAAGAAAAATCGTTAAAAGATCGTGCATTACTAAGCACGTCGCTAACGAAAGCTTTACGCCAGCAGATATGTAGAATATAAAAGTCATTGCAGTTTTATGTCCTCTACGTAAACACGATGAGTCGCAAAGAATGTTGCTACTACACTCTAAGCCGCAAAGGTGCGAAATGGGAGTAAGTGCTGCATTTCGTCCCCGCAACAGGTAGTTAGTCCCCGGAGGGATTAACTGCAAGACGAGGGTGCCGTGTGCAAAGTGAGGGAGGAACTGTTAGACCACAGGGAGCAACGTTTACTCCCACGGAACTTTCCGGCGCAGTGGCGGCCTCGAACGAATGGTCAGCATGCGCGTATTCAAAGAGTCCGCTAAAGAAATGAACTGTTAACAGTTTATTTAAGTGTAAACGGTCTTGTCAACTACGGCAACTGCGGCAGAAGTAAAGTAATATCGTTCATATGGCATAATAATAAACAAATGTGAAAAAGCTCCCACACACACAAAAAAAATGTGCTCGCGCCCAAGCTGTATCAATGCGCGGCGTGGTGTTCTCGTCGTATGCACGGCAAGCTAGGACTCGGCGGTTTCGCGGTGTTCTCGTTTCGTCGTTGCGATTGCTGTCACTTGTGGTGCACTGAATCATCTTCGCGCTGTGGTAAATGTGATCTGCTACTGGAATGAAGTGCTACGCTATCGAAATGCTACGCGCCGACTGGGACATCGCCTGAGAGGTGAGTGTAAACAAGGCTGCCATCAGTCCGCGTGATTTTACCTGTGTGCAGTTGCTATGTAACAATCACCGCTTGTTTAACATTCACGTTCTGCGCGAACAAAACACGCATGATTGATGAGCTCGCGCGATACAGCTTCGCGAGTGCTGCCCCGCCTGCTACAGAATTACAAGCATGATGGTTGGGCCATCGAAACATGGTAACCTCGGTGAAGGCTCAACATTAGCTGTAGCAAGTACAGCTGTTCAAAAATAGTTTTGTTTTCAGTGCTGCCCAAATAAGCGTTGTTTATCAGAAATATTCGCGACTTTTTAAAAGAAAATTGACGTAAACTCCGCACAATATCTTCTATTGCAAGGTAAACAAGTCATTTGGGAAGATTGGCTGTTAAAATAGTATGTCTAGCTAAAGGCTTAGCACCGCTAACACGGGCAGTCGGCGACGGCATCGGCGATTTCGCTCATTTGTTGCGATGCTAGGAATCATTTAATTTTTCTATCTCTCAAATGAAGAGCAAGCTTTATTGATAAATAAGTGGGCCCACTAACGGGTCGCTGTGAAAGCGTGAAACGTTAAACTCGACGACGGGTTTTTCGAACTTCATAACACATTCTGAACTGTTCCATTGCACTATATGACAGGTTCTGTGAAAGAGCAGTTTTCATATAATTTCTACGCATGCATCATTTCTAACAGACGCCTTGTGACGTAACTGCAAGTGCACGAACAGTTCTGCCGGAAATATTAATGCTTCTGCAATTACTTTTTCAGGAAATCGATGAATGAGAGCGTTGCGCCTCCTGAGAAACGTCTTCAACATCTTGCAGCTATGAACACGCTCTGAGCAGCTGTCGATGGTGCTGTTGCACTTCCTGACGTCGGCTGGACAGCATCCATTCGGATAAAACATTACACTTTCCATTGTCTCTTTTATAATACAGGGAAGCCATCCTATTTTCTGTATTCAACAAAGTTGTTCAATTTGTGTGTACACACGATGCTGCAGAATTGACACGAGTCGTTGAATAAACTTGGTTGTTTCTTTAGACGTTTTCGTTTTTTTGTCATTAAGCAGACATTTTCGCTGAACGATATAACCAACCGTGTTCTGCACAGTGAGAAGCGAGCAAGCTTGGCACGTCGACGGGAGCATATATGAGAACGTTTATATATACATACATTCATCAAGCGCCCAAATTCGCTCGAAACACGCGCGCAGAAAAAGCAATCCAACGCATTTTACACTTTCATGAACGGGATCACCGAATGGTTGCTTGCGAAACACTGAAGGCTAAAGTCTAATATAAGGAATCTTGCTACTTTGACTAACATGGCAGAACGCGCAGCTTCCAGACGGTGCCTGTACATATATAGCCCCGGTAATATTCACTCTGCTACATTCTGGCGTGTGGTATAGTGGTTAGCGTACGCGACTGGTGATTCAATGGTCACGAGTTCGAATCCTGTGTGTTTCTTGTGAATTTTCTGTAGTTTACTTCTGAATTTATTTCTGTGTATTAATTGTATATGTCGTCAAATGCGTGTATCATCCTCCAAATTCTCGGTAATTCAACCAGAAACTGTAATAAATTGATTTTTTTTATCGAGAAGAAGCAACTGTTAGTCCCATCAGTGGTAACAATTCGTCCCTACGCAGCTACCATGCAAAAAGAGGAATAAATCAGTTACTCCTTAAAAGGGGTAACTTTTACACCCAACATTTCGTCCCTCAAAACAACTGAGGACTAACAGTTCATCCCTAGACAGTTACTCCCTAAAGGACGAATCGTTCATCCTTTAGGGAGTAATGGTTGTGGCAGTGCACTTACCCCCCAAAAGGACGAACCACATACCCCTTTTCGTCCTTTGCGGCTTAGAGTGTAGCGTTGTTGCTGATGTTACCTGTCCGGTGATCGGGTATTGCGAAAACCGTGATACGTTTACGGGCAACGTAGACCTCCACGGCGGTATTTGCACCTATGTGCGGAAGCTTCTTATTGAAGTTCTTGTGATTAGATGGCAACCCGCTATCTGGTCGGCAAGCAAAGCAGCGACTCCACCCAATTACAAAAGCTACAAGCAAAAACCGCTCTCAGCGAAGTGTATAAAGAGCTGTCATGTT
Source organism: Rhipicephalus sanguineus (assembly GCF_013339695.2). Classification (NCBI taxonomy): domain Eukaryota; kingdom Metazoa; phylum Arthropoda; class Arachnida; order Ixodida; family Ixodidae; genus Rhipicephalus; species Rhipicephalus sanguineus. The sequence continues at coordinate 36,180,794 of NC_051178.1, forward strand.
AAGCAGCTAAAGCAACCCCACCCAATAAGTTGTTCCGGAAGGAGGAGGAGGGGGAATAAACTTTATCATCAACCAGCAATTAAGTTCCTTGGCCTAGGCCTCCCACGTGGGAATGAATGACGTACTTTGAGCAAGAAATACAAAACTTTTGAAGTACTAACAGACATTTCATTCAAGTGAAACAAAATTGGTTGCAGTTAATAAATTCTCAAGCGAACATTTTTGTGCACCGGCGTTAAGTGCTACATTACCGTATATACAGATATATAACAACAAATTTCCGAATGTATCGAAGTATCTTAAGATACAATTGGAATGTATCGCATCGGATACAATCAGCGTTGTGACATCTTGTATCTGCATCTCAATTGGTTCTTGCCTGAGTATCTTGTATCGTATCGCGATACAATTTCAAAGTATCTTTGCCCAGCCCTGCGCCGCCGCCGCGCAATAATTGCGGCGCGCCGCCGTTTGTCTTTTCTTTTAATATGAACGCGGAATCTGGACATAGAATACAACACATCACCGGAGGAGCACTTCTCAATGTGTCCATGTATTGGACAGTCCACAGCAGCCCCTTATAGGCAGGAGCTCGGCGAGGAGCGCTCCCTCTGTTTCCCGTTCTTTTCTCATTTTGAAGTCACGAAGCTTTCACAACTCCCAACACGAGTGAGGGGAACAGAACGCGCTTCAAGCTTACGCTATAACCTTGCAGAAAAAAAAAATTAGGAGAGAAGGCCAGCATGTTTCATCTCTGCTTTACCATGTTCCTCGCCAGTGCACGCGAGCGACGCGGGTAGAACATAGGATGTGCGCAGCGATATTGTCGATTTGGACATTATACAGAACAGAATGGCGACGGTGAAAAGCTGTCCAGAGTGTCCATAATAAAGAGCCCCAAAACAGCCTCTGAAAACACAAACTAGAGCGCGTTACTCTCTCTTGGCGTTTCTCGCCTTTTTTGGCGCACTTCGTGACGCCACAACAGTGATTCACGTGGCATTATTAGGGTACGCACTCTCGATCGTTCCATATACGAGAAATATCAGTTGTGAATTGTCTCCCACTCTGCTTTGCCATGGAGTCGCCCACCCTTCCTTTCTTGTCTCGCGTGACTATATATCGATGCGCAATCAACTGCTTTCACTCCATTTTGTGCGTTTCCAACTGCACAAGCGGAGATAACAGGTGTAGCCGACAAGCACGAAATCCTGATAGGCTCAACGCTTAGTGCTTACATTGTACGCGTGTTTCATGAAGAAATATGTGGCGAGGAGATATCGCCTGTAAGAAGGGTATGGTGAGAACCAAAACCAACGGAAAAGGCGTCGGGTTATGATTCTTCCAACGGACGAACTCTTTACAGTGGAGACGATGCAGCTCTACAGAAAAAAGGCGAGCCCTCTTCCACGGTTTTTGCATGTTTTTTGATTGCGATAACAATTATATGGACACTCTGGACAGCTTTTCAACGTCGCCGTACTGTTCCGTATAAAGTCTGAATCGACAACAGCGCTGCAAGCATCGTATGTAGTACCCACCACACTCTAAGAAAAAAAAGAGTATGCGTGACTCTTTTCGGAGAGTTCTGACTTGCCACGTATAGGACTCTCTTTAAATAGTCACGGTGACTCTCTTGGTGGGTCAGGGTCGGCTCGCTCTAGGAGAGTCCCCCGACCCTCTATGAAGAGTTGAAAGACTCTCATCCGAAGGATCACGTTACCACTTATAGGGAGTCAGACGACTCTTGCCGGTAACACTCCTACGGGGGTCAAGTGACCCACACCGAAGCGTCAAGCGACTCCACGAGTATTTTAAGCTACTCATTTGACCCTTGCTCTACTTTTGCGCGACTACTGTTGAAAATAGTGGAGTATTGATTTTTAAGCAAGTCCAATAATACTTGCCGTTCGGCCCAGCGACTGCGAAAAGGAAATAGTTCAGTTTTAGAATTATTTTAATAAAACTCGCCAAAACAACACATATTTTCCGGCAAAGTTATATAGAAAGCGCGAAAAGATGGTATTTGATTTCCAACTAAGAAGTTTGGGTATTCCTCGTTTACATGCTTCTATGAGTATAGCCAACTAAAATGTGTGACTGATGTGCATAGTATCATATAGTGCAAAATAATCTGCAGAAATGGACATCATGTTTCAATCTTTATTCCTTATGATTAAGAATCAATCAAAAAGTGGTGACGGCTGGAGGTCTCAGACTTGTGGCTTGCTAGGTTGTCGCTCCTGTTCAGCGTGAGCACCATGAACAACGGTATCTGAAAAGCAGAACGTGATATTATGATGAGAAAATGAAATTGCAGTAATGGTTTGCAAAACCTACAAAATACGTGGTTCACATAGACACAATGAAGGAACGAAAACAAATTTTCACGTAAAAGGCAGCGGGAACCTCGTCTTGCAATAGGCACTGGCTATACACGAATGAAAGCACTTTTTTTCTGAGAAATCGCTTCAAAATTTGGTTTCAGAATAAACACGGTTTTGCGCCGGCTTACCCCGACACCCAAACACTTCCTCCGGCAGTCAGGGGCACGCCGTGAGCGGTTACTGACCGCACGTTTTACAAACGTATCCCATACTAAGATAAACACATGCGAGTACGAGAGCCCGAACGACACCCAGCGCGTGCGGACGCCGTCTACGTCGAGATCAGACATGTCATATGCTAGAATTAGCACACATAACTCCCACAATCACGTACACTCACTTGATTCCGTTATGCGTCATCGCAGATGTTGGCAAAGCATGAAAACAGCAAACAGAAACGAAGGAAAAAAGTGCACGGCGACGGCCGCAACAACGGGCGCCGTCGAAAGTCTAGCATTTTCGCCTTACCGGCGAGGCGTGTCCAACTTGAGTGACTACCGCATACGTTCTGGAAGCCACCGTACTATCTGCACCTCAAGCTACCGTCTTTAAGCCAACAAAAACCATTATATATAGTGCATCTGAGCGTTCTGTACACAGACGTTTTCTTTTTTTTTTTTTTCACGTTCCCACGCGCGGAAGCACGCAGCACACTCAAGGTCGATGGAAATGTTATTATGAAGTAGACTAAAGTGCATCTCAAAACGACATCTTGCACCTTCAGTAGTGCAGACACAACGTGCGATCAGCAAGAAGTGACCCTTGATAATTGTTTGCATCGCTCACTTTATGGGAGCTTGTACAGCAACGCGCATAACGGTGGCAACTCGTTAACCGACAGCTTTAGTTGGGCATCCGCAACAGCCCCGCGGACACGGGCTGCTGTTGGAAATGGCTGGCAGATAACTTCCGCAGAGCTGCTGCAAACGCCCAGCTAAAGCTGTATAATTAGTGCCTACGAAAGCAGTACACTCACCGTTAACTGGCGCCCGTTGTCCGTATCCGCAGCTCCATGAATATTCCGCCCTGCAAGCGTCACTTCGTGCGCGGAGCCGGCGTCAACACCATCGAAAACGCGCATGAACATGAACTGATGAAACTTCAAGACACGCAACCCGCGCAACCAACGCAACGCATTCCAATAGCATAGACGAGGAGACTGAGACGACTGAGGGAGAAGGCAGAAGCAGCGCGTCACCCCGGCGCCAACCCCGTCTCCGTTGGCGAGCAACGCGCCACAACGGCGCCAAAGGGCAAGCGCGCGATATGTATGGCGTATACGGCGGCTCTTTCATGACGGAAGCCAATCGAAACGCGCTTCAGGAGCGTCCAGTGACTCCTTCCAAAATGCAAACTCTTTTTCTCTGCCTGTACCTTCCAAAAGGGGTCACATGGACGCCCGAAGAGAGTCACGGTTCCATGACCCTCTTTTGACTCTTTTTTTTCTTAGAGTGCAGTAAAACCCCCGCGCGCTGGCGAGGAACACGGCTGAAGCCGAGATGAAACAAGCCGGCCTTCTCTGTTGCACGTAGGGCGCATGCGATAACATCACCCCGCTTGCGAGGCCTGGCGTTAATTGCTCTTCAACCAGAGAGGAAACGCTCCGCCCGTATTTCGCTGGGCGAAGGAGCACGAAAGGTTGCCGGGATCAGGGGGAGGGCTGTGTGGCTCGAGCAGCAACTGTGAACTTTGACTAAAAGGGCTCAAACGCTATGTCGGCAGACATCAGCAAACGGCTCGTATACCCTTCTACGCGCTGTGATTTCACCACTTCGTGCTGTGTCCACTGATACGAGAAACTGCACAAAACGTTTTTGTAGAGTTCCACGAGATCGGACCAAAAAGAGTTAGCTGCTAGCCTTAGTTCGTATAACATTACGACATGTTGCTATCGTATTCACTGCTTCGCCCATTCAGTGAAACATATTTTTTCCGAAATTCAAGGGACAATATTCTCTCCCCACGATCTCTTGAATCTAAGCCTTCCCCCGCCCCCCACCCCCCACCGCGCCACGCCGCTGCCGATCCGATGAACCCCGCGCCGTTCACACGCCGCCGCCGGAGAAGTGGAAACACCGGCGCGCCGCCGACGGCGATTTTGGGACCGGCGCACAGGTCTACACTTAACACAGCTCGTATGTGTATTGTGTAGTTAAAAGGCAACGCTGAAGTAAAACATAAATCCCTTTGCTACACATACAGTTGTAAGTGTTTCGTAAGAGGAAGTTCAGGGAATATTTCAAGGTATTGATGTTAAAACTGCAGTGGAAAATCAAGTTCTAGAAGTTGTGCTGACGTTTAATTAATTTATAAAGCTAAATTTCATTCATGTATATAGTTCCCTAAGCATTACTGCAACACAGATACTGTTCCCGCCTTTTGTCAGGTTATTCTTATTAGTTGGTTTGACACAACATTTAATCAACTGCTTACCGTTTCGGGCCATATATGCTATAGCTAGACTAGAAAGTGTTGACCATATTCAGAAATGTAAAAAAAAACACTGTAGAATGCATACCTCTAAAGTAGTCCAAGAACTTCAGAAATTTCCACATTTAAACATGTATAGCTCGCGGACAGGAACAGAAAACCGCCATATACAGTAAAACCTCGGTGATACGAATCTCGCGGGGTTACCAAAAATATTCGTATCATCCGAAATTCGTATCACCAGAAAACATGAAAAATTAGTATGCGACAATAGAAAGTTGGCATACGTTTTCATTTAGTGTTTCTCAGGGCCGCAGCGACGTCATCAACAGCTCTGAATGATTGCCAGTAAAGTTTTTAGACGTCAGCGATCATACTTGTACTCGTAAATATACGGTGCGTGCGCGTGTGTGTAATTGATGAACCAGATGCATTGTGACGCTTGACCGCTAGTAACCCCTTCCTAATCGTACTACGCTTTTCTGCATGACACCAGAGTGCTGCGGCGAAAGTGACTTAAGAAGCGCTTTGCACACGATAGATAGAGGCCAAGCTCCTTCGCCAAGACCGTCCGCTTCGTCTCTTGGGGTCTTCGTCCACCTTTAATGGGACTTCATGACGGACCCGCAGCCCAAGTTTCAGTCTTGTTTCATAGAACGGCTGATTGCGGGGACATGGCTTGCATCGACGTGGCAGGCACGTGTTAACACAGTACTATAGTATATTCTAGGCACTATAACAGTACAAAGACGCTGCTGCCTCGAGCACAGGAGCACGCGTCAACGCGCAGGGGAAAAAAAAAAACGCGACGTCAACGTCACCTGTAATCTAAACGCGAAGGCACCTAAAGGCCTCCAAGATTCGCGCGCACTATCTCGGAGGCAACGACGCACCGTTGATGGCCGCACAGCGCATGCCCGCGCGTGACTGCCGCGTCTTCCGGGACAGCGCGGGCACCACAAGTTCGTACTTGTGCGCTAGCGTACGTTCGTATCAAACGTCGCAGGGTGAAAATCGGTTCGCAACAACCGTACTCCAATACATTGCAGGCTAATGGGCCTTGGCCGGGACTACAGAAAAATTCGTATCACCCCGAAATTCGTACGAGCCGTGATCGTATCACCGAGGTTTTAATGTATATAAAGAAGAATAATCAAGAAAGTTTATTTCCGACGTAATAGTTAAGGATCACGCCAGGCGAAAAGCGGCGAAATGCAGCTTGAAGGTGCCTGTGGGTCCGTACACAAGGCAGCGTACAAATACATTTTTAGCCAACGTAAGCATACACAAAGAACACATGATATTTATAGTAGTGTAGAAACAAAGTAAGGACAAATGATAGTGGTAACGCTAAGACATACATATGTGCACTGTATTATACACGTGCATACATATACGTAAAGATAATTAAGTATACTAAAAATAATGACGTCGGATCATAATACGTACACTTAAACATGCTTGCTTTTAACAGCTTTATATCGATACATAGTTATAGCAGAAGTATTTAAAAAAGGTTATTACATGGTACAATGGAAGAAATCTCTAGTGACAAGAACAGACATCACTGTTTAGTACAGTTCGGACATATAAAATAGTCGCGCGTCTCATTTTTACGAACGTTCTTAAAATCGATACCCTGCTTCTGATAATTGTTCATAAGATACGGTACACTGAGAGCCAGAGATTGTTTGACATAAGTATACATATATATTCACCGTTAAACTGCGGGACCAAAAGCATGAACGAATGGATTCGCAACGCGCCGTACGCACACTAACGAGTACGTACATTTCTGAAAACGCGTCCTCCGCGGCTGTCGTAGTGTTATGACGTCACTGAGGAGTGGAGAGGCCTTAAAGGCCAACTCCGGCGATTTTTCGAGGTCGATGGATCTCAATGAAATTCGCTGGGTACGTTCCTTCGCACGTTTCCGTCATTTATGCCAAATTGCAGGCTTGAGACATGCGCAGATTGTTTGCAAATGAATTTTAAAGATTGTCTGCAAACGCCCTCCTGGCTTCCCACAATTATTGGCAACATTGCGTCTGTGACGTCAGTATTGGAAAGGCGGCGGAAGTGACGCAGCTGAGGGCACCGCTAACTTCGGCCGCTACAGCGAGCGTCTGCTGTGCTGGCCGAGACACTGTCATTATCAGACGCGGCACTGTCAGTCGCAGACATTACAGCTGATGCGCGGCGTGCTGACCTCTCCACTGTGCGCCTGCTCGTCGCGGCTGTCACAGTTTTCATACTCCGCGCCGGCGTGACCGGCATGCCTTGCACGACTTTCGGTTCGTTCGTAACAACGTCTACGCCATACGTAGACAGTACACTCGGTTGGGTTTCGGTGTTGCGCTTTTTTGCTTATTTAAAATTATTCTCCAATTTGCCGTGTATTTCTGCTATCGGGCCCGTAACAGGAGCGTCTCAAGAACATAAAAGCACCATTACTTTGACATGGCCAAAAAATCGCCGGAGTTGGCCTTTAAAGGGACCGACAACTGATTTTTCTCGACCCAGTTTTTTACGGCGCGACAGGAAGCTCACCCTTCGTAGCGTTTTTAGCTGCAGTGGTTTATCCGAAAAGCACGTAGTTATTTTATAAGCAGTATTTTTCGATCTGAAATCCTCCAAACACGCATGGAGGCTTGCTCCAGCAACGCTGAGAATTGATAGCGATGCCGCTAGCCCTTGTGAAAGCTGTCGTTGTTCTGCTTTCACAGGAGTTACTGTAACTATGCTTAACCACCTTTATTTTGAGCTTTCCAACCATTTTTGATAATAGCAAGCTGTTACAATGAGATGTGTGGCTTTATACACCTTCCCGGTATTTGTACAGCGTTGTGTGCGCCTGCGCCCAACGTTGCCTGCGCCTGTGTCATGGATGGCTTGTCCCGGCGTCGTTACTCTCTCGATACACGAGCCAAGCCAAGTAATCGAAAACGTAACTGTGCATATGCACAGTTACGTTTTTGTGTACAATGTGTACATATGCATGTATGCCGACGATTTCTTTTCGCGACTGTTCTATGGCTGTGGCGCACTCAAAATGTTTTTCCGGCCCATTTTCGATCACTGGTTTCAGCGTTCGGGCATCGGCTACCGTGTCCGCGTCAAAGCGCAATATACGTATACTACAGTGTACTAGAACTGTGTACTATGTACACTGTACATATACCGCGTGCTGCGCGTGTTCGTTTGCCAAGCCTGCTCCTTCGATTCAGTTCCTTTGTTCGGAGTTTTAAGCGCATGACAAGCGACGTGTGATGTCATTCAAATAAATTAAATGGTCGTTACAGGCGATAACCTTTGCTTAAATCCAGGTTTTCAGCAGCTGCCGTGTAAGAGCGTCGTAAGTACTTGAAGTTTCAACAAGAAATAAAAAGGTTGAGAGCACGTGTCAAAAGGGGATGCACGACGGTGATATGAAATATTTGTAGGTTGTGCGGAGTTTTTTTTTTTTTCGGCACATTTTAACCTTCACGTTAATAAATCAACGTCTGCTGACTCGTTCCCGGCCGTTTGAAAGTATGCTGAACAGAATTAGTGTAATCATAATAAAGTAGATAAATACAAAGCTTTCGCGCATTAAGAGTCGTAGCAAGATGTATTTGCAATGAAATAGTGTAAATCACTCTCAACGGTAGACTCATGATAGGGCGTGATGCGGTCACTGTACTAAAAAGACTCACAGGGTCCCTTGTGCACTTGCCTAAGATGACCCGAAGGCGAAATCTATCTTCTTCTTGTTCAGTCGATGTATTAATTGTTCCTTCCCCGCCCCCTTCAGGATGCTTTTTGGACGTAACGCGGTTTTGCAATGCCTCCAGGATCGGAGGCATTGCAAGAAATCGTCGGTTTGCATTGCCTCCGTGATCGACCCACCGATCACGGAGGCAATGCAAACCGACTATGTCATGTGATGACGTCATCATGTGACGTGACGTTATGAAGTCACAAATTTTGGCGGTCTGTGATGTCGTGAGGACGTCATAAGGTGACGTCATCGTGTGATCATTTTTTTGCATCACTCGTGTTGACGCTGCCGACTAGGGACGCCGACGGTAATTTTCGCGTTTGATCAAGAATCCAAAGCTTTCACCGTAAAATATTCAATCTTGTTACAGCGCAGTAGAGAATAGCAATAACTAGCCAAAGGGTCCAAAAGAATGGTGGGAAAGAGCTCTCTTTCTCCTGCTCTTGGACATATTCGCCGATTTTTCCTACTGCTTACCAAGCTGTATTATCGGTGACAAATGAAACACAAACAGCGCAGCGCGTTGCCCAAGCATTAGGAACTGTATAATGCGCGCCGTCCTGTCGCCACCATTGACAGGCACGCACACCCGATTAGGCAGCACTGCGCAATCGAAAGCATGAATCTGGCTCACGAGCGGCAAACCGCAAGAGCGTATCCATCTCTAATCATAAGGGTGCGAACTGTGCCACGCGCACCACTGCTGGCGTTTCACTCGGGGGCGATAGTACGTGTAACAAGTTTTAATATGCATCCAACTCGCCCAACCTGTTGTCCGCAATAACCCGCTGGTCGATGAAGTTGTCAATTTTATTTTGTCGGCAAACGTTTTGTGTACGTGACTAAAATTGGGAGCGAAAGTGTGAACTTTCGTTCAAATCTGTTTACATAACGCTAACTTTTGCGAATAAGCCGTGAAATTGATCGCGCTTCGCTCCAAAGCAGCGTAGACTCTCTTTAACTCGATTGGCGGGACGTTCGCTCTTTCACGTAAGCTATTTCATCGCCATCCAGCCCAGTGAGTGACGCTACGAACTCGGTGTCATGATCCTGACCGCGATGGCTCCGTGTATATAGAAGATACGTTAAATGTTAACGTTCCTTAACCTCCTGTAATGCTAGCAGCCATCTAAAGAACTATCATTACAAGAAAATACAGCTAGTCTAGGAACGCCCTGTGACGCTAGCGAACTATAACGAAAATGCTGCTGCTCTAGCCAGAGCCTGGCAGACGACAAAAGCCGAATCCCCGCTTTTGCGACACCGGTGTGTAAAGCCCCTTGATGTTGGAAAGTAGCGACGCTCCTTTATCTACGCCGGCTCATCCTCGCCGCGCCGTCAACCTCCTCTTTTTTTACCCTCTCTTTCGCGGAGCCGGCGCATCCGCAACGCTGAATGGCTGCGACGCGCGATAGCTCCCAGTCAGGTGACCCTGACGTCACGAGAAGCGAGCGCAAGCAAACTACGGTCCCTAGATTCTAGGGACCGTAAGCAAACTTCGCGCGCTTTCGGCTGCTCACGCCCGCCATGAACCCTCCAGGCGTCAACCCTCCAGGCGTGTGTGTACGGGTGTGTGCAGGTGTATGCGTGTTTGTATGTGCGCATATGTGCGCCTGCGTTTGTATGTGCGTGTGCGCACGTGTTAACGTGTGAGTGCATGTGCGTGCGTTTGTGTATTCGCGGTGTTTGTGCGTGTACGCACGAATGTGTATGCGTGCAGGGGCGTAGCCAGAAATTTTTTTCGGGGGGGGGGGGGATTCAACCATACTTTATGTACGTTCGTGCGTGCGTTTGTATGTGTGCATGCCTATATACGCAAGCAAAACTGAAAAATTTCGGAGGGGGGGTGTGAACCCCCCCACAACCCCCCCCCTTGGCTACGCCCCTGTATGCGTGCGCCTGCGCGTGCGTGTCTGTATACTCTGTATCACTTGTGCATGCGCGTGCGTTTCTGTATCGCTGTGTATGTGCGTGTGTGTCTGTATCGCGTGTGTATGTATGTGCCTGCGTCTCAGTATCGCGTGTGTATTATGCGCGTGCGTGTCTGCATCGCGTGTGTATGTGTGTGCGTGCGTGTCTGCATAGCGTGTGTATGTATGTGCGTGCGTGCCTGCATTGCGTGTGTATGTATGTGCGTGCGTGTCTGTATCGCGTGTGTATATATATGTATGTGCGTGCGTGTCTGTATCGCGTGTGTATGTATGTATGAACGTGCGTGTCTGTATCGCGTGTGTAGGTATGTATGAGCGTGCGTGTCTGTATCGCGTGTGTATGTATGTATGAGCGTGCGTGTCTGTATCGCGTGTGTACGTGCGTGTCTGTATCGCGTGTGTATGTATGTATGTGCGTGCGTGTCTGTATCGCGTGTGTATGTATGTATGAGCGTGCGTGTCTGTATCGCGTGTGTATGTAGGTAAGAGCGTGCGTGCCTGTATCGCGTGTGTATGCAGGTATGAGCGTGCGTGCCTGTATCGCGTATGTATGTATGTGCGTGCGTGTCTGTATCGCGTGTGTATGTATGTATGAGCGTGCGTGTCTGTACGCGTGTGTATGTATGTGCGTGCGTGTCTGTATCACGTGTGTATGTATGTGCGTGCGCGTCTATATCGCGTGTGTATATATGTATGAGCGTGCGTGTCTGTATCGCGTGTGTAGGTATGTATGAGCGTGCGTGTCTGTATCGCGTGTGTATGTATGTATGAGCGTGCGTGTCTGTACGCGTGTGTATGTATGTGCGTGCGTGTCTGTATCACGTGTGTATGTATGTGCGTGCGCGTCTATATCGCGTGTGTATGTATGTATGAACGTGCGTGTCTGTATTGCGTGTGTAGGTATGTATGAGCGTGCGTGTCTGTATCGCGTGTGTATGTATGTATGAGCGTGCGTGTCTGTATCGCGTGTGTACGTGCGTGTCTGTATCGCGTGTGTATGTATGTATGTGCGTGCGTGTCTGTATCGCGTGTGTATGTATGTATGAGCGTGCGTGTCTGTACGCGTGTGTATGTATGTGCGTGCGTGTCTGTATCACGTGTGTATGTATGTGCGTGCGCGTCTATATCGCGTGTGTATGTATGTATGAACGTGCGTGTCTGTATCGCGTGTGTAGGTATGTATGAGCGTGCGTGTCTGTATCGCGTGTGTATGTATGTATACGAGCGTGCGTGTCTGTATCGCGTGTGTACGTGCGTGTCTGTATCGCGTGTGTATGTATGTATGTGCGTGCGTGTCTGTATCGCGTGTGTATGTATGTATGAGCGTGCGTGTCTGTATCGCGTGTGTATGTAGGTAAGAGCGTGCGTGCCTGTATCGCGTGTGTATGCAGGTATGAGCGTGCGTGCCTGTATCGCGTATGTATGTATGTGCGTGCGTGTCTGTATCGCGTGTGTATGTATGTATGAGCGTGCGTGTCTGTACGCGTGTGTATGTATGTGCGTGCGTGTCTGTATCACGTGTGTATGTATGTGCGTGCGCGTCTATATCGCGTGTGTATATATGTATGAGCGTGCGTGTCTGTATCGCGTGTGTATGTATGTATGTATGTATGTATGTATGTATGTATGTATGAGCGTGCGTGTCTGTATCGCGTGTGTATGTATGTATGTGCGTGTATGTATCGCATCTATATGCGCGTGTATATGTATGTGTATCACGTGTGTATGCGCATGTGTATGTAAGTGCGTGCGTGTCTGTTCGCATGTCCACGCACGTGTTTCTATAACACGTGTGTACGCGCGTGTGTATGTATGTATGTGCGTATCTATATTGCATGTGTATGAGCGTGCCTGCCTGTATCCCGTGCGTATGATCGTGTGTATCTATGTGTGTGCGTGTCTGTATCGCGTGTGTATGCATGTCCGTGTGTGTACGTATGTGCGTGTCTTTATCACGTGTGTATAGGCGTGTGTGTGCGCCTGCGTGCATGCATCGTGTGCGTGCGTGCGTGTCTGACTGCGGCATTGACACAAAAAGGCTTCGGGCTCACTCATTTGGCCCAATTTAAGTAAACCACCACATTCCTTCTTGGGTGCCTTCTTTTAGCTCATCAAGACCACAATTATGAAAAAAATTCTCGCCTATACTTTATGCTGGTTACATTATATGCGTTAATACACCGTGTTAAGGACAGCCCAGGCGGCGACGGGAAGGTAAACCGCTCAGCCGCCAGTTGATATACTCATGTTTTTTCGAAGCGCTTATTTGTATATACCGAAGCGTCTTTAAAAATATATTTGTCACTATGTTCTATTGGAAGCCCACTTTCGTCATGACTATTGCTTAAGAAACAGGTTCTCATTTGACGCTTCAAGGGGCCGATTAAACAAGCGCGCGCAGTGATTTTAATGCGGCTGCGGCGAGCCAGTGGAGGGTTCAGCGTGCCGTGCGCAGCGCGCCGGCCAGGGGAGGGGAGAAATCCAAGGAGAATTGAGGAGGAAAACGCGCGCGCGGAGGAGAGTGTCGCTACTTTCTAGATCAAGGGACTTTACCGGGGTGCCGTTCGCAGCGCCCTCATCGGTGGCGCACTAGGCGCATAGATTCGACGCTTCGCGAGTACTGTTTGTATGCGCACTCCTGTATGAGCCTTCAGGGCTTACATTACAAATAAATAAATAAATAAATAAATAAATAAATAAATAAATAAATAATGCTTGCTCAAATACTTTAAATACTGAATTTGTGTGCGTGCGTGTCTGTGTGTGTCTTATAGTTTCATTTATTTGCGCGCATTAATGCTGCGCTGACAGACGCAATTATGCAGATAAAACGCGACATGGCAGAATTTGCTGAGGATTGCCACTAGTCGCTTCACAGTAATCGTGAATGATAAAAAAAAAATCAGGAACTGCGTAATGATTTCAGACAGGACGAAATGGTAGCGTTGAAACATAGAAACAGTGAAGAATAAAAAAGATTCAACTGTCCACATACATACATCAGCATTAGACCAGCACAGAAGGCGTACTTAAACCAGGGAAAGCAATATAGAAAACAAGAACCCGCCATGGTTTTTTTTTTTTTGTGGTTATGGTGCTCGACTGCTGACCCGACGGTCGCGGAATCGAATCCCGGCTGCAGCGGCCCCATTTCGGTGGAGGTGAAATACCAGAGGCCCGTGTACTTAGATTTAGGTGCACGTTAAAGAACAACAGATGGTCAAAATTTCCGGAGCCTTCCGCTACGGCGTCTCTCGTATCGTGGTTTTGGGACGTCAATTCCCAGAAATAATTATTATTAGAAACAAAGGATATCATCTGCAGACAAACATGCATAATATATTCTATGATACATTTCACATCACAAAAAATAGCGAAACCAAAAATCAAATGCAGATACAGGACCAACCAATTAAGTGCAGTAAGGAATGTTTACAAGGTAAAATGCAGTATTCATGCAAAAGCGAACGAAAATGTTTTAAGCATACAGCTGATGTCAGTGTGTCCATTTCTTACACAAGGTTGACACCGGCACAAGTTTTGCTTCCATGTCCATTCGAAATACCGGCTGGAAACTTATGCTGCAAATGGACGATGTGTTCGTCGGATGCCACTTGTCACGTTTGATATTTACAGTCGAAATAGGCCTTCTTTTCGGGTTTCTTGGAAAACGATACAGCTTCCAGCGTTCCTGTAATGATTGGTGCACTGCGGCACGCAACACCTGGCCATGGTGACGGTATCGAGCGCATAGAACTGGAGGGAAACGAGCACCGACCTAACAACAGCACGCACGCCACGCACAAGTGACCGGGCGGAAGATTCAAAATAGCGGCCACGCTGCCAGGGTAACCCTGCCGCGAGCGAAGGCCAAGGAGGCGGCACCTGCCCCTTCAAAAGCTGACACCACGCAAAGCGGGGGCGCGCGCATCGAGGCACTACTATTAGAGTCACTGTATATGCTACCTTTAGGTAGCAGAGTAGCGCATAGGTCCGGCTAGCAACCACGGCTATGCGGGGAAGTCGCACTCCATTTTTGCAGGCAACATGCCTACCGCGTCGCCGATAAACATGTCTGGCGTGTCGAAGGGCGGCGATAAACATTGGCTGTCGATAACTAATGTTAATTGAGTGAGCTGCAGCTGCGGCGTCGAGAAATACAAAAATTGGCCCGAGCGTCAGCTTCTCCGCAATGCATGGTTGCTAGCGGCGTTGGAAAACAGATGCGCAACTCTGCTACCTAAAGGTATCATATACAGTAACTCTAGGTACTATACGCCCTCCGCGCCATCTCGCTAGTCATTACAAGAACACGCTGAAGCCACCGTGCTCTGAGTACCGCCAACGGTAAATGGTGTATATAAATAGCTCGCCGTTAGTAAGCTGAAGAGCGTACGCTCCGTGGCCAAATGGTTTCGCGACGCGCGCTGCGGAGCGAAAGGTCGTAGGCTCGACTTCCGGCAACGGAACTTTCTCTTATAGTTTTTTTTATTTGCCATCTGTTAGTGCATATTTTAAAGCGTCATATCCGTGACGGAAATACGTCAGTGGAGCCGTGGTGGAACCCGGCATAAGAGACTTTCGTTGACAAAAATGACTTCAATATGTTGCAGGGATGCGTAATTGCTATTTTTAAAATGGCTCGACACAAGCGCAAAAAAAAATGATAACACGGTGTTAAAAGTGGCGCGCCCGAAGTTACGATATTACTGGCGCGCGCAGTGTTACTCGGTATGCAGCCTGCTACATGATAATGCATACGAACGATATTTTTGAAAGGAGGAGATAAAGTTCACCCTTCATTAGTGCACTCGCTGAGCAAAAACGATTAGCGTTGAAAAGTGTAGCACGCAAAAAATAGCGCGAGCCATGTTCGTCGGACGCTGACAAGGCTGCGCTGAACGTCGTCTGCTCAACGCCACGCGCCCTAGAGTCACTAGAAAAATTTTTCAGTGACTAACGATAGGGGCTTTAACGCGCCCCTGCGTACAGCGCCCCTTGCGGCATCGGTGCACATTGGGGACCGGTTTCCGAGGCCGCTTTTCACACCTCCCCTTCTAGCCACCCTACTTCCGTGTTTAAAAAAGCTCAAGTATATAGGGTTGCCTGACCCGGCGTTGTAAACTTTCAACGAAAAGCCACGCCCCGCTACGGTGGTCTAGTGGTTATGGCGCTCGACTGCTGACCCGAAGGTCGCGGGATCGAATCCCGGCCGCGGCGGCTGCATTTTCGATGGAGGCGAAAACGTCTGAGGCCCGTGAACTTAGATTTAGGTGCACGTTAAAGAACCCCAGGTGGTCGAAATTTCCGGAGCCCTCCACTACGGCGTCTCTCATAATCATATCGTGGTTTTGGGACGTTAAACCCCAGATATTATTATTATTAACGAAAAGGCACAATCTTCCACAGATCCAAGCCAAGTTGGGTGAAAATATCGTTTCCCTATTTTGACCCTCGGCTTATTCTCAACAGGTCGCCGCAGTCGCGACCCAGAAGTTCGCTGAGGAATGCTTCGCATTTAAATACTTGAGCGCGTAGCGGACGCCCCTCGCTTTCCGCGCGCATCCAGAGCGCAGAAAGTTCACGGATCCTGGGGGACCTTAATAAAGGGAAGCTGAAGCACTTTTTAAAAAAAATGACTTGGGAATGTGTAATCATAGTTTGATCCTTGCTGAATACGAAAACCAATGTAAGAGTTCACGGAAGTGAACGCAAATGGCATTTCTTGGCAAAAAAACAGCGGCTGCAGCCGCAGGGCTTCTTGAACTGCTGAGCGAAGGCGGTGACGTCAACTTCGGTGTGGCGCGTCATCGGCGCCATCAGCTCTGTAAAAGCATGGCCTTCACGATCGGTTCCACCAACGCGCGCAGCCAGAAGTAGTCACGGAGGCCACGGCTCCGCCAAAACCACGGTGGTAGAATAAAACAGGTGGCCCATCGAGCGCCGCGAGCGCGTCGCCGTACTGCTCGAGTTGCTCGCGGCCGCCGCTAGGTACGCGACGAATTTCGGGGCCGAAAGACGCGCACCGCAAGCTCTCGCTGTGTTGTAAAAACCGGTTTCTCTAGCTAATTTTGTGGCTTTAAACGGTTGTTTGTGCTTTTACTAGCTTGTAGTGGCTGTCTGCCAGCTTCGACCGCAAAAGTAAGAGCGCCAGGCTTATGAAGCCTAAAATTTTTAATCGACGTGGGTAGTCCCGATATGACTGTCGCAGGGTGCCGATTGCAAGAGACGTGCGCGTATTTTTTATTTATTTTTTTTCGAAAGCGTGAAAATTCCTACCGGCGAGTGTACTGAGTAAAAAAAACATTTGGTTCTCACGTTATCGTATGTATGTCGGAGGACTGTAGCTGGCGGTCTTTCCGTGGTATTTCATTTCTCCACAACTGCAGTCGCTTTTCGTCTTTCGGCGCGCAGAAAAGACACAGCGCTTCTTTGCACGTTTTGTAGCCAGATTTCCAATTTGGAGCAAAGCATTTTCGTCCCATGGTGGCCGCCGCATCAGCGGCACAGATCGAGCCACCGTGGTTTCAGCCGTGGTTCCAGTTTACAAAGTGAGCGGCAACACCGATGCGGTCGCGCACGTTGGTTTGACAGAGCGCAACAAACGCGACGCATCAGAGCGGATCTCAAGCCGTGGGATCACCTAATCACGACCACAGTGATCTGGCCGTGATCATGACTCGAAGGCTGATTGCGACTTTGCGACGCTGGTTGCGTCACATGGGGACGCTCTTGCTCTTCGGACGCTTGCACCCACGGAGGCCTCCGCATTTATCGAAAATGACCAAGCAGAAAGGAAGAGACGCGGCTGCAACGCTGGTTGCGTTGCATGCTTTCATTAGTGGGGCGTCCGTTCTAAGCGACGGCAACTCTTCAGTGTTGCTCTAGGCCTCTCTGGTGTAATAAATACACCGCGGATCTTTTTCTCAAAATTGCAGTTTAAATGCTCGCGACGCACACTGGCCACATGCTTTCAAATGCGCCGGAGCGGAGATATCGGCCCAGAGTATACCTGCTGCCACCTTGCGGAAAAGCGGCGGCAACTCGAGCACCTCCGTGACACGCGCGGCGCATTGGCGAAGCGGCGCGTCGGGCCACCTGTTATTCTACCACCGTGGCCAAAACTACCAGTGTTGTAGGCGTTACTGAAAAAAAGTAACTAAATACGTTACTCGTTACACTATAAAAAAAGGAACGCGTTACCGCCCTACGTTACCTACAAAAAAAATGTAACGCGTTACCGTTACCGTTACCGAAAAAAAGTAACGGACGTTACCTCTGCCGTTACTCCGCAATCATAAATTTTAAACAATTTTTCTTTGCTGCAGGAACCCACAATAACAATAATTTAAATCTGAAATTTATGTTTCACATAAAACTTCTAACCCAAACAACGAATATACCCAAAACGCTGATTTAACGAGTATAACTTGCACAAATGTACCGGACGTTAGCAATGGTATAGTGGCTTAAAGTTGCCTTTAGAGTTACGTGTGATCGCTTCTGACTCTGACACATGGTGAAGCTATTTTTCTCAATGTGACAATATGAGATTCAATCATCAACGCTATTCACAAAGAAAGCATCAATGAAATCTCACGAAACTTCCAATAATTCTGATAGTGTGCTTCTGCTAGCAAAATAGATGCGCGAATTTTGTAGTAGTAAAGAAATGCCTCAATGGGCTAGTCACGTAAAAAGTGGAAATCCAATATGGCTGTCGTTTAGGGGACCGTGCCGACGCCGCCTGAGAGTGTGTCTGTCACTTCGAACCGCGCAGTCATTTGGCTGCAGCCGTCGTTTTGTCACAGCATTTTTTTAGAAGGTCATTGACTCATAGATGTATTACATCGCACATTGGGGGTTCAGAAACGCGTGTGCAGTGTACTTTTGAAGGAGATGTTTTGAACGCCGGACATATCATTTGCTGTGGTGTGAAGGAGTGCACAGCTTCGTCGTACAAGGATTATGCCTGCAGACTTTCCAACTGCCGAAATGCCCCCACGAGCTGTGGTTCGAATTCAGGCGCGACCAAACGATAAAGGTAAGTCCACGTACTGTACTGGCTTGTTTACCTTCCTCATGTCCCTTTCTTCTATGGGGTATTCTCGCCGACTTTTCATGTGTGACCGCGCTTATGGAAGTGTAGTTATTTTTTTTACCGCTGATAGATAGTACAGAAACACCTGTTGCTCACCGAGCCCGAACGCTGCCCGCGAACGAAGCGCTTGCTGCTCATGCGTGTGGTATGGAGTATATGCACACGGTCGTTCGCTCTCAGATCATGCGAGCGGATGGCTGCGCTCTAGAGGATCAATTCGTCCGAGGCGCCTTGCACGGAAGCAAAAGTAGCACAGGTGTAGAGCAACCTGAAGCTCCTGCGTCTTGTCCTATTTTCGCTTCGATGCTCGGCTACGACGGAAGCAATGGCGCTCTGAAGAGCCCAGCCATCCGCTCGCATGATCTAGCTAAGAGTGAACGACCGTGTACCTACAGTCGCGACGTCGCTGTTCGAACCCTATTATCGCTTTGCACGGCAGAAGCTACGCTGCTTTTATGCGCTTGTAAACAAAAGGCACTTTGTTGTATTTGACTGCTGAAGCGGGATTTATGGGGTAGCACAACAGATGAGACATGCTTGGAAGCTGATTTCATCACCGCAGAAACACTAATTTCAAATCGAAATCTTATTTCCATCATTTATATGTTCACAGATAGAGGACAATGGAAAGGAAATCTGCCAGTAGGCTGCTGCACGAAACCGTAGCCCCACGCAATGATTGGCGTGTGTGCAACGGAAATAAAAAACCAGTCAATTAACAAATGATGATATGTGATCAGTGCAGAATATAAATAAAAAAACACAGTCTACAAAAGATGTATTTTGATGACAAAAAATTCGATGGAGTAATCCCCCACGCAGCTGAAATGCCGCGAGTACAAATGTTTTTTTTTTTTTCTCTTGCAGGGTCACTGCTCGTGTAAAACAGGAAACCTCGCCTTTGACGGCACGGCATGTGCAGTGCGGCACGCAGTAAATTTTGTGATTCTTGTACCTCTTGCCCATACTGAGGAAACAATAAAGCAAATAATTGCCACTACGACTCGCAGTACCTGTCCGACTTCAGTAGTTCACTACAGTGTTCAGAAAAGCCGTCGTTAAACTCGCCAGCGACTAAAAACAAAGCACCAGCGAACCGCCGAAGTGGTGCCGACTGAACGCGGGAATGGGCTGGCTGCGTGGGCATCCCCTGAAGGACAGTTTTGACGGCTGCCGCATGGCGTCGCTACCATCTGTGAAAGTTGCGAATAATTACCGCAAAAATTGCAAGCGTTTATGTGAGGGTGTTCAAGATCAGCCTCACTCGCCCAGGAGTTCAATAACCAGAAACTTCGCTGCAGTTGCAGATAGAAAAAGCAAAAATTTATTTTTAAAAACAAAGTTGATAAGCCTTATCAACTTTGTAGCTACTGTAAGATGTCGCATATTTAGACATTTTTCAAAAACAGTTTCCTTAGTTCTACAAGTTTCAAACAATGTTAATTTAGGGCCAAACAACGAAACGTTCCTTTCCTCAGTAAGGAAGCCTTCATTTTGGTGAGGCCGCCTTATGTCACTCTGAAAGCTTCCTCACTGAGGAGCCCTCGGTGAAGGCTTCCTTGGCGCTTCCTCAGCTTAAGGTTGCTTTGGGGCTACCTTCGAGCGCCCTAAGGTCCGCTCCTGGCCCTGAACGAGCGCTTCACCTCACAGCTAGCCCACGTGATGAGCTAGCCCACGTGATGCTTGTTTCCGAGGCAACCCTCCCACCCCACCTCTGCGGGGAGACGCGAGCGCGCATGCACGGTGAAGCGCGTTTATGGCTGGTTCACACCGGCGACTAGCAACGGTCGCGCGACTAAGTTAGTCGCAAAGCGACTGGTCGCAAACGGTCGCAAATGGCCGTTTTGGTCGCAAAGCGACTGCTTTGGCTCAGTCGCTCGCTGCTCGATTTTTCAGTCGCGCGACTGCAGTCGCAAACCTATGAACCAATCAGATGCGCAGGAACACGACGTCAGCGTATTTTACGGGGCAACGGCAATGCAGGCTGCATACGAGCAGACGTGAATTCTATATGGCGACGGTTATAAGTCGCACGCAGGTGTGAACATCGGTCGCTTTGAGTCGCTTTTTGACTTCCAGTCGCAAACGGTCGCGCGACCATTGCTAGTCGCCGGTGTGAATGACAGCGTTTAAAGAGGCGGGCGTTTCAGTGTTGCTAGAACGCACCACGTTTTGCGCTCCACTACGGTGGCTTTTCACATTTAGTAATCGCAGTTGGAAGAAAGCGTACGCGCGTCTCTATATTAACACTTCAGTTTGGAAGTGATGTGGTGACCCAACTTTTTTTTACAGAATAAACGCTTGTGAGCAAAGCTTATATTCGATAATCTCGAACGCAGGAGCGCGGCAACCATTCCTCCCGCGAGGACGGGTGAAGGGAGCTTTCAGAGTACGCTTGCTTCCTCCGTCGGTACTTGGCTGTAAGGAGGCCTCACGTAAGGTGAGGACGCGGTCGAAGGAAAGGAACGTTTCGTTGTTTGGCCCTTACTCTTTGTTGCGCATACATTTCATACACAAAATATCTTCTTTGTAACGATAATATTTGTGTTTTACAACGTCGTGAACTTTCGAGAACGACAGGTAATGAAATTGGTCCCTCCGGATTGAATATTTTTGATATTTTTTCGCTCGTAAATTATGCAGTTAAAAGGGAAATTAAGTTCCTTTTCTGGCTACTGGCATGGGACATGCATAAAATATAAAATACTCAATCAAATCTAAAATATCTATTTTCGGATCCGTGTCGATCTCTCGTGGAGTCGCCCGTTTGCAATAACCACGATTAGTGCACTAACTGCGGTAATGTCTGCCGTGTAGCTACCTGTAACCGTGGTTAGCCGTAACCGTAGTTAGCTTAACCGCGGTTAAGGCTATTCGTGTGACAGCGGTATTAAGGTAGATAGTGAGATTTTTTTTTTTTTTTTTGCGTTACAAGAAAAAATTCTACGTTTCGCGTCCCGCTCGCATTCTTTTTCAGGGTTTTCTTCCAGCAGGGGGTCACGCCCATTCTGCACGATAAGGCAGACTCTCGATCGGCAGCGCACCTGTAGACCGGTTGACGTTACCAGCTGTCGCCTGGATGGGCCAGAATTCCACAGAAAGCCGCTTAAGTCGACGACGCGGGAGTTGTCGAATTAGATGCGGTGGTCGTTTACCATGCTATGCTCAGCGAGTGTACTCCTTTGTCACGCGAACTCGCGGACATCGTTTTTATGTTGTCGCAGCCTCTCGGGGGAGTTCTTCGTTTCCCCCACGTAAACATTTTCACGATCAGCACGTGGAATGGAGTAAACCAGCCCTTGCGCTTTCTCTTCGGACGGCCTGTCTTTTGGGCACGAAAAGGCGCAGGTGCGAGCAATCCATCTGCTACATCCACTTCCACGAGAAGCATGTCCGTACAGTTTCTCATGGCGAATTATGCGGCTTTCATGAAGCTTTGTGTGGCGATGGCCCAAACCTCCACACAAGGAGTCGGCGCGTCTTAAGAAATTGGTCCCCACAATTTCCACACAAAAAAAGCGATTCCGCCCGCGCTTTCTGGGTCAATGCCTGGCAGGCCGACAGCAATCCGACGCTGCGACAAAAGAATTCTTCGGGGCGAGCTCTGGGAAAACGGCACCCCGAGGATGAAAAAGTAACGAGTAACGTGACACCACACGTTACCGAAAAATGTTAACGTAAGTACGTTACCCGTTACAGTTTCTAAATTGTAACGAGTACGTTACTAAGTTACCGAAAAAAAGTAACGCGTTACCGGTAACGCCGTTACTTGTAACGCGTTACAGCCAACACTGAAAACTACCGACGATGACGTAGTTCCGGTCACGCCTACACTTTCGGCGCGTTCGCGTGGGTGGAGCAAGACGAACTTTTCTTTCGCGTATTTTAAGGCTCCTGCTGCCACAACAGCGGAAAAAATTACGCCATCGTCGACAATAATGTTGGTCCTTGTTAACAACAAAGTTTTACTGAATTGTAAAACCACTTCAGCATCCCCGGCGCAGCACGGCAATACAGCGCAAAAGGACCACGCGGGAGCCGGCGCTTTGGACACTCTCCCAAGGTGACTCTACTATTGCCAACTCTGCGGAGAACAGCAGCTTCTTCAGTTTCACGGCAGCCACCGCGAGCGGAGAATCACCGAGAAGCGAACGGCGACGACGAGGAATCATGGGAGAAAGCACGTGATGGCAAGCGGAACCTTCTATTCGCTCCACGCGGCACCCTTCTGATCACACCGCCCGCTGCCCCTTTCGCGAAGAATGCCAACTTTGGGCATTTCACGATGCCCGATCAAGTTTTTCGGCTTTTTTTTCGATGTTGCCGTAGATTTTCCCACGCATTAACGTTAAAGCATCGTCGTGTTCGAAAATACTTCGGTATAACGGATAATTCAGTTTATCCGAGTTTGAAATAGTCGGGTTTTGATTGTACTTGAAAGGTAGTTGCAGTTGTGTAGCATGGAAGGAAGAGTATGTATTAAAGGGCCCAGGCACGTAGCCAGGATTTTTTTTCGGGGGGGGGGCCCAATGCCTAATTGTTCGAAAGAAAGTCTTTCCATGGCAAAAACAAAAAAAAGTTGCCTGGGAATATAGAAGGCTGGAAAAATTTCGGGGGGGGGCCCGGGCCCCCCGGGCCCCCCCCCTTGCCTACGTGCCTGAAAGGGCCCCTCACCAGGCCACATAGCAAATTTTAGTTAGAAGCTGGAAGTTGTTGTATGCCAAATGAACAGCAGTATGCCGCAAAAATTTTTCAAATCGGTCCATTACGAGCTGAGAAAAACAATAATTTATAGCGGCGCGAAACCATGATGCGAGGAGGCGAGTCAAACCCTTGCCACTCGCCCCGTGTAGCCTTCGCAAGCCAAATCCCTTCCCTGCCCTCTTCACTTGACACATACGCATGAACACGTCATGCGCATGCATGGTCACGTACGCATGACGTGCCGAGCCAGCCCGAGCACGCGAGCGGCGTTGCACGGCCGCCTACCATATTTTTCTTTTTTTTTTATGTAGCGGCCGTGGGCGTTGTGTCGGCGTTCTCTGTGGTGTACCACCTGTTTCTGCAGGACGGGCATAAAAGTTGCGACATTCGTACGGGCACGAGAGTGGCGGTATCATGAACCAGTGTCGCATTAACGTTTAATTGGACGCGGTAGAAAAAATTACACCATTTCCCGCTAAAGGGGACTATGAGGCGATGCGAAGCCGGAGCATTTGCACGATCGCGTTCCGTTGGAGTTCTTTGGGCATACTACCGACCTCGCGTCATGGAACGCGAAGAGGAACGCTACGCGCGTCTTGTCTTCCCTCTAGCCTGGCCGTTAATTCTCACAGGGCGAGCCGGGAACGCGGTCGGCAGGCGTGCGAGAGGGGGGCAGCGTAGGAGAGGAGAGAAAGGGGGAGGGGACGCGCATGCGCTGGCGCTCATCGCGGCGTTGCGCAGGAGAGAATTTCGGCATTAATTCGGCATGTGTAGCCAACGCCACCTAGACAAACTTCGTTGGTCTAGCCCGCGTTTCAGAGGAAGAGTGGAAAGGGGGAAGGGTGAGGGGAAGTGGAGAGGGAGAAGGGGAGAGCGCGAGGGGAGAGGGGAAAGAAGAGGGGGAGGGGTGAGTGGCAGAGGGTATGCGCATGCGCAGTAAGGGTGGTCACGCCGCACACCACCACCACCACCACCACCACCGGATTGAACCACGCCATAAGATACTTCGCATCTAAAAATGAGCATAATGAGTGCTCGAACGCAACAGAACAATACTTTCGTTTCCAGGGCAGGCGTCTGCTCGATGCGCTAACCGCGGGTACCGCGGGGACACGAACGCATGGGAAACGGAAGCACATTAGTCCCGCATCTTGCTGCAATTCACGAGAAAAAAAAATG
Source organism: Rhipicephalus sanguineus (assembly GCF_013339695.2). Classification (NCBI taxonomy): domain Eukaryota; kingdom Metazoa; phylum Arthropoda; class Arachnida; order Ixodida; family Ixodidae; genus Rhipicephalus; species Rhipicephalus sanguineus. Next base: position 36,205,286 of record NC_051178.1, read on the forward strand.
AAAAAGACGCACACATTCCTTTTGAGTGTCTCATTATTTCTCTCAAATTTTATTCATCTAGTCAAGCAACAAATTACACAAACTACACATGTCGTGTCAAATAATTATCGCAGTGCCACGTGCTACTGTTGGCGACGTCAGAGCACAGTCGTCCACGTAGACGACCGACGTCACAGCTCTACCATCTACGTAGGGTCATTCCCTCATGTACGTAATCCCCTCATTCTCTGTGCGCGCACCCGCGAGAGGAAGGGCAAGCAGCGTTCAGCTTGAAATTTGACCCATTTCCGCGGCGCGTGGCGTTGCAAATTTTGGCAGACGTGATCGTGAACGCCCAATGTATGCATTGCGCTCATCAGCTCAAAATTGTCAAACCTGGTGAGGGGCCCTTTAAATTAAATTAGGTTCATATCTTTTTCTCTGATACACTTCCTTTTTGTCGCCTAGAAATGCCTCGAAATGTGCCTCGCGGACCTTTAACTACATGGATGGACAGACTCGGGCATCATTAGACACTCAAATGCCTATCTAGCGGCTTATTTCAAACTGCTTCTTGACTGTGCCTACAATACCGCCTTTCGATGGCTCTGCTTGAGATAATTTGTTAGCAACCTAAGTCAGCCTTGTCTCAGGCTCACACTATAATAAATATCTTGACAGCTGCAAGCTTTTCTCACAGCACTGCACAAAAAACCATGTTAAAGCATGCATTCAACATGCAGTAGCTGAACATGGAAGTGTGCATTACCAGGGGTCTTGCTCACAATACCAGGAACCAAGCACCAGGAAACTCGTGATGGTACCTGCATACCGTATCATTACGATAGTGTAAAACATTTAATTTGGTAAATTCTCTTTGCTAGTCATGGCCACAGGGACATAATTTTCGCAGATGTTTTCAACAATGCATAAATTTAACTGGGATCCTACGCAACACACTGGAGTGAGTGAAGCGTGCTTTCCTGCAACACCTTCGCGGTGTGCTCAAGGCAATACAATCGAGCGGATAGTTAAAGCAAGCACAGCACACTCGTGTGCTCTAGGAGACGACACAAAAGCACCTGTGCCACATGCGTTAGTACATTATGGAGCACAGCCATGCTGTACCATGTACCCCATGCGTTTCAGTGTTATCAATGGCATGTTCCACAGAGTGCACAACTGTATGCGTTGTGCATGCGTCAGCAAAACATCCATGACCATTCAAGAATGTTCCCATACATTAAGGTAGAAAGCTATACCGCGCGTAGCGGTTTTAGTTTATGGAACCTGCTCATAATGAAACATATAGAGAAAGAAAGATAAAGACAGGGAGGTTAACCAGAGGCATGATGAAACATAAAAACTAAGCACTCGTGGCAGCATGCATGCTTAATCCCAACATTCTTTATTTATCACAGGTATCATCTGCAGCGGCCATTCCAAATGAAGAAAACACTATTTCTTCCCTTTGTAATCAATACGCATTTACATTTTTGACACCCAGCTAACGCAAACCAACGTTTTCCATGGATCGCATGCCGTGCCAAAGTCAATGCAGTTGCGCAGTAGTGTGTGGGATAGCATGAATGGTACTCCACCGGCACCATCTCATGACATGGCTGTTGCTGTTCTTTGTGGGATTGACTCACATGTCCCTTTGCGAGATGTCATCCATGAAAGGAGACTCACCATGCAAGAGCAACCCAGCATGATGAGTTCCTTGCAATGTATTCCATTAACATGGTTCATTCGTATTGTAGTTCAGTTCAGCTGGATGGCTTACTATACAGAACTAGCAATAACTGTCCTTTCGTTCATGTGCACAGCTGCTTTAACTTCCTAGGTTGCTCGAGACTCTACAGAACAGATGCTAACAAGAAGACTTTAAATACTCATTCTGCTTTTTTATGACTGCGCAAGCTCACAAGAATATTGAAAATTGTTTATTGTTGATGCAACATTCAAGCCTATTATGAGGTGTATTTTATGGTGTACATGCACAGGACAGAGACTTATTAATGTAGTGATTACACAGTATTATGTTTTATAACGAAGATATATTTTCAGCACTGTAAAATTACATGAAAGTTACTATACATGGTGAGCATTTCGTGCTACTTTTTATTCATAATGAATGTCAAAAGTTATTGACTTCACCCTATACCCTGAGGAAAAAAGGAACACCATTCGGGGCGTATTTCTGCCAACCAACAATAATCATCATTTGGTTTCCTTGCACATCCGTTGTCAAAAGCAGTGCGGTTGCTATATACCTATTAAGAGTGCTATTTAACATGTGTAGCAGACACACTGTCCGGGACCAAAAAGTACTGATTGCGTGACGATAATGCGAGGAAAGCATGCGAGATGGATGACAATCATCGCTCTGTGACAGAAAGGCACCCGTAATACACATATGTATTTTAGAGTAATAATCAAAAAAGCTATTGCAGAGGGCTCCAGAGTCAGCTTGACCACTGGCTGTTTAATAAGCATTTAAATGCAAAGCTATGAGCATTTTTGTATACTGCCTCAAAATGGTTGGGAATCAAATCTGCAAGCATATGCCGAGAGAGTAGGCTACATGACATCCAGTAAAGGCTGCTGTTCCACACGCCGTGAAAAAAAAAAAAAATGCTCCATTCACAACCGCCGCTAATGGTGGTTTCGTTTCACATGGGCTGCATTTTTGCTCAGTAAGTGGCACAGCATACAATGATGCTTGCTGCTGTACTTTGAGGCAGACACCGCATAATTTTTCAAATGAAATGTAAAAACCTGTGCATAATCATACTGTTAAGTTTTTATGAACGGTAGCAAAGGGCACAAATGCTTTGCCATTTAAAAACACTTTCCAATCTAAATTCAATTTGACATGCAGATAAAGTGTGCAACAGCAGCCATAACCAAAACAAACACAGCACAACTTTGACGAGTCCCGACCAAAACATTGCTCTGCAGCTGCAAACAGCGAAAAACTTCCGACATGTTAGCTGCTCGTAGCTGAACATTGCAGTGGGTGATTAGCCGTTTTTTTGCTGCGAGGAATTTGCAGCCTGAAAATTGATGTGTTTTGTGCCATGTGTAACGGCCTTACGGATAGCAAAAAATGCCAAAGAGAAAGTTCAAATAGCAGCCTAGTGTACAGTGGACCAAAAATGTATTCCTTACATGTGATAGCTGCTATGTGGTTGAAAAGAATCTGTTTTTTACGACCTGCCGTAGGAGGATGATCAATGCAGCGCAGCAATCTCATTAGGAAGAATGATAATCTGCTCCGCATACAAAGGCAAGGCTGGCTTTTGTGGCTGTCCTATCTATGATCGCAATTAGAGAGGATAAAACAAAGTACATAATTTGTCACAAGTATATTAAAGGCTTTATTGAAAGCTTCAGACAACCAGGAAAATAGTAGGGGGCATAAGGAAATGTGTGCACAAGCTAAAAAAATACTCTGAGTACCTGAATGAAATTTAAATATATGATGTTTTCTGAGCTGCTAGTGCACATCTTGTTTTTAGATTTTTATCAATGGTACTAAGCGTCAGACTCAAAGGTTTATGCACCCCATTCTCCCTCGGAAACACTGTCTACTTCTTGTGGCCTCATGTTTTAGTCCGCGCTATTCTGCCTTTCACATTACGACTGTTCATGCAACTAGTCATAAAAGCACACATATGTATAGCCTTGCTATACATATCTGGCATACCCGTCAAGCCTAACTATGTCAACTAAGCTATGCTAACAATTCGCCCAACGTGTTTGTGAAGTCACAATAGAAAATATGCCGATTACAATCTCACAGTTCAACTGCCACATAATGATCCTCTGTTTTGCTCTGATAAAAAGTTAAATGTACTTTATTGAGAGGGACGCAATAATATAATTCTTCAATTAAGCTTGTAGAAATGCACTGCTATTTGCATGAATCACTGCACGATTTCAATTTCTACAGAAAAACACACAGACATTAATGAATACAAAAAAAAAACGACATGATCTTTCATATCACATAACAAGTCCTGTTTCATTCAGGACTCTGCAACTGATTAGAAAACAGGAACTTAGTTTGTTCCTTATGAACACCACTGAACACGAGGCATATTTGACAAAATAAGTTTAACATGTAGAACAAACAGGAATGGAAACTTCTCTATGGAGCTTCTATATGGCGAAATGTACAAGAAAATGTAACAAACAAAAAGCTCACATTTGAGCCTGTTAAGTAGTACACAATGACACACTGAAGTTCGTATCCATCTATTTGTAAAGTTTCTTGGCACGCACGCAGTACAAAACAGAAATGGGTATGTCTACATGACGGCAGCTAATTCTGCCTGCAGGTACTCGACCACGTGTGCACCCCCCGTTCACCACACTTTGTACTAGGTCTGCCATTGAAGACGTCAATAATCATTTTGATCAAGGCGCCGAGACCCAAGTGGTGTTCCACCGAGCATTACCTTAGACCCAACAACCATCGTGTCTGGCATTTGAGAACAGTCAAATATGGGCCTGCTTCCACCCGTCTGCATGTACCCGTAACACATAGAACGCGTTGTGTGGGCCCACAACAAGTCACCGCTACCACACCGAGGGTCCCAGCGAAGGGCGAGGATTCCAGCCAATCGTTCACTCGTGTCCCTGAGGAATGGCGACTGCAGAAAGCCCTGCCGGAAACAAGCGTCAAGCGCCACGACGCATCCGTCGTCATTGGAACGGCCGAGCGTCTGCGCGCACTGGCGCACCAGAGCGGTGCGAATGAGGTGCTCGCCGCAACCCGAACTAGAGACGGCCACTGCGCAGCCACTACCGCCGTCCACCGCGTTCTCGGCCCAGCAGCCGCATCCGTAGACGGCCGCCTGGCCGACGCGGCCGGTGTGCTTGAGCCAGATGCCGCCACTGGACACGGCTGCCGCCACGTTACCTCGCCGATCCATGCAGACGGCGCCCACCGTGTCCAACTGCGGCGGATCGCTGCTGTCCGAACTGGAACATTGGACGATCGAGCTCTTTGTGTCTGCCGCCCACGGCTCGTCGTCGGCCTCGCGCTTTGGCGTCACGGGGCCCAGGGGGCTCTTGCGCGCCAAGGCCTCCTCTGCCGAGCAGTGGTCCAGCCTGCGCTTCAGCTTGACGTAGCGCCTGCGCGTGTGGGCAGACACCAGTGCATCGGGCGTGCGCTCCACGTTGGGCAGCACGTGTTCGCGCGCCCAGCGGAGCGCTCCCTCTCCGACCAGAAAGCAAGGCGGCGTGCGTCCCAGCGACAGCGGGCCGGCGTGCTGCGCGCGGCACAGTGCCTCGGCCACGAGCACCGGGTTGCCGACGCGCGGCAGCGCGCCCACTGCGCCGAATCCCAGGGTACGACCGTCCATAACCGAGGCGTCGCACTCGACACGACCGCAAGCCGTTAGGTTGGAGCCAAACCCCGCGTTGGTGAGCGGGTCGTCTTCCAGCACGGCCACGGCGGCCGCTACCGCCTCGAGAGCGCTCCCGTCCGAGCGCTCCAGCACACCCACGGCGCGACGGCAGGCTGCGGCACACAACCGCCGGTAGCCGGGCAATTTCTCCGGCGAATGGAAACCGGCGCCCACGTGGACGGCAACCACGGCTTCCATCAGGCGCCTCGTGCAGCGACGCGTGACTTTCGAGTACACGGAACGTAGTCGAAGAATCGCGAGTGCACAAAACACACCCGAGCACACTTTCACGGGAAATTGCAAACAGGTGACCACACTCAATCGCTAACCTCTTTTCTTGCAAAAGGACCGGGTCGTCAAATCACTGCAGGCGCAGAACGTCGCTTTTCATGTCGCGCCGTAGACTCACAGAACACTTATACTGCTTATACAAAGTTATTGCACGGGAGCGACTAAAAATGCTAATAAGCATGCTGAAAAGCACTGCACTGTACTGAAAAGCATCTGAAAAGCCACCAAAACACGCTCAAGTTGCCAGACCTAGCACATTAGAAAATTCCGAGCGAGAAGTCCCTAGCCCAGGCGGGGGCGCTGCAGTCGCGTTAGGAGGATTGGTCTCGGCGCGTCGTCTGCTACTGCGCTACTGATTGAAAGAGGCCGACAAGCGAGTAGTGAGGATTCGCTCCGTGGAATTCATGCGTTGCGGTTGCGTCGTCCGCGAAGCCGAGCACCGCTCACCGATCGAGTTTCGACTCTCCGTGTGTCCTCCGCCTCTCGCCGAGCGTCGTGCCGTGACGGTTGCTTCGTCCGCCAAGCCGAGCACCACTCACCGATTAAGGTTCGCCTTTCCGTGATGCCCTCGTGCCTCTAGCCGATCGTTGCCCCTATAGTTGCCCCGTCCCTGAACTCCGCTGTCCAGATCCCCCCTACTCTTTCCTATTATTCTTTTAATCCCCCCTTATCCCTCCCCCCTGAGAGCTACTGCTGAGGTGTCAACCCCCGAGACAGACAATTGCGGGCTTTCGTTTTTCTTCCCTTCCTGTTTTTTTATTATAAGAATCTCCCCCCCCCCCCTCCGACAAGAGACTACCACAACGATTAACTCGATGTGGTAGTCTCTCTCATTTCACTTCGCTTGAGTGAAATGCGCGTTTAGTTGTATCTCAGCATTATGACAAGAAACAAGCAGCATGTAAGACAGCTAGGGCATGAAAAAAAAAAAGTTAAATATTAGGCAAACACTGCACAGTGCGCTTACCTTCATTCCGTTTCCCGTTGTAACTGGCATTAATTTTTCGCCAGTATATGCGCAAATCATCTTAGGCTTCCGTAATGCTCAATCATATATTCCAATATCACCTGAATACGTAAGACGCTTGCTGCTGAAAAGCCTACCAAATAAAAAAAAAAGTCACAGTTTCACCGCAAGGGCGAAGCAATGGATGCGATAGCAAGAAATTGAAATGTCACACGAAGAACCAGAAGCAGCTCGATACTTGCAGCGTGCCGCTGCAGCACAAAGAAGGACGCCCTAAATGAACGTACGGGCATGCACAGGGCAAGCGTGTACTAACAACTGTCACAGTTGTTACGCCTATGTGCTTGAACAACATGCTGCAAGTGTCGACAATGGAGAATCAGACGCTTGCTTGCTTGCTTGCTCGCTCGCTTGCTTGCTCGCTTGCTTGCTTGCTTGCTTGCTTGCTTGCTTGCTTGCTTGCTTGCTTGCTTGCTTGTTTGCTTGCTTGCTTGCTTGCTTGACCCTTAATTCTTGGCTCTTACCCACTACGGGGGATTGGCCATGAAACCGGCGGTTAATATAAGTGGGGAAATTTAGAATTTAGACGCTCTTAGATAGTTCTTCTTTTAAACTGCAGCGCGTGAAGTGACCCTCTGCGTCTCCTACCACAGGGGACGTCTGATGCAAGGTGTGCACGGTGTTCTTTGTCTTTTTTTTCCCTTCCACATCCCGAGTGGGTACAGAAAATAGCCACTTTGTCTTGCGCGACTCAAGGACAGTTTTCAAACTGAAAGAAAATTAGGAGCGTTGCGTGATAGAAAACACGCTTACGCTCCTCCTAGATTTGCTTACCACAGCGGTACATGGTGTATATAAATAGCTCGCCGTTATTTCGCCGGCGTATACGTGGCATGTGGCTGCCATTGTGTTTTGGGACATCCTTTAACGAACTGTTCAAAAATATTTCAACATTAACTCACATACTATACGTTACCTTCTCCCAACGTCTCTTGATGAAGTGCCCTTTGACATGTTTTTCCTTATAGGACTGCACAGTCTTTGGAAAACGCGCATGCAAGACCGTAATGCAGAACTAACCACCGCTTCAAGTACGCATTTCATGCGTATGGCTTTCCATCTAAAGGACATTTACGAAGAACTTGACATCAGACCAGACTGGCACCGCATCTTGATGAGGTGTTCATCCTTACCAGCCTCCATGTGTGACAAGCTTTGAAGAACTTTTCCTGTTTCTTTGGACTTGCACAGTATATATGCACGTGAGCCTTTGAATGCTTGTGCAGCGCTTGTGCGATTATTGTCGCTGAGTGAATGCATCACTAGGTCATAGCGTTTGTGATAATTTCAAATACGCATTATAATAAATACCATGAAAAACAAAACATGGCGTGTGACTGAGTTGTCTAACGCAGCGCGCTGGGGAGCGAGGGGTTGCTGGTTCGAATTTGCAGTCGGGTACTTCAGAACTTTTTCTTCTGCTTTATTTTTCTTTGTGCCTTTTCATATATATACATACATATACATATCCGGGACATGACGGCGACGGCAAAAATTAGCCGAGAGTGTCCATATAATTGCTATCGCAATAAAACCAGAAATAAAGCCAGAAAAACACGTCTTGTCATTTTCATTCGGTTTCGTGAAACAGAAAGCAACAGGTACATTATTCGAAAATTTCGATATTCAAATGAAACAGTGCCTTCTTCGATTTTATCATCGAATCGAATAGCAGTCATTTGTAAGCCCGAATATTTTATGAATATTTCAAAATGTCAATGCAATGAAGTAAGGCCAAAGCTGACGCAAAAAGTAAAAAAACTATCATCCCTGTAACTGTCATCCCGATAACTGTCATTCCAGTGCATTCCTCCCGACATATGCCTACAAATGCCCATTCTAATACGTATCGGCCTTCTTGTACAGTAAAGTTGTATATGAGTATGGACGAAATCTAAATTTGCAACATGATTTTTTGGCAATGCATATACTTTCATGTATTCATGTACCCACTCGCACGGGCCCTGAAGGGCCTGCAGTATACTTTAAAAAAAATGGAATACCCTTCTATCTGATATCGTCTTAACCGACCTTTCTTTCTGGCATTACTTCTCATGTAATGTCTAGTTTTGAGACCTTTGAGTATAATAAATAAATAAATACGATGACGTGAACATCAATTTATATTTGCTCTAATAACGGCTGTTTCAGATTCGTGGCTTATTCAAAAAGTATACCATGTTCAATTCTATTCGCTTCTGTCACTATTCCATTCGGCCTCAAAAAAACCCTATTCGCACACCCCGTGGCCGCTACGTCGGTTCAAAGTGGTTACGATGTCGAAACTGTACGGGAAGCCTTCACATTGGCTTTAATTTCTTTTTTGCGGATATGACCTTTTCTGAAGACTTTAGGCTTTTGCAAGCGTCTCTGGCAGCAAAATGCATTCTTAACCAGGGTGTCGGAACGAAACGTTTTTCGTTTCGGTTTTAGTTTCGTTCCACCGCAAATAGTACCGTTCCGCTTTTGTTCCGGAACGAAAAAACAATGTTCCATAACGGTTCGTAACGGGTTTTTTTTTTGTATGCAAATATTTGAAGTTAGGATGATCATAGAAAACATTGGATTTGTGATGTAGTTACTTGTCCTCCTCTTAAAGTGGGACAAGGGTAAAACACGCCCTTCAAAGGAGCGGAAGTAACTGTACCACGAATTCCAACCGACTAGCACAAAGCAGTATTATTTTCAGTCATAGTATTTATTTTCTCCTAACACAAATACGAATTTTTTTAGTGGGCTCAATGCTTTCCCCATTCCATTACAATTCCATTCCAGGGAATTAGAACGTGCCGCAGTTCCTTTCTGTTGAATTCCTCGGAATGAAAAAAAAACTTAGCCCATTCCCACTTCGGGAATGGCCGGGCAGTTCCATTCCATTCCTGTAATTCCTCAACATAGGAAAGGCACCTTGATAGTTTTATCGAGTAAGAAATGAACGCCCCATAAAGCTGATGTCATCAGATGCATTAAGAACTGCAAAAAATACGCAAAACACGTTACCAAGGTTGAGGGATAGTAGCTTAGTGACATATCTCGTGCAGTCCAGCCACCCTACTAATTCCCATAGGGGCAGTTCTCCCGCTACCTATAGTGTTTGCATCGTCAGCATGTTTGAACGAATGGTGAGGTTTTAATATTGTTTAAGCTTAATGTGTTAATGCTAAAATGACGACATAGCGTATTTTTATGCTGAAAAAAGCAGTATTAAAGAAGACTAAGCAGTTTTGCCACGCGTTTGCAGCGGTCGTGAAGACAGAGAAACCAGGCTTTGGTTACAAAAGCAGATCTAGAGGGAAGAAAACCCTCTAGACCTGCTGGTATTAGTTGGAACAGTGCACCTCTCGGGCACCTTCTGCCTTTGCATCGAATACGGAACACTGAGCCGCACTGCTCCTCAGCACTCACGCTTGTCAAGGGCACCTCGCAAGCATGGATGGGGTGAGGAGAACTTGTTCGCATCTGCGCAGGTATGCAATGTCTTCCTTATCGCAAAGGTTATTTACGTGTGTCAGGTACTAAACTGCTCGTGAGGTAAATATCAGGCTGTACATAGAGTATTCATCTCTTTCGTGTGAGGGTATCAATGGGAACCAACGCGCAGGGGTAATTTGTTTCTCCCTTCACTGTCTGCTGGGATAATGCATGTTTGTATACTAACTTATGCCTCGGTTTGCAGTAGGCCCGTTGCTTATAAATGTACCGTGCTTGTAATCAGCCAAGCCATTTTAAAAATACTACTTTTTTGTTAAATTCGAGGTTCTGGCTTACTAATGTTCGAATTTTTAAAAACAGCACGTAAACGAAAACGTGCTCTGTTTTTGGAAAAAGAAAAAGATATAATTCCATTCCTATTTGGTTCCGTGCGAAAGGCGCTTAATTTCATTCCCATTTCATTCCCCCAAGCGTTGTCCTCATTCAATTCCCATTTCATTCCGACGTCGCGAAGACGTGGAATGATTCTGGAGTCATTCCATTTCTGGAGTGGCAACTCCGCAACACTGGAGGGAAGCAAAAGACCACACACTCTTTGCGCTATTGGCATTGTGTAATGACTGGTTGTTATTTTTGCTCTGCCACGCTATAATAAATATGTTAACACGATTCCTTGTCCGACATGACGTGTATAGAGTATTTTGGCGAAGGATTTACAAGCACCAGCGTGGCACTGTGGTGGAAGACCCGACTGCCACACAAAGGGCGTGGGTTAAAATCGCATCCGATCCTTGAAATTTCTCATTCATTTTTTTTTTTTTATTCCACGCGATAGCGGTCACGGAAACTGGCGGGGGCGGGTAACTATTGGCGCCAAAATTAGCTGTTGTTATCTCGTAACATATTTCGCTGTAACAAACTTCAGCGCCGACAATTTGCCCTCTCCACTTTGGCCTGCGTGACAGGCGCCGAAAAGTCCACTTGCGTTATTATAAACATATCTGGTTGCTACTGTTTTCGTTTTTCGCACAATTTCAACATATCTTTGCTTTGGAATTCCTGCCTGAGGTACGCCCTAATACTGTACCCTGAGATATGCTCACATTGCATGAGCTCAGTTGTTCCGGATTGTGAAGTTTTCTTGTGAACTGAAAAACGATTGAAAAAATTTCGGTTTCACTCCAGAACGAAATAACAGATAAAGTTTCGGTTACGGTTTCGTTCCGGTCAAAAATATCGTTTTTTTCGTTTTTCGTTTTCGGTTTTCGTTCCATTCTGACACCCTGTTCTTAACACCACGTATGAGTGAAGAAGCTCTGCAACAGTGGTAGTGGTGGTCCGCCTCGGTGGTGCAGTGGTTATGATGCTCGACTGCTGACCCGAAGTCGTGGGCTCGATCCTAGCTGCGGCAGTCGCATTTCGATAGATGTGCTAGCGGACCGTGTATACGGTGCAATGTCAGTGCACGTTAAACACACGATGGTCTAAATTTCCGGAGGCAATACAACGGCGTGCTTCATATCGATCGTGGTTTTGGCACGTAAATACCCGATATTATTGTAGCAGTGGTGTCCTTGTGAACGGGACAACCGACACTTGTCAAATCACATCGAAGTGCTCCAAGAAGGGTTCAAAAAGTGTCGAAACCGACCCGGTTCCTTTGCAACTAAACTGAAAACAACTTGGTTTCAATGCCTCGAAACATACAAAAAGCTCCCATGAAGAAATGTCGCGGTACGGGACTTGCCACAGCCGAAGCAGCCGAAGCCTACCCCGATAACGGCGCGCTGCACCTCGGCATGTCGAGAATCCGCGCTGACACTTCGATCGCGGTATCTACCCAAATACGTGTGCACGATCACTGCAAAGAGCTCATGCCTTGGTGGAACGCATGAAACTTCAGAATACAGGAGTGATTAACGCGCGAGCACAAACCAACAAGCGGCAAAAGCACGCGGCTGAAGCAAGCGTCGCCCATCTCAACCGATCTCAACGCTACGCCAGCGCCACCGCGGGCTCGCGACGGCAGCAAAACCTGGCCGCCACTCAAAGCTAGTTCAGAGACGAGAACGCAAACTTCAGAGACGAGGGACGAAAGAACGCAACACACACAAGCGCTTGTGCTCTTTCGTCCCTCCCCATGTAACACAAAAGAAGCTATTTCCCGTCTAAAAGACGTCTTGAACGGCTATCAAAAAGGGCTAATAGACGTCTTGGTCAAGACATTCCCGTAGCCGTAGACGTCTATCCGACGTCTGATAGCTGTGCTAATGTCCCGCTAGTTGACGTCTTTAGAAGACGTTTTGAAAAGACCAAGATAAGACGTTTTATAGACGTTCTTGTTTTTTCGCCGTTTTCGAAATTTTGGACTTTCGAAATATAAAATTAACTAATATAACTGTCTTTGCAGATGTTTGGTCGGCAGCCTGACGGCTACCATAGGAAGATAGAGATTGAAGGGACCGAAAGAGCTCCCGCGAGAGCACTTTCCTGTTTTTCTCACACTTCCTATGTCAGTCGTCGAGCAAGTGACCAAACAATCAAGCAAGATCACTAACATACGTACATACCTGTTCACCCACGCATGTCCCCACTGTTGCATATATAAGTTTTCGACGCTGAGTTTACTCGCGTTCACGGTGTTAGAACCTATTCTAACACCGTGCTCGCGTTTATTGCGGACCGAATCAAGTTGTTGCGGTCGCTCATATATGCCGCGTGAATTATTGGCTACTTCAGCACACCATACATATCCAATTTTCATATAAAAGACATCGGTTTATAATAAATTTGAACACGTACGCAGGGGATCAACACGTATACTGTACTACATAAATGACGTTTAGCGGATGGCGCGCAAATAAATAATCGCGCTTCTCAGCAACAATAAATTATCCCATGATGTTGTCAAATCGGCTTTATTAATGAATAAAGCACAACCAAATGTGGCAAAAAACACGTCGGAAGGTGACCGCACGAGGTGAAGCTGAGTGGCACGGCAGCGTGGTAAATAAAATTCTGCATGAATGCACTCCAAGTCTCGTCAAAGAAACTGCACTGGCTTCCGCATTAGCTGGCGTGGTCTCAGGCCCAATATCTTGCACAAACAGCAGTGAAGAAAAGCTGCATACAGAGAAAGCAAGTAAGCTACGCAGGATTTACAACAAATAACAGATCATCAAGTCACTCTAAAGAAACATTTCCAATTACAGATATGATAAAATGCTGTCATGTATTAAGAAACGACAATCAATCATAACCGCACCTACAGGCGAGGCGCCTACGGTAAAGCTTTGCACTTTGTCAGCGACAGGCCGGCGTAGTTGTAAGCATGCTTGCCTAAACTATGTCGGCCTGTCACTAGCGTGCGGCCGTGGAGCCACGAGCTGTAACGCGCAAAACATAATTACTCAAAATAGGGCGAGTCAGTCTGGCTTACGATTCGCACCGGCGCGTATACTATAGTTTCGCGTTCGACCACGCGGTTCAACTTAGCAAAGAACTGTTCACAGTTTAATCACAATGCTAAAACCTTTCAGTAAAAACGACGAAAGGTCAGATGCACTTACCGAAAAAAGCGCTCTATCCGAACGTGCACACGTTCTTGGCTGTTTGTCTGGCTGCAACGAAGGTGGTGAGCAGAACAATCGCTTCTTGAAACGAACGTACCGACGAACGTACCGTCGCAAAAAGCACAGTAAAGCTTGTTTCACCAAACACTGATGGAAAATATGCGACAGACAGTATGATCACCGTTACTTGATGCCAAACAGCCCGTAATCCGTTCATCCGTTCACAAACAAAAGCTGACAACGCTACACAAAACGCAAATCACCGCCGGCCGTCGCCTAGCTCTGCTGCCGATCGAGCCGCCGCTGCCGCCGCGAACTGGCGGCTGGCGCGAACTAGTGGAGGAAGAGGGGAAAGGGGGGAGGAAGGAACAAGTATTCTGAAACAAGCCTCACCCTTCACTTGACCGAGCTGAGCACAGCGTTACCATTCAACAGAAAAGACACAACGGTTCTCACAAAATAATCCCGCCTATTGCTCAATATTTAGTGAACATTCCTGCCAATAGGTGTGTCTGCCATCGACATTGAGTCAAGGTGGAGCGCCGAGTGAAAAGATGTTCTTGAATGCAGGGGTAAACATGCGCGCTTCGACAACACCCGCTTCGAGCCTCCGACTGCGTAGCATCAGTAGCATGCTTGCCTGGCTTACCTGCGTTTGCTTCTGTTGTTCGCTGTTGCGCGAGCGTTGCGCGGCCTTAGCCGCCTTGGCTTGAAAAGAATATACTTACCAAACTGCTGATAGAAACGCGCCTTGCGGAGCGAAACCAATTATTTTGAGGGCTTTGTTTTCTGCGTCTCTTCTTTCACTAAAGCGACAGTCACCGCTCTTTAGACATGCCGTTTTGGCGTCTTTGCGCTCGTGGACAAAACATTTGAAGAATCATTTATATAGTCGTTGCGCGCGCACTTTCCTCCAGAATGTCTAAAAATGTCTCAAAGTAGACGTTGTGGACTTCTTTGGCAGAATACACTCTGGCTATGTCGTAGCTGTTGAAAACGGTAATAAACAGTACGCAGGCATATTTGAGAGGCAAGTGCTTTATTTTGCAAAAATGTCTATTCTTGATCTTCTCGTAAACCAAGACGTCTATAGCCGTCCGTAGCCGTTTCGAGACGTCTTTTAGAGGTCTCCGAAGCATCAGTTAAGCAGGGCTCTTGGCAGGTACTGATCGTACTCACGGGAGCCTGTGTGAGCGCTGAAATGCCTGATAAACCTACTGGCAAGCCTTGAGAGCCATTTTGAATGTGGCTTTGGCAATTTGACTGCTTGATCAGAGTATAAAAGGAAATGAATTTTTTTAAATAATTCTTGCAGTCCATAGGGAGCGCTAAAGGGGCCCTTTTCCAAGTCACCACCGAATGGCTTCATTAAAGAAGTTCATTGCCTCATGAACTGACCGCTGCAAAAATATTTAGAATCCGTCAAGTATGAGCAGTGTTACAGATTTGTCGCACACTGTAATTGGTTTCTCTCGTCCCGATGAGCGCACTGGAAGCTAAGCAGGGAGGGGTGGCAGGGGAAAAGAAGTTACGCCATGCGTGCGTCATGACCTTTAGCACTTTTTCTTTCTTTTCTTCGAACGCACGGCTTGCGTTCAGTGTGATCACGAACGCGCACATGGGCATGTGGCGGCATCGGTAACTATGGAGCTCATGATGCTCAAATCAAATGGCTGTGAATTTGGGCATATTGCATCGTTTGTAGAAAGACGAGGGAACGGTTTCTAGCTTACTTTGAAAATAATTGGAATTTTCGAGCCGCGTGCTGTGCTATAATGTTCGGCTCGCGTGTTCTCAGGAGCCTCGACTACCAATCAGCAGCATTTTCTGACCATGCTGAAAATGTGTTGCGGGGCCCCTTTAAGTCTACCGCGGGAAGGCGTTGGTTGGAAATGCCATGCTGTGACAAGATGAGGGAAAAAGCGGGCAGAGGACGGGGCTGCTTGTGCGCACGCTATATATAGGCCTCCCAAGCTCTGCCAGAGGGCTTTAAACTTATTATGAGCTCAGTGTGAAGAGCATAAATTTACGTCTGCCCTGTTGAGTCGCTGGCAGCAATGCAATGCGCAGTGTTCAGTTTCACAGAGTTTCCCTTTTGCCGAGGGTTGCAGTGAATGATAACAACGTTATTTGGATCGCAAGTTTAATGCCACCTTGGGTTTTTTTACAGCTCCCGTTGACAGCATAATGATGCGGCACAAAAAAATGTTTCATTCCCACTTTGACCATGCATGTTTCCTGCAGCGGCGTGTTTCATTTCAGATAATACTGACGCCTGATCACGCACCGTGTTTGCTGATTCGAATGTCGGTTTGGTTGTTTCAACAGCTCGCTTGGTTAGCATCATAGTATGGAATACCCCCTGGGATCACGCATGCTTATGACTATGCCGATATTTCCCGATGATAACCACCTCTGATTTCGCGAAGCCATCAAACATTTTATTGCCGCCTTGGTTCTTTTTTCACGCTTCTAAAGCAGCAGCTGTGTATTGCCCGTGGCTCACGCGCGTGCAAGGCTATAATATTTTACTAGCCAAAACCACGATATCATTACGAGGCAAGCTGTGGTGGGCAACCTCTGATTAATTTTGGCCACCTGGGGTTCTTTAACGTGCACCTAAATCTAAGTAAGACGGTGTTACTGCATTTCGCTCTCATCGAAATGCAGCTGCCGTATGCGGGAACCGAACCCACGACCTCGATCTCAGCAGCGCAACACCTCAGCGTGCTAAGCAAGGCCAATACCTGCATTGCATGCAAGGCCAATATAAACGTTCAGTGCAAATATGCAGCTTAATTCTGTTTACATTGAGCTGCGACAGGAAATGTACTGCCATAAGCTGAACAAAACAGTTGTAGTACTCACGGTACGGTATTTAAACTGGTGTATTAAGCTAACATGCTCCGCTGCTGTCACTTAGAAATGGTTTACTCAGAAAGCCAACGCGCATTATTAAAATGTACAGAGTCTGTCTCTTGTTGTAGCTTTGCTTCATTAACGCACTTCCCTTTCAAATGAGCATGGCCATCGCGTTTCTCCCCGTTAATAGTTGGTAATACCAGAGGTAATACTGTGCACTCGTCTGCATTGTACTACATGAATTGTCAAATGCCCTAGTGTGTCAGAGCTGTGGTCACTAGGCAATGCACCCGTAATGTCATTTGTAGAGGTATTTTATTTACACCACACAATACTGAGACCTCTAGGTTCTATGTTGCTTTAAAAAGCACAAAACACGTTCTGGGGTTAAAAAGTAGTGACTACATGGAAGGCATTACCCCTTTTGTGCACAACCAAAAAGGACAAACAGCATATGGCATGTGCTGCTACCTCGACTACAGCCGAAAATTTTTGGTGTGCAATACTGTTGTATGAGCTCATTTCTGAAGATTTCTGAAGCAATCTAAACATTAACAGTAGCTTAAATTTCTCAACTGAACTCAAGCAAGTTTAAATACAACAGTGGTCACTAAATATGATGCAGAAACTACAACTGTCAATGATTTCAGAAGATTGGCTCACATGGGAATGTCAGGATGACATGTCTTTGCTAAAATGCTAAAGCACAAGTCAACAATTGAAAATATAAGTCATCCGTCTAGTACAACGAGGGCCTTTCCAGAAGGCTTCTCAGGTTGTAAGCACGCATTCTGCATAATCCACCAGATTCAAAAAGCCACACTAATCTTGAAACTGTTACAATGTTGTTAACATTTAAGTTCGGAACCATGGACACTTATGAGACCTTGGCAATGAAAAGAACTACAGAGGGTGCAAAACTATGAACAACTATGTAAACACGCATGTGAACAACTTTGAGGTGTAAAACCACCTTCGTAAAAAGTCCTATGGCCTCAGTGCAAGTAACGAATCAAATGCAGGCCGTGTAGTGGGGCTCACCCAATTAGCATACGCTACAAAGCTTCAAAGGTTGAGAATAACTGGCAGCTTCTGCCGTCCTTGATTGCCAGGCAATCAGCGCCGTGCAGTTACACAGCTGAAACAATAGGGTAGGAACACCAGTATGATGATGATGATGAAGAACCATCGAGTCACCTTCCGAGCAGTGAGTGCATGTCCTCGTCTTTTGAAGATAAGCACAGCACAATGGGTATGCTTCTCCATAACCTAGTTAAGGAGACTCGCTCAGCGCCTTTTTTTTCCACCCCCGGCAGCAGAGGCGGCTTCAGATTCCTGTTCAGCCCGATATTCTTCTGCCAGCTGCTGCTGTACCTCAGGCCTTGCTGGAGAGTAGCGCGAGTACTCCATGGTGAACTCGCCCTTGCCTTGTGTCATTGAACGTAGCTCGGTCGAGTAGCCAAACATGTTGTTAAGAGGCACCTGTAAAATGCAACAGGCCTGTCTGTGAGCACATGCAGAAGGCTCTGAGAAGAAGTGGCCTTCCACGACAACACCCAATTTCCCAACTAGCCTAATTATCCCACCAATGCTACAAATCATGCCAACAGTACGATATATAGTCCTGCAGGTTTAATTCCAACTACACTAAGAAGTGTGCTTTACGATGACAAGCTCAGTAAAGGAGACGTAAGAATATCGCTGCATCATTTTTGTCTTACCCCTATCCTCCGTCCACGAACAAGAACTTATTTGAAGTGCATGTGGATGGCATTTTTTGACAAGATTAACACTGGAGCCCAGCTGTCCATAATAAGTACCCATCTCTGTCGCCGAACCAAAAAAGTCCTCACGCCTGCTGCAACTACAGCCATACGCATTGCCGATGGCAGAACTGTTGCCGTCAGTGGCACGTGTACAGCTCGAATAAGCATTGCTGGCCGCCACGTTCCCGTCCTTTCTACGGTGATCAACAATTGCCCTCATGACCGCATTTTTGGGTAGGACTTCCTAGCGACACCTTCTGCCCTGGTCGACTGTTCCGCTGATACCCTTTGCCTGGAACTTCCTCTTTTTCCGGAAACTCGGCCCAAACTCCTGAACAGGCTCTGTATTACAGACTTTATCTGCATACCACCTAAACCGTGTTGTACGGAGCGGCGTTCCAAGGAACGACAATCCTGGAACTAGTTCCTTTTGGGAGGAACACCATCGCTCCATTCAAGATCGGTGGAACTATAATGGTAACTTGTTACGTTTAAGAAGGAACAGCAGAGGGAGCGACATTACTTCTGTAAAGGTTCTATGGCAATGAACAGGTGCACGCATGCCGCACACCATGCAGAACAGGGCATATGGGCAACCGCGTGAGGCGCAAAAATGTACCGCTCGCCTGTCACGTGATTATGATGCATCCTGGTTTTCACTTCAAGGCACCCACTGGGGGCGCAGGGAAGCGCGCAACACTGAGACCTACCACGTGCGAGAGGAACAGCTGTTTTTTTACAGCAGAGCGGTTATGCTCAAGGTTTGCCATGTGTCGTAGAAAGTTATCATCATTATGAGCCAGCACGCGCTCTCTTCGTCCTCTTGTTCCTTTCTGCCTCGCTCCTAGAACACGTGCGCCGATTTGTCCTCTGATGGGCAAAAGAACGAGTACAGAGAGACAGGAGATATAAAGAAAGAGAGAAATTCTTAGTGAAAAAAAATTCTCGGTGAGGCAAGATTCAAACCTGTGTACCCATGATCCGAAGGCGAGCGTCGTAACCAGCCGGCTATGCAGTTTGTTTCTTTCTTGCGTGGTATTTATTTGACATCAGCATGACACTTGGAAGCTATTCAACACAGACAGAGAACTAATATGTTCATTCAGCTCGTATCACGACACAATGACAAACACATAGCACTAAAGAATTTGCATTCAACTCTAGAGCGAATACATCAAGTAACGGCCTTTTCCAATTACAGACTAGCACGGTAGTAAAAATAAACATCTCACCAATGCAATATACCATTCTGGCTGACTTTCCATTAGCTCGTATACATATCTTAGCTGAGTGTTGAGGAAATTATTGGCTAAGCCTTTCTCTGCAACATGTGCGCACGCTAGGAGAGCATAACTTTTACAGTATATAGTGTAGTACAGCAAGGGGGTGGGAAAGGGAAGTGAGGTCGAGGAGGAGGGGAGAACTAGTATAGATAGAGACAGAGAGAGAGAGAGAGAAATAGAAAGAAAGGGAAGGAGAAAAAATTGAAGGCGAGAGAACCACAGAGAGAGAGAGAAAAGATATAAAAAACAGAAAGAGAAAAATAGAGAGAAAGAAAGGGAAGAAAGAAAGGAAAAGATAGAAAGACAGAGAAAGAAATATACAGAAATACGTTTGCTGACTGCGAACAGGGGACTTAACTAAGTTGCAAATGTGTATCCTGGACATTATTTTCTACTCATACTGAAATATTGAATTAGCGCCCATTAAACACCTAAGTATTTTCTTTCAATGCAATTTCCGGCAAAAAAAATCTAGTTATATTGGTGCATGTGTGGAGATTTGTATTTGAATATCTGAAGCGCAGTTTCCTGACTGCGTATTTGAAGACCGACGTGGAAAGTGCCACATGTGTTGGACTTGTAATAGACGAGCATGAAAGTTGCAGGTAGACATGTCTGTAGTATGGCTGGTGGTCTCTAACAAATTCGTCTAGGAACATTCATTTACATTTGTTTTATGTAAACAGCGGTCCACTGTTCAAGAGAACATCGGAGTATGCGGCGGCAGCTCGGCGTCACCGCCAGCCGGCAGTTTCAATGTGTTTCGCACAGGCACAGTGAGCCCCATGCCCGGTAATCTTTCGTCGCAAGAATGGTTCACTTTGCAACGATTCGAAGCACAGAAGCAGATTGCAGCGGACGATGAAAGAGCACAGCTCACAGAGTATACTGAGCCTGCGCGAAACTCGTTGCAGACACCGGCCGGCAGTTGTACCGAGCTGCCTCCATTCGCTCCAATGATCCCTTGAACAGTGGACTGCTGTGTACATATAACCTGCTGTCAGCGATGTCAAATTCGTATAATATATGTAGCTAGATGTGAGCTTTAAATTGCTCACTTTATTTCACCTCAGGATTAACCAACACTATATTTTGTTTAAAAAGTGAAATGTAACGTTACTGTAATGACACGTTCCAATTTTCTAAATGTAACTGTAACAAGTTCCTTTCGCATTAAAGGAACCTGTAACGGGAACTTGTTTCAAGATTGGGAAGGAATGAGCTTTCGTTACTGTTTTAGAGGAACGTGTAC
The DNA here is from genome assembly GCF_013339695.2 of Rhipicephalus sanguineus. Classification (NCBI taxonomy): domain Eukaryota; kingdom Metazoa; phylum Arthropoda; class Arachnida; order Ixodida; family Ixodidae; genus Rhipicephalus; species Rhipicephalus sanguineus. The sequence goes on from NC_051178.1 coordinate 36,226,170, forward strand.
AACACTGCACCTAAGGCCCTAACATTCATGAAACTGGCAACAACTTCACTCATGCTTGCAGTGACTATGTCGTCAAGCCCATTCCTGATGTCCTCCTGGCGTGAGACATCACTGTTCCAGAACAAGTGGGTCAGCCTTCGTTAGAATGAACTTATTCTATCATACCGGACGAATCGATCTTCAAACTTTATACATATATTTCGCTAGGTGCTCAGTAACGCTGCTGCCTGGAAGTTGCCAAGTTGCCAGAACTGACCTAGCAAGAGCTTACTTGAGCACTGTATCGTGCCATCTGTGTAAAACAATGTCCCAGGAGGCCAAAGACAATGCTATCATCCCCTATACATTGCTTTGGCCAAAGCTAGCAGTCTCGTTGTCCTACCATAGGTGTGAGGAAGAAATATAACCTCTTTTTTTTTAATTTTAAGACACAATACAGACGGGGACAACACGTGTAAATTGAGTGAGTCCCTTTATGTACAATCATACTCCCTTCTCCCAAAAAACAACATCGAACCTTCCACAACTTCAGATTAAATCTTCTTCTAAATTTTTTTCTATGCCTCTTCACATAGAGACAAATATGCACTCTCACATGCCTTGTCTCATTGATGTTTATGAATAAACATTACGTTACTGTCTGCACTTTATAGCTTAGACAGCACAACGTTCAGTGATCACCGTGACTGGACATGTACACACAATGTGCCTCCACATTTCTGAAACGAAGATTAAGTGATATCACTGCTGGAAACGATTCCAATTTTTCACTGCATAATCAACCGTTTCACGACTAGGAATGCAAAATTTTCAGCCATTCTTAGCATCAAAAAGAAAACTTCATTGCTGGCTTTATCTTTAGAAAATATTGGGGAAAAAGAATGTTCACATTCACCAAAAGTCGAATTATCGAAAGTATAAAAAAAAACAACAAACAGATGTCTATTACATCAGTACACATTTATTTTTTGCATGAATACACACATTCTATTTTTGTTTTGCATAACAGTAGTGTAAAACATAGAAACCATTGTAAGTAGCACAACTAGACAGGACACACAGCAAGGAACAGACGAGCACAGGCGAACACTAACAACTGATTTTATTAAGCAGATCCACACCTTTATACATTAACAAGCTGTGCAGGCAATGGTAAAATCAGTTGACAAAATCAGTTGTTAGTGTGCGCCTGTGCTCGTCTGTTCCTTGCTGTGTGTCCTGTCTAGTTGCTAGGTTTCTATGTCAAAACACCAACTCGCCCAACAGTCAACTCTTTTGCAGTAGCGTAAAAGCTGCAATTTTCATCATCCCATGACTACGTTCACAATGTGACCGCAGCGCGAGGCCCCGTCTTAATTAGACCAAAATGTGCTCTGCACTCCTCCCTTACTAGTACTGCCACCACCACCACCACCATGCACACATGACAATAATTTTTTTCACCGATAAAATGCCCAGCAACTGACCATTTGTCCATCGTGATGTAGCAAGTGAGTTTTAAGCCAGCATGCGGATCATGGCTGAAAGCTCATCTTTGACAGCATCTGCCATGTGAGGGTTTTGTAACATTGCACTTGCATTGCATCAAGTCAAAACGAAGCGTATGAGCGCTGCGTTCACTGTCGATGTAACTGTAGTCACTAACGACACGATCATAGGCAGCGTCAACGCAGTTCTGAAGGCACGTGCATGACCTACACCCTTAAAAAAGTGTGCATAAAAAGTTTGTAACTGCAAGCAAACAGGTAGTAATAGCAGCTGTTACTACCTTTCTTGGACCATTACTAACTTCTTGCTGCCTGCTTACTAGTTGAGTTGCAGTCGAGTTTAGCAACTGCTATGTCATATTTATGTTAACGTTCTACTTTAGACTGATGAAATGTTGGTGCATGCTTGATTTGGGGACATGTTGCAATAGGGGCAAATACTAGCTAATAAGTCAGAGGGACTTTAGTTTTCTGTCTCTTGTTTAGCTCAATTAGCGCAATTTTGTCAGTCCCTTAAAGGTCGAATCAACAAATGCTGGCCATTAATAGTAGAAACCTTCTTCCTTTAGTAGTTGTCCATGAGGATGCTGTTGCTATCAATGCTTCTTTTGTGAGAAACTGTCTTTTTCTGCTCTTTTTTACAATGCGCATTCTTATTTGAAGCAATACACATGAAAAAGTAGCATTTATCGTGGTCCAAAAGATTTGAACTGAACCAGGTCCCAGTGTAGCTTCCCAGAGTGTAGCAGAGAAGAAAAGCATGAAGGATGCTTTAGCTTCGCCTTCAAGAGTAAAACGCGATAGCGTAATCGGGCCCCGTGCACATCTCCTTCTCAACTGCTAGCCTAGCTTCGGTTCTCGGTGGATGCCTCAATCGTGCCACAAGAAAATGAATGCCTGTGCATGTAACATTGGCTGTTTCAAGCTACCCTGAAATGCCTATTGTGAGTACAGTTGCAAGGTGTCCACTACACCATAATTCATCCTTCTGTGAATCAGCGAAGGGCCCACTACGTGTCCATAAGGCAACACGCGAACCTATGCAGCTGCTCACTTTGTAGATGCTTTTGCTGATGATGATGATTAAATATGCCTGGGTGCTTTGTAATGGGTGGGCCTTTAAAACAACCGCTCGTTGCGCAAATCACATGTTTTGACGCCTGGCACAATTGTATGCTTCTGCCACGCAATATTACATGCGTTAAGGAGACTCCTCCCACTACATGACATTCATACAGTGTTTTTTTTTTCGAAGCAGTTTCAAGCAATAGCGTAGCTCTGCGGTAGAACACCTGCTTGCCACCCAGAAGGCCTGGGTTTGATTCTCACTCGAACCTAAGATATTTATTATCTATTTTATTTGCATCTTTCTAGATTTTTTGCTCACGGACAAGCTGATTTTTTGCTCACAACCAATGACACCGACAGTGACACCGACACTGGAACTTCTGCGAAACGAGCACTTTAACGCTATCACAGTAAAATGGTGCAACTTGCCTCAGCCATGATGGTGGACCAGCCTTCGCTGGCATCGGTTGAGACAACAAGACCCTGGCGCTTGCTTAGTGAGCTCAGCACCGATCCCTGGAACTCGTCAGGTATCATCACCTCGACGCTCATGATTGGCTCCAACAGGTACCAGCTGCCGTACTGGTACACTGCACACACATACAAGCCACACACACACCTCATGACGAGGCAGCAGTGCAGCTGCCTGTCGGACAAAACAGAATACCAAATATGCACTAGCTTTCATGCAAACGTATCTTTGGTAAGCTTGATTGGTCACAATAGGACAACAGAACTATCTGTGGCATAGTTTCCTTACAAAGGAGTCATTGTGTAGTGTAACAGTAAATTTGTCAAGCATGTGACCGTGCTTTGAAAATTTTTTACAAGACCAGAAATCAAAGCACAGAGCTAACACTTGGACGAAAGGACTTGTTTTCATTAGTAATGACAAGTGCTATAGTGCAAGCTGGCAACTGTTCTTCCTCCACAGCTTTCTTCGCCATGACCTACCAAGTAGCCCTGCAACAATCCCTCTTTACAAATGCCTCCAGCTTGCTCTGTACTTCTCTCTTGTCTAGACAACAACAGCATATCAGGCCTGAAGGGCATAGGGAGGCCTTGTGAGAAGAAAATGGCGTATGCATGTAACACTTGTAAAGTAGATACCTATGCGCTGTTCATAATTCCCACTTATTCGCTATTTCTGCACTCTTATTGTCTACTGCATGTGAACTGCTGCTGTTCCCATATTTCTCATTAAAACACCAATACGTCACCTGACCTTGTTAGGGCCCTTTTAATTAAATATAACACCGAATAATACAACTAGTCTTTTGTCAACACGTGGTTCAGGCATCAGTCCACAAGGATTATTTGACTCACCTTGTTTAATGGCACCTTGAGCTGCCAGGAAGAAGGAAATGTCGTTTGAGTCCACCATGTGATTGTCACCTGCACGTGTCACCATGCAAATTGTGAAACCCTGACGTGCAAACATCGGCTACTCTAAAGGAGCAGTGACATAAAATTTGAAGCTCGAGATGTGGCCTTCACTCGATAGCTTGGTATGCAAAAGCTTTTGGAGCAAAGTATGAATTGCGTCCCTTGCGCAGAAGTTAGTTTATTTCGAGAGCAAACAGCGTACGAAAGCTCAACGGTGCGTTCAGCACCCTGTGACATCGACAGTGTTATGACGTGTTCAGCCAGCCCCCAGGCCACACCCCAGGTGCTGTGTGACGATGCACTAGTAACGATAACGTCAACGATCTCAGTGTTGTCATCGTGGTGCTGACTAACAGCGACGCCTCGCAGCGGCTTCACTTCGATTGTCTTGGTTGGTTGGCCAAGTCCTGCGTCTTTGCCGCGCCGTTTCTTATGATTTGTCGTGTGCTTGTCAGCGTGTGATAACTGGGAGTGACAATCTCAACTGCATTACGTGCCAGCATGTCATGAAACAGTTGTGCGCTACTTACATCAGCGGCGTTTCAAGTACTGTAAGAAGGAATGTCTTTGTCACGGACAGCTGCGAAGTTGGTTTATAAAAGCTTCCAGGTATACGACTGCGCATGCAATTTGCGTCTCTCCCCGCGTCTCCGCACTGCATTGAGCGTTGGCCTTACCAACACCTCCTCAGGCACTGGCCTTGCGTTGGCCTTACACACCCAAAAAATGTGCTGTTCTTTGGAACTTGATGGTGACATTGGTGAAACACGCCAGTATGGACTCCTGACTGGGGACGAGACGTGCGGAGCGTCGACAGCGTGTGTTTGTGCGTTTGTGTGTTGGGGGGGGGGGGATGAAAGAAGGCGAGCCCGGCGTAACGAAAAAATCAGCAGACGCGAATGGTGTTCTGAGCAGTGCGGACGTATTTCACCTTTACAGGGGTGAGACGGCTGAAATCGATTTGGGAGCAGTTTTGGGAGCAGCAAAATTTCAATTTAGGAGCAGGAGAACCTTGTTTGGGAGCAGTTAGCGGCATTTATTATGTCGTTTTTGGAGCTTGAAAAAACAAATTTGTAGTAACTTGGAGGAACAAGCACATATTTTAATCGGCTTAGAATACACATAACATTCAAAGAGCTTTTGGAGAAAGCTTTTTTTAACAGATTATTGCCAAGTATGAACTACACTACCTTTTTACAAACCACGCAATTTATATAACCCTGGTAACAACATATGAAATAGATAAAAAAAGTTTTTCCAGGTAGGTTCACTTTACATTTGAAAATAAGAAAAGAAAAAACATCACACTTCTCAAATAATAAAAAAAAGTCACAGTTTCACCGCAAGGGCGAAGCAATGAATGCGATAGCAACAAATTGTAGTGTTACACGAAGTAAGGCTGGCAGCTAACTGTTTTGTATCCGATCTCGCGTAACTATAAAACGATGGTGTAAGAAAATACGGCCGCTCCAGGGGAGCCATGTTCTCCGCATAGTCACTTCGCTTTGAGAGCACAGCACGTAGAAGCGTATACGAGCCGCCCGCCCCGCTGTGATGGCTTTCGAGATAGCGCGCCAGTGATCGCGACCGCGCAAAGTTCAAAGTAGCTCCTCGCGCGACACTCCCCCCCCCGCGCGTCTTCGTGTCTTTTAAGGCTTGTTAAAAACGGGCGGGGAGTTTCCTGTCTGCTTCGACGGCAGGCCTTCCGAGCGGGGTGATGTTATCGCATGCAGCCTCCGAGCGACGGCAATGGGCCGGCTCGTTTGCTTCGGCCGCGTACGTCGCCTCTGCTCGCGTGCTTTTACCCGCTGTAGAACATACAATTCGCGGGGGGATCTTATCAATTTGGACTTCATATCCGAAGGACATGACGGCGACGGCAAGAACCCGTCGAGACTGTCCATATAATTGCTATCGCAATAAAAACTGATTGCATAGCAGTACGTCTTTGAACGGTCAATGAATGATTCCGACTAGCACGCGATTGCAGCGACGCCTTCGCGCGTAATATCGGGAAAGAACAAAAGCGGTATGGCCACCGACGAACGCGCCAGTATGACCACCCCCATAGGCGTGCGCACGAAGGGCAGGGGGGGGGGGCAAAGTCGATACCGCCCATACTTTGACTTAATCGGAAGGAGGGGCGCTGCGATTAATATTTGCCCTCCCTGAAGGGCGAACCCTCAGGAAGCTTTCGAATAGCGTACGCAAAGCTTTGCGTTGGCTTTTCGCACAACTGCGCATACGTCGTACGCTAACCGCTTGCGGGCTCCCGTTAAGTGACGGAAATAGCGGGCCGCAAACGCTAACGCTAACTCAGCATACGCTATTCGAAAACTGCCTAAAATAAAGCGCCTTCAGCTATCTGCTCGGCTGCGCGGGTGGCGTAGCGTGAAGTGTACCGCACGCTTTTAATAGGTGATAACAAAAGCGCGCTGCGCCACCGTTCGCTGCCACCTCGTGAGGGACCGCCTTCAAAAATTCGTCGCGAGCGCCGAGAAACCTTACCCCTTGGACACTACACATATTTACAACCGCTCAGAGGCGATTATCATAGCACTATGGAAGCCTCTATTACAAAGGCACATAGAAGGACACGCTTGGGCGCGTTAACGTGTTCTGCGAACATATCCCTGGCGCTGCTTCTAAAGTTACGTTTTCCCACGCTGAAAGTGACGCGGGCTTGAAAATTCTTGATTGTGGGGCCGTTTCGGCGCAGTTCGGCGCAATTTTTGCAATTTTTATGCTTTTGGAGCAGCTTGGCGCAGGAAAACGGAATCGTATCAAAAATGCGCAATATGCGCAGCTGTCTCACCCCTGCCTTTAATAAATCATTGAATAAATCATTTGTTGTTGTTATGTGTGTGTTACGCCTGTCCTGTCCAAAACGTTTCTTCCTGATCTATGTTCTTCCCAGCCAGCATGGCCCAAGTGTGTCCCCAGCTGCCTACTCGTCGCTGCTCGGACTGGTGTCGACTTCAGACTCACTTCTTTAAAGAGGATCGAAGCGAGAATGATTCGTGATGTCGTGAGCCGCAGCGATTTCCAATGCCTCAGCATGTTCTTCATCATTTGAAGACACTGATGACGGCGACGACGACTGTGGTGGTGAAGAAGACATAACTACACGTGCGTGCCTAGCAGACGAAATGACAGCTGAAACTCGCGTCACCGGTTTGTGTGGCCACGCGATCACATGGGGCCCTTTAGGGGCGTGCCCGCAAGGGTGAACGCGCGGCAGCGCTGCCGACGCTACAAAGTGGCGGGCTTTGCACCCGTTTTGAACCGCGCTCGTTACTGGTCATACTAATCAATATTACAGATATTTATTCATCGCCAAGTGGCATTATCAGTGGTAAATCGGTACTAGGGGGTCGATAACTACACGCGGATGCAAAAATGCGACATGTGTAAAGTTGGTGTCACTGGTCCTTTAAAGCTGCCCGTTGTGGTTTCAGACAGGGTTCGTGAGCTTTCCTTGCTGCCCTGATCACCAACTAACAGCACTGAAAAACCCCACTTTCACTATTTTTACTAGTTACAAATATATGAACAAAAAATTACTAGGGGAGCTAACAATACTTGGTGCCCTACATTTAATATAGCCAATGGTTGCAGCAGTTGGTTTAGCTATACAAATCATAGCCTCTCCACCACCATCATAAAAGCAGCCCACAGAATTTCCCTGCACCATCCCTGCCGACATCTTGCACATTCGCGGGCACACAGCGACAAGCATCCAGTGTTGTATTGTTATTCACCCTTTCAGGAACACTGAATGAATACTGCCACATACCCTTAGTTATTTTATGGCGAATCAGGGCAGGCTTTGCAGGCAAAGGGCTGCGGAACTGAAATCATGTTTATTTTCAGCACACACATGTTGCAAGGTTGCAGTTTAAAAACACAAGGAAAAAAACTTTTTTTTTTTTGCCAGGCAGCCATCTGAGTGGGTTTGCCCCCTTCCCCTCCCCACCAATCTGCCAGCTAAAAAGTTATGTCTCTCTCTCCTTCTTTCTCTTTCAATCAACTTTTGGTGTTGAACATTCTTAACCAACTCACAAATATCCACATCAAGGCAGACGCCGAACACTGTTATAATAGCTGCTGCTAGTTTCTTCAAACTTTCTTTTTGCCTGTCTTTCTTGGTTCTGTCTAAACCCACTTGAGGTCAGAACTACCATGTCTGCCTTCAGATAGGAAGCGACAAAGGGAGGGGTGGCAGGTTCCGACGTCGTGCTTGGGGCCGCATAATACTGCCCCGCGAACTGCAGGTTGCCGACCCCTGGCCTAGACCACGTGACAATATTCGGTACTTCTGGCTGTGCTGTCAGCATTATAAAGAATAAAGCTGCAGTTGTGCATGGATATACAGTAGAACCTCGATTATACAACCTTTTTCCATAAAGTTTTGAGATTGATTTATTTTCTTCTCTAGAAATGATTCCCCGGAACAAATCTTGGTGAGTATGTGTAGCACCATTTTTTTGGGCTAATTTGAGCTATTTATGTTAATTGCTGCGGCAGCCGCTAGATGGCACTACATGTGGTAAAATAAGTTGTCACTGATAATGATGATTACAGTGAAACCTCGGTGACACGATCACAGCTCATACGAATTTCGGGGTGATACGAATTTTTGGTTCGTCCCGGCCAAGGCCCATTGGCCTGCAGTGTAATGAAGTATGGTTGTTACGAACCGATTTTCACCTAGCGACGTTTGATAAGAATGTACGCTACTGCCCAAGTACGACGAGGTGCTGTCCGCGCTGTCGCGGAAGATGCGCCAAGCACGTGCGAGCGCGGGAACGCGAGCGTGAGCATACGCGCCGCACCGCCAAATCCTCAGAATCACGATGTAAGAAAAACACTTTTCTTACAGTCAGAATCAACCTTCGGAGACGCGTCACGGCCTCCGAGATTGTGTGCACGACTCCTTGAGGCTATTATGTGCCTCCGTGTGCCTTCGCGTTTAGGTTACAGTAAAGTTCCTGTAAGCTTTAGGTAGCAGAGTTGTGCATCTGTCTTCCAAACGCTGCTAGCAACCATGCATTGCGGAGAAGCTGACACTCGGGCTAATTTTTGTATTTCTCGACGCCGCCGCTGCAGCGAACTGGATTAACACTGGTCATCGACAGCCAATGCTTAGTGCCGGTGTTCGACACACCAGACATGTTAATCGGCGACATGGTAGGCATGTCGCCTGCAAAAACGGAGTGCGACTTCACCGCATAGCTGTGGTTGCTAGCCAGACCTATGCGCAACTCTGCTACCTAAAGGTAGCATATACAGTAACTCTAGGTTACAGAAGCGCCACGCTTTTTTTTCTAACGCGTCGACGCGGGCTGCTGTCGTTGTGCTGTGTTTACACGTGCCTGCCTCGTGCATCAGACGTCCTATGAAATTTGGACGAGGACCGAAAGAAGGCGAGGACGGTCTTGGCGACGGAGTCAGGCCGTACAACGTCAATATGCGCGACCGTTGAGGTCGCACTTGTGCGGGCATGGCCGTAAATCTCCCAAAAAGCATCTCCAACACCTCTGCGATAACAAAATCATAACACAGGACCGTGGTTCTGTAATTATGTGGACTTGATCCATCGCGAACAAACCGCTTCTTTTGTTACTTTCGCTGCGGTGCTCCGGTGTCATGCAAAAAGCATACTAAAATTTGGAAGGGGCTACTGCTGCCGCGGGTCACAACGCCCCTGGTTCATTAATTAAATACGCGCGTACGGGCCGTATATTTACGAGTGCTGGTACGATTTCCGACACCTGAAAACTTAACTGACAATCATTCAGTGATCTTCCTGACGTTGCTGCGGCCATGAAAAACAATATATGAAAATGTACGCCAGCTTTCTTTTGTCGCATGCTAATTTTCCATGCTTTCTAGTGATACGAATTTCGGATGATACGAATTACTTGGGTGGTCCCGTGAGATTCGTATCACCGAGGTTTCACTGTAATGGGTTTTTGTTGTGCAAGGGCCAGGGTAGGCCAAAGAGCGCCATGTCTTTAGGTTTGGTGTTAGTGTTGACCACTGCTTTCTTTTTTTTTACGATGGGGTGTAACATGGCTGTATAGAGGCCCTAAAATCACGCGCTATATCAGAGTGTAAAATATATATACAGTAGAACCCCGCTGATACGTTTTTGAAGGGACCGTAGGAAATAAACGTAAGAGACGGGAAACTTAAGAGCCGAAAAACAGGAAAAACGGCAAAATATTTAGTGGTACAAAATTTTATTTCAATTCTTACGAGCAGCACGAAAATTGGCGCGCTCAGCTGCGATCTAGTCGATGGATAGAAACGCGGAGCTTAGGACGGCCTTATACACAGAAATGTAATCAACGTATGTGATTTTTTTAACACCAACAGCTGTAGGTATGAAAGAACTAAGCACACGCAATCACGACCGGCGCGGCGAGTCCGACCGCGAACCGCACGCACGACCATGCGAGCTCCAACCAGCTCGAACTCCTCCCGTTCTCCGACAAATAACGATGATGATGAGTCTACGCCAACGCGATGGCAGAAGTGAATGCCAATCTCGAAAGCCTTGCTTTCGCAAGCAATTACGTCATACACGCCATGTTTGTGCAATGCAAATCTCAGAGGCTATGCTTTCGTCAATAGTAAATGCCAATCTCGAAGGCCTTGCTTTCGCGAGCAGTTACGTCATAGACGCCATCTTTGCAATTTGAATCTCGAAGGCCATGCTTTTGTTTGCATCAATTGAAAGATTCTGTTGCTTGCGCCTCTCATGCGGCTAATATTACAGTCAAACGAGGCCAAGCTGCGTGAAAATGCACCATGGCCGCTCTCTTTGGTAGTCACTCGGTCGGCTCCGGGCGCACTTCGCGACGTATCATACGGGAACGGTCCCACAGTTACGACGTAACAGCGGGGTTCCCAATACATTGTATCCTATGGGAGCTATGCCGGGACCGGCGGAAAACGACGTAACAGCCGGGAAAACGCAGCAGTGAGGAACGTAACAGCGGGGTTCTACTGTACAGTCAAACCTCGTTAATACGTACCCGCTTTAAGCGTACTAACGGTTAAAACGTAGTTGCGACGAATCCCCGACCGAGTCTCATAGAGCCCAATGCATTCGCTGACCGCTTAAGCCGTAGTACTTCGCCCTACGCCTACCGGTTAGTGCGTACCCTGCGTACCGCGATAACGTTTTGTGCCATAAAATTTTACTGCGCCGCTGAACTTCCCGACGCCACAATGTGCCGCCAGAGGTTTTCCGTCTTTTCGAGAAGTGCGTAGATCGGTCGATCACTGATTCCGACTTCCGCGCGATTGCGGCGATGCCTTTGCGGGTAAGCGGGAAAGAACGAAGGTGAGGCGGCGGCCACCGACGAACGCGCCAGCATGACTTATCGCCGACAACCTTATCACAATAAGTATCTTCAGATATCTGCTCGGGCACGCGTGCGGCGCAGCACCACTTTAAGCCTACTGCACGCTTTTAATAGGCGACAACCTGAACGCGCTGGGCCGCCGATCGCTGCCGCCTCGTTGCGCGGGGCCGTGTTCAAGGCGCGCGCCGCTTTGTAGAAAAGAAAGCAGCTCGCTGTTGCGGAGTTGAGCGTTGCTGGTCGCGGGCGACGAGAAACCTCTGCATTGACGCTATCACGTCAAACGCACACGTACGGTACAGCAAGCGTAGCGCTGTTGTAACCATACTGCACGCTTTTATTGGGCGACCACCCAAACGCGCTGCCGTTCGCTGCCAGGACCGCTACAGCGTCGCGGAGTGCGCATCGCTTGCAGGAAGTTCGTCATCGCCATGTTAACCGAACAAGCTACTCGCCGCATCTGTGCACGGTCTGGAGCGAAGTGGGTACGAAGAACACTCCCACGACAAGTGCGCGCGTGCGGTACAGCAAGCGGCCCGGCAGTGACGGCGTGAGCCGAGAAGGCGACGCGCTGCACGCAACTAGCCAGGAGACTATCGGCTCCACGCAGCCGTACCGCGTTTCACTGGAACTGCGTCAGTTTTCGTTTATGAGCAGATCGCGGTACAGACGCACGCACATATATCGCGGAAAGCCGACACTGTCCGTTCTGTCGCTATGTTGGTCACTGCGTATACCGGACCCTGTAATAGTTCCGAAATGCTGCTTGGCGTCGCCACCGCGCGCTATCGGCACTATCGGACGGTCGTGCGAGAGTACCAGAATCTTTTCTCCACTTTGGCAAAAAGAAAGAAAAGGCTTTGCAATGGGTACTTTAGGCAATATTTGCTGTGGCACTGTATTTATTTCTTTGCTGGCGGCGATGGCGTACGCGAGGAGATGCAAATCTTTACTTGGTGGTTAATGCGTACTACCGTTTAGTGCGTAGTTACGCGGCGTTCCCGGCAGGTACGCATTAACGAGGTTCCACAATGGCAGTGACACGTGTAATGATCTATGGGTGTTGAATGAATGATGAGTGATGATGGTTTCAGCAAGTGAAAAAATGTAATGAGCACAGCTGCCTCTCAACGCCTTTAAGTCCAAAGGCCGCGAGACAGGTGCTTCCTTGATACAACTGCCACAGCAGCCACCTCCGTTGTGAGGTCGCGCTACGGATTGCCAGGGAATATAATGTGAAAATTATCCATGTCTTTTAAAAATCCAAAAAGTGACTCGTACTTAAAGAGAGGTTCACTGCCTATAAACATAGCAGGATGGAGTGGAATTTGATGTCAATATAATAATGGAAAATGCTTTCTTCTCTTATCGACTAGTTCCGGACATTGCAGCAGGATATGAAGCACAGTAAGAGTCTCGCCACATTTATCACACAAGGGTGGGTCACTACAGGACAAATCCGAAGTCTGAAGAGTGTTACTTCTGTATGGCGTTCTTGAGATACCGCTGGCCAGTTACCAAGGTGCGGCTTGATGAGATGTAGTTTATTTTGTGTTTCCCTATCCCATTGGCGCTGCCAGTAAGCCCTGAGCTTGTTTCTTATGAAGGGCTTCAGGTCCATTGCAGGGACAGTCATTACTGGGTTGACAGCGCTTGTGTGGATGGATGCGGCAAGTTGGTCAGACATCCCATTTCCTTCGATCTCATGGTGCCGTGGCACCCAGCATACTACGACATGCTGTTTCAATGTGTAAATGGTGCATAGAAGCGAGTACAGAGATGCAATAACAGGATTTTTTTAGCTTTTTGAGAGCTTTTTAAGCTGTTAAGACACTTAAGGAATCTGTATACAACAGCTTTTTGTATTTTTAGTAGGCTTGTGCGAATATTCGAGCACATCGGATATTCGAACGAATAATACAGTATTCGAATTCGCTTCGATTCGAATTTAAATTATTGAAAATTTCGAAGTATTCGAAATGAACGAATAGGTGTATATTGGTCCATTTATAACCCCCCTGTAAAGGTGGTTTCACTGCGGTAGAGGGGTGCTATACCGTGAATACACCTTTCCACGGAAAATCCGCACTGTCCGCTTGTAACCCCTTCTGTAAAGGTAGTTTCACTGCAGTGGAGAGGTGCTATACCGTGAATACACGTTTCCAGGAAAAATCCGCACTGCCGCGAAGCCCCACTTTAAGGTTAAATGAACATATTCCCTCACATCGATTCATCATTTTTTAAATTTAAAAACTTGTTATACCGGCTTATATGCTCCAAGTATAGTAAATTTTAAAACGTAACATATTTTACAGGTTATCATTTGCATTCTACTGAAAGCCAAATCCTGCTACTATTAAAAGTTGCTTCCACTTCCTTTGAACCAAAAAGAATGACATTTGCACATGCCTTGTTACAATTTAAAAAAAACGTTGTGCTGGTTGGTTGGGTCATGACAAATATGCTCATTTTTCTTTATAATATGTGATATATACTATTCGAATTCGATTCGAAATTATTCGACCAAAATCACTATTCGCTTCGAATTCGCTTCGAACCTAAAATTTACTATTCGCACAAGCCTAATTTTTAGTTACTTAATGTGTTCAACGGCCGCCAATATCGCGTAAGCCTCTGCTGTGAAAATGCTTGTACAAGGGTGCAGGACTCCGGCATCCGAGAAAGATGGGCCGACTGCTGCGTAAGACACGCCAGCATGAGACTTCGATGCATCTGTGAAAAACTCAGTACAAGAGTATTTGTGTTGTCGTTTTAGAAAATACATCTGTATATCTGCCACAGGCGCATGTTTTGCAATATCAACGAAAGACGCGTTTCACTGTATAAGCTGCCATTGCCATGGAGGAAGCTGCTTAGTGGGAGTCATCAGTTGGTGTTCAAGGAGCGGCACACCTATCTCCTCTGCCAAAGCTCTCACATGCAATGAGTACAGCTCTCTTACTCGAGGACGATTATGAAAGAGGGTACAGCTGGACAAATCATTTGCAGTAGAGTATGCGGGATGCTCCTCGTTTGAGTTCACTTTAAAAAAATACACAAAGAATAAGTATGATCTCTGTAAATGCAGGGACCACTTGTCTGATTCCACGCATAGGCTCTCTTCTGTTCTAAAGGAAAGAACAGAAGAAGAAAAATTGTTTGTGGGGCTCGTTTATTTGTTAGACAGAACATAATGAATCCAACAGACAATTAATACAAGAAAAGCATGGAGGATATTATGTGTTAGCTTCAGCTGTAGCATTACATGGACTCCATGCCGGATGAGATCCCCAGTCGGTGTATCCTTGCTGACAATACAGTCGAACCCACTTATAACGATCCCACATATAACGATCTATCGGTTATAACGACCATGTTTGGGTGCACTTACGATTTTCCTATGCTAACCATTGAAGCTGCGTCCAGATATAGCGAACATTTTTCAAAGCCTCCTACTTTTACAACGAACACTTCAGTCACGGTCGCGGTAAAAATATGGCGCATACGAGGCGAAAAAAAGTTAAAACATGCCTTCTAAAGCGTGACAGGGGCGCGCGCTCGCGCGTGCCCCGCTCCAGTTTACTTGCGACTAAGATATCCAGATCGGCGAGCACCGCACGCAGATTTCGGACGCTGTGAGCGATGTCGCTCACTTTCCAGGCGTTTCTTCAGTGGTAGAATGGCAGTGCGGAAAAAAAGAATAGTAGGCAGCATGAAGCCTTGCGGTCAGCTTTCACACAGTAACCTTTCCTGACGCCGTTCTCTGCAGCTACGACGTCCGCCTACGATGAACCAAACAATGCCTTGGAACGCAAGAAGGAATAAATGCAAGAAGTGATAACCGCGATAACTTTCCATCGCAAAAAGGTTCACTGCGTCCCTAAACTCGTCGACGCCACAATGTGCCGCAAAAGGTCGTCCTTCTTTTCGGTAACGGCAGAGACCGGTCGATCGGTGATTACGATTTCCGCGCGATTGCGGCGATGCCTTCGCAGATAAGCATCAGAAAAGAGCGAAGGCGAGGTGGCGGCCGTCGATGAACGTGCCATTATGCCTTATAGCCGACAACCTTATCACAGTCATCTGTAGATATCTGCTCGGCTGGGCGTGTGGCGTACGCCGTACACTGTGCGGATTGACGGCGGTAGCGAGCGCGCCATGCTGCCGTTCGCAAGTTCGCCGCCGCCGCGTTGTGCGAGACCGCTTTAAAGTGCGCGTCGCTTTGTAGAAACGAAATTAGCTCGCTGTTGTTGAGCGGCGCGGGCACCGAGAAACGTCGATGCACTGACAGCGAGCGTATACTGCGTGTTTGACTAGGTGACAACTCAAGTGCGCCGCGCATCGTCGTGCAGGGCCGCGAGAGCATCGCGGAGACGTAAAGTGCGCGTTGCTTGGAAAATGCTTGTTTTCGCCGCGTTGAACGAAGAGGCTAGTCGCCGCACCCGTGCACGGTCCGGAGTTAAGCAAGCACGAAGAACGTACAAACGCGCGCATACGGCATACAGCAAGCGGCCCGGCAGTGACTCCGCGACCCGAGTAGGCGACGCGCTGCACGCAACTAGCCAGGGATGATCGGCTCCACGTCGCGGTACCGTGCTTCGGTGAAACGGTGTCAGCTCATTGAAAAGGCAATTAATTCACTCGTGAGCACGCAGCGGGCGTCGCTTCACGACGCGAAAAGGCTTAGCTTGTCACCGAAGGGGTTGTTAGCACTTTAATAAAAGTGCACAAAGAAAAAAAAACGGCTTGGCCGCTAAGTGCACGTTTTTAAGGGCGAGTCCATATACAACGAATTACTGATATAACGACCACTTTTCGCGACACTTTCGAGTTCGTTATAAACGGGTTCGACTGTAGTAGGAAATTAATTAACGGGGTACTGACCCAAAAATTTTGGTCTGGAGTTTTTTTGCAGCAATATGTTGCTGAGGCATTGCTAGTCATGGCACAGCACATTGCTCGCTGCAGCTTGTGACAGATAATTAATTACAGTCTGTTGATTACTGACCAGTCTCAGTTTCAATTCGGGAGAGCTTGGAGAACGACAAGCCCCCGAGCGCAACTAACGCCATCTAGAACGTACACAGAGAACTGTGATGCACTTCCGCGCTGCCTGCATCATCCGCTCACATTCTTTCACCTGCCGCATGTGCTGCACATTGTCGTTGCCATTATCGTCATCATCTGGTGCCATTGACATTGTTGAGGCTTCCACACTTTCCACACGTTTGCCATGGGCACAAACTCGTGAGCAGCCATTGAATAGAGGTCAGCAGGCACAAGCGCAACAAAAGGGCACTGGTGACTATGACATTATCATTGCTAGCTGCACCAACTCAGAGCCCAGATGCAGTGGTGACGTCGTGGAAGTTGAGGGTCACCTTCAGGTCACCTCAGATGATGTCAATGTCGCGAGGTGTGGCATATAGTGCAGGATTGCACAAGGAAACGTCAACGTTCATATAAATTACCCTCCAAGCTATATTTGCTGTTGAGATTTGGTAGATGATGTACACATGTACATGGGAACCGATCCCACAGGCTATCTTGGCCGTGAAATTTTGTGTCGGTACCCCTTTAAATTGGATGAAAAAACACCTTTGCCATTCTTCTATTTAACTCTGTTAAGTCATTCTTTGTTTTTTAGCCATGATAATTTTACATGTATGTGTGTGTAAGCAGTGTGCTCCCACTTACCATCAACAAGCCGGAATCGGACTCCAGCAATCTTGTGACCAGTCAGGCACCCTTTCTCGCACATTGCTCGGAAACCCTGCACCGGTCAAACAGGTGAGCGCGTTCATGCCTACAACGTGGAGTGGTGAGGTGACGGTGACTGACCTTTGTCCTTCATTCCACACTTTGCGCTATCACAAAAGACCAAGACTACGAAGTTCCTGCCACAGCATAATTTTGCACGATTCCCAACGAATGCACCTAGAAGTCATGCACACAACACATGCTCGTAACGTGATGCAACAAATGACGCAAGAATGATTTATCGTGCAATGACCACTTATGCACGGCTACATGAAAAAATAAAAGAACAAAACTATTTTCAATACAGCATATTATAGACCATTGGTTCTTCAGCATTTGTCAGAAAATTTTGGTGTACCATAAAATCGCCTGCTTGTTACACAACGTCCGAAATTTGTGAAATCTCGCGGCGTTAAAATGACGTGTGCACACTAAACAGTGCATTGATATGCTGAACAATACCTAATAAACTTTTTTTGGAATAGCCGGACAGTGTCTCCTCAACGTAATTCAAGAAGGATGCCCTCCGATTACATTGGCAGCGGCTACTTATAGCAGCTGGCGAGATGGATTCATATGAGTCTAATAAATGCTTTCGATTGTAGTACAACGATGTTGAGCTGCTTCTGCGTGCGTACAACCCTTTGAACTGATCCTTGCTGAGAGAGGGAGAGACAGGCGCGTGTGTGCTTCTTTGCCATCAGAGTTGTATTTTACGCTTTACAAGTCAATTCAAGAGGAATCGAGACCAACTGGCCCGGCTATTAATTCAGTCTCCTTTGTCCAGAAAACCGTGGACCTTGATCATCTCCCTGGTCCGGTAGATAAAGTTGCTGGGCAAGCTTGAAAGCTGGGCTTCCCAATGTGCTCGAATCCACTGCTTCATTCGTCACCTTGTTGCAAGCCACCACGTTCGCTGCAAGCTAAGCAAGGCTAAGCAGGTTGATCGGAGACTAAAGCAGAAACCTTTTTCAGCACTTCCAGGTCGGCCAAACGAAAACACTCAACACTTCTGCACAGTCATCGGCCCACACCAGCTCGGACATAGAGCAGCGGTGATGCTATTTCTTTTCGATGAAAGAAAATTTAATTTCCTAAATCAGGTTTGATAGGTCCATAAAATGTTTGCCGGTTCCCACCTGTATTTTCGTCATCGATGATTTAAATTTCAAGCCAGGCAGAGTAGAATAAGAGGATAACAGAGTGATTTAACGTTTAGAGCCCCTGCTCAGTGTAGCCTGCTTTGCAATGCTGGAGCGAAAGGCACGAAAGCGTCGCATAAGCAGCCTGCACCGCAGAGAGCTTACAGTGCGTGGTCCTGAGACACTGAGGACAATCTACACGGCTAATGCGTACGTAGGACAAATTTCCTTATATAATTACACGAGTGCTGTGCTGAAGGAAAATTTCACCTCAGTTGTTGATTTCACAGAGTGCAGCTGACGGTGATCACCCTTTTTTCAGTGGGGGGGCTAGAGGATGACAGAGTGATTTAAGGGGGGACGCGGCTTTCGTATCGCGCAAAATGGCAAAAAAATCGATTTTTTGAAAATCACATTTTCAGTTTCTGTAGCCCTTTTTCTATCTAATTCCAAAATATCTTCACTGAAAACCACCTAGAAGTGCTTTAAAAAATTAGTTGCGCGGGCTAAGGTGTCGAAAATTATTGTGGAGATCGCAAAAAAACAGTGCTTTTCAAAAAATTCTTGCTCCGCAACGGTACAACCGGGCGCCGCCATTTTGAGCCCGTCGTAAAGGGCATTTCTTCCTTTTCAAATTCCCCGCCTCAGCTGGCTCCTCCCTTTAAAAACAAGCGCACAAAAAGCAAATCTGCGAAGGTCGTTTCGAGGCCTCCGATTGGCCGCGTCCGCCATGTTGCTCCAGCACGCCTCGCCATTGGTCCGATGCTCGCTTCGAGAGGACAGTCGTCTGCTGCTTACGCGTCGCTATGTTACCTGATGTTACGACTGTCGAAAATCGCGCTACTTAGTGACGCGTTCGCTCTCGTTCTGTGTACACGGGTCGACGATAATTTAGAATATGATTACCCTGTAGTTTGACAGCTGCAAGCGGAAGCGCCGTCATCAGTGTACGATAGACGGTAGCGTGCCGCGCTCGTCGCGAACATCGCAGATGCGCGTCTCGGGTAGTTCAGCTTGTCAGTACTTCGTCCTTGCTTCGTCCTCCGTGACGAACTTCGCGGGACTACTCTTTGTACTCGCGATCGAACATGACGTGCTTTGAAACATCGGGCACCGCGGCCACGCACACCGCGACCGAGCTTACTGCTCGGAGTCGTGGCTAGGCCTAACTCCGCTTACGGCGCTGGTTTACGAGACGAATCCGAACTTTGCGGGCACGGACATCGCGCTAGCGGACAAGCCGCACTGTGCTTCGTCGCAAGCAACAAATCGCATCGTCCGCTCGCTACTCGAAAGTGCGGATGGGCACTTTACGCATCGGCAGCGGGCTCCCGGTCAAGCTCGTCGCGCATTGACCGCTCCGAGCAGCGGCTAGCAATTTCGCGCGTCGGCGCCGCAAAATGAGAGACCAAGCACGTTACGCGCGCCGACTTTTCGTCGCCGCGGCTGAGCACTGCGTATTGTCGCCGAATGCTGCCAGCCAGCATATAGTGCGCGACTTCCCGGACCCCGCGGCCGAGTACATCGGCATGAAAGAAGGCGCTGGTGACGCAATTTAGGCACGCTTGGATTCGTGCTTGGTATCGCCGCTAGCTCTGATGCATCTTCTAAAATAGCGAAAGCCTCGCAAATTACCGTTTCCGCGACCGAGTGGATGATGAAACGCATCACAGGCGAGGTTTGCAAATGAGCGTGGCGTGTGTGAAGCAGGGAGTTGAATTTATATCTGACCAACTCGCGTTATTGAATAAACTGCTCATATATTTCATCCCAGAAATGTTTGCAATAAGTGTGCCAATTTTCATGAAAACCTACGAAGGAATAAGAAAGTTGGTACTGAATGCCACGACCCCCACCTTAATTTTATTCAGAAGCTCACCGGAAAGAATGACCTCCGACACACATCCAATGTTTGTGATGGAGACAGTGACACTTTTCTGACTCTTTCTGAAGAAAAAATATACGGATTTATTCCATTGGCTAAAGAAGACTGTATAAATCATGTCAAAAAGAGGATGGGTACAGCTCTGCCAACACCTGTATCAAGAAGCAAAAAAGATCAACCACTTGGAGGATGGGCCGGCCTGACTCAAGACCTGATTAATTTAAAAGACTGACTGGTTATGGTATGGCTATCCGTGACAACGTTGACATTGATGACATGCAAAAGGCCATAATGGCAACGTTCTATCATGTCACCTCGAGAGATGAAGAGCCACGCCATGAATTCTGCCCACTTGGGTCCCTGAGCTGGTGCAAGTACCGTGCTGCAGAAGCTGAAGGCAGGGCTCCACCACCACACACGTATAAATTGGCAGCACTGCATTGCTGCCAGTCTACTAAAACCTGACCACCCTCAGTTGCTCGGCTGTTGCCAAAACAAAAAAAAAAAGTCAAAATGCGGCCGAGAGCCTTCATTCGGTAGTTTGGTCAATTCTACCAGAAGAGCTAAACGCTTCACTGATTGCCGCCGAAACAGCTGTCAATGAGGCAGTCTGCAAGTATAATACTGGCACTCTCCATGCTTATAGAGAGTTTTGTGCATCACTTGGCCCGAAGCCTGGAAAGCACGCCACTCAAAGAGCTGCAGAGAAGGATGCCATACGAGAAAAAAGGGCATCAAAAGTGCACCAAAACAAGCACCAAATGCTCAAGAGACCTCACATCACTAAGGACACCAAAAACTATGATCCTGGTGCATTCCAGATCACTGGACGCAAGGTTAAACTTCGAGAGCCGTTTTCTCAAAAGTGCCTTTTTGCCTGCCTGCCAAGTTTGCGCAGCCATTTTCTTCGTAACCGTTTGGCCTATTTTGGCTCCGTTTCTTTTGTCATGTTTCTTAGACTACAATGCATGTCGTGACATTCTTTCTTTCTCACTTTGACGCTTTGTAATTTTATGAAGTGACTACTCGTTCACCCCAAGAGTGTGCCCGATTTGAAGGTATCAAAAAGAATCGCAATGCAAGAATATTGTGTTGCAAAAAAAATAAAGCAAGAATGTCATGACACTCAGCGTGCATTTAGCTATGCAACAAATATTCACCTAGCCTTCTAGTCCTTTTTTTAAACTCTCCAGGCACTGCGCAAAGTGCAAAGGAACGCAAGAAGTAAAAATTTAATTGAATAAAAAGTTCTGAAGATATCACTCTGAAACTTTTTTGGAAGCAGCAGGGAGACATGCTGAATATTTGTACCAATTTTCATCAACATCTGTTAAGTTATAAGAAAGTTGGTTTTCCAAAGCCACGTCCCCCCTTAACGCAGGCATAGGCGTATCTACAGGGGGGGGGGCAAGGGGGGCTAGAACCCCCCTTGCCCCCCCGGTAGATACACCTATGCCTGCAGGGAACCCAGCCGATAGTTCCTAGTTGCATGCAGCACATTGCCTACCAAGCTCATGCTGTCACTGCCAGAGCACTTGCTGTACCAAACTCGCTGTCAGTGTGTTCACCATGCCCACTCCGTTTTTGACTGCACACGGGTGTGGACATAGTGAGCTCTCATTCCTGAGAGCAACAAGGCTGTGTGGCGCACTTGGCCGTCTCGTACAAAGAGGCAGCGATGAATGGCGGCACGAAAGGTTTGGGTTGTTGCATCTTAAAAGTGCACTATAGGTGTTAAGATATGCATTACGCTTACGACTTCACCAAGCCACATGCGCAACCAAGCAGTTAGCTGAAAATATGGTCATCATAATAGATCTGTAAGCAATTAAATCGTACTGGCACATTCACCGCCTGCTGCCTTCATGCCTCTGTGCATTTCCGGTGCTTATCCAAGCGCATCACCACACTGTGACGTGACAGTCGCCCTTCATTCTTGGTATGCTGCACCCCTTAACACCTTAGCATCGCAGGAAAGCCGGCGTTAGAATTCACGACAGTTATACTCAGCAACAACTTTTCTTGGCAGTACTGAGGAAGCTACAGAACCCAAAAAATAGTACTGAAGTTTACTGATATTCTTCTCATTTGCCTTGCAGAAATAAGTACTGCTTTATTTACTATGCGACTCAAACAGTTGTGGGAAGTCGTAAGTAAAATACAGTTATTGTTCACTTTGCAAGAATGCCTTCATTTTCTTTCCATTCCTTAGACAGCACCACCTTTTCAGCACGCCCGTTTTCCAAAGTAAACATAGTATCCATGACGTGGTGGGTCGGTGTGGCCGCAAACACCCTGCTTAGTTCTCCATGAAAAATATACTCGTAATATAGAAAAACAGACTCGTGAACTTGCACTAAAATATACACTGAGCAATCGAAGTGTCTCCCCCATTCACATTTTTAGTGTTTTTCTCAATGCGTTAATGGTGCGAGCGAGCAAAACCGAAATCAGCCGCAAGCTGCTGTACTACTTGCGGAGCAACACGAATATGTGGAAGACCTGCCTCCGTAGCCTTCGCTCCACTGCCAAGATAAGCCGTCGTTGAGTATACAAATGGATCAACTCGCTAAAGCATAGGTTCAAGCCCGCGAGATTATCGACGCAGCAGTGGAAGGGGCTTAATGCAGTTTTGGAGTTTTGAATTTGAACAGAAAGTTAAAAAATCAGACGCCGAAGAGGTTCAGCGTCCGAAATTTTAGATGTCTTATACATTGACCCTATGGGGCTTGTGGCGGTGCCGTGAGAGTGTCTGAATTTTCAAGCACATCCGAAAAATCGGCAGTTAACTGTATTGTAATTCGTAATATTTAGAGTAAGCCTTGACCAATCTTATATGTGTTTTTGGCAATTAATATTTTGCATTACCATGTAGAATGAACGCCTGGAAGGCGTGTTTGTTCTGTTTTCAGCATAACAGTTTGTGTCGGGAAATCTACAGTAACCTACACAAAGTGGTCATTTTCCCCGTGGTTCGCAGTGGCTGCACTGCTATCAAGGCGCCACCACACTCGTAGCCGAAAATCATTCACGCACCTTTTCGATGGCAGGAATATACTGCTTGGGAACGTTGGTGCCAATAGTGTCATCCTGGAACAGCACCTCTGTGTTCTTCTCAGGAGGAAGAGGCTGCACCAAGAAACAACACACGTGCAGAAGTTACTCCAATGGTCGAGGGGACAGCACTTGAGCCCATAAATATTCTGATGTGCAAGGGCATCATCAAATCAAGATTTACTTGCTGCGAATGTGAAGAAACAGAAAGTGAGTCAGACAAATTTAATTTAATTTATCCAGTGCCCCTAAAGGATACACAGCACTCACAGGTTGAAACATGACAATTTAGGGCTAAGTCACAGATGCACTTTCATTTTCACCATCTTCAGTTCATGTCATACCAGCTCAAACACTTACGTCATGGCTAACATTACCTTTAGCGGCCAGACTCGCAGTGACATGATGCGGTTATCTTCAGCAGTTGCGTATGCCAGTCGTCACACTAGAATTCTTTATGTCGCGTGTCAATCTGAGCACTGTAGACAATACATGATCAGCTGAGGGTTGTAACGATACATTTCAGAAGGATTAACACTTGGGGATCCCTTTAAATGGTTGAGTTTTACATGTAAATGGCGGTGCAAGCACTTTGCTCACTGAATTTTTTTATTTTTTAAAAGCGAAGCTGTTTAAGCCAGCCGTAATGTCGACCCTACCACAAAACTATCATCACCATGAACGGGTATGTGACACAGAATTTGGACAAATCCAAGTACTCATCGCTACAGCGGTGAGTAGCTGGCCGTAGTGTAGTGCAGCAAGGGGGTCGGAAAGGAAAGTGAGCATGAGGAGGAGAGATGTGACGGTGAGAAGGAGGAGAGAGAGCAAAGCATAGCACAGCAAAAATTAGAAAGAGAGACAAAGAACATCAATGAATGAGAGAGACAGAAGCAGAGAGAGAGAAAAAAAGATAGAAAGAAGGAGAAAGAGAAAAATTCTTGCCGAAAAAAAAAAAGTTCTTCACGAGGCAGGATTCGAACCCATGTGCCCTCGATCCGAAGGCAAGCATCCTAAGCACTCAGCTATCGAGGCACGCTAGCAGAGCAAGCAGTACAGCTACGACACTTCTCCAAGGAAGGCAGATGAAATAATTTTTGAAAATGACAGCTAATTGATGGATGAGTGAATCTTTATTCTCAACTTTAAAAACATTGAATCCAACACGCATCTTTTTTCCGATAAATCGAGTACGAAGATTTCCTGCGTGTAAAAACGAAACTGAAACCACATTGGCAACAGCCAGAAGAGTCAAATAGTACATTGTCATGGGCATCACACATAATGGCGATGGAGCACATTTGGCGCAAGTTCACGCTGGGTGCTTTTGTGTGCGACTAAGCCGTGTGTATTTGTTCCCTTGTGAAGTGATGTTAATGTGAACGCCCACGTCAAGGGAAATAGAAGATAGCTGCGCCACATTCTTTTTGCGTACTCGAGGCCTGTGACTGCGAGTGCCACAAACAAAGGGAGGATACCTTCAGTTGCATGTTGATCAGGAGAAGTTTCCACAGGCCAAAAACGTGAAAATACCCGAATCTTGAAGATAAGCTTGTCGACTATCTGAAGCTATACCGTGTAGATCGAGCTTGTCTAGGTAATGGCTGTGGGATACGCACACGATCGAGGCATATCCAAAAGCCATCTTAAAGCCAGGAAAACTGGATCACAGAAGCACATGAACTGGCAAGAGAATAAATTTTCTATTCTAAGAAGGTGTGCTGAATCTGACCCACTCTATTTTTTTCTGATTGTGAACCTATGGGCACGTAAGCTTTATTTTGTGCCCTTGAATATTTATTTGGTCGGTGCTAGATTCGAGTAAAAAAGGTGATATTTCTAGAGCTGTGCGAATAGCAAAATTTTGGGTGCGAAGCGAATTCGAATAATAAAGATTGAGTGCGAATCGAATCGAATAATTTCAAATAATTTTCGAATATTTCTCAAACATTTTTCGAATAATTCGAAGTGAAATTACAGAAAAAGTTAGAGAGGATTCCTAAGCATGTTCTTATGAGATAGCAACATGAAAGTGTTTCTTTTTGCTAGGTTCATGAAGCACTGGCAGGGTGGTGTTTCATAGTTGTCTTATCAAGAGTGAGGCAATGTAGAGGGCGAATTGTATTTATGTACATGATTTGGTGCAACCAAAAGTTGCCAACAACACTTTACATGTGATAGGCAGAGATGCCATTTCCTCAGCCTCTCCTCCTCTTTCAACTTCTGTGGAAGGCCAACTGATGTGGCGAACAAGGGTGTGCTCCCTTCAAGTTTGGAGTTCCAAATCTGCCAAGTAGACGTCGATATATAAGAACATCTGAAATTTTGGATGCTAAAAAGCTTCGGCGTCTGATTTTTCATACCTCCTGCCCAAATTTCAGGTCCCAAACAGCATTAATTGAGTCCCCAACTCTGCCACATCTTTCATCTGCATATTGGAACCAGCGTTTTCTTGAGTTAATACATTTGCGACCGTAGCGGAGCTTGAAAGGCAGCTTTGCCGCAATACGGGGGTGTGATGAGGTGAAGCATATTGAAAATCTAGGGACCACTTCCAAACGGACGTTCACTGTCTCTTGGCCAAGTTCGACCGTAACGGACCTTGAAAGGCAGCTTTGCCGCAATACGGGGGTGTGAGGAGGTGAAGCATATTGAAAATCTAGGGACCACTTCCAATCAGACGTTGACTGTCTCTTGCCCAAGTTTGACCGTAACACAGCTTGAAAGACAGCTTTGCCGCAATACCGGGGTGTAACGAGGTGAAGCATATTGAAAATCTAGGTACCATTTCCAACCGGACTTTCTCTCTTGGCTAAGTTCGACCGTAACGGAGCTTGAAAGGCAGCTTTGCCGCAATACGAGAGTGTAATGAGGTGAAGCATATTAAAAATCTGAAGGGGTCACTTTCAACCGGACGTTGACTGCATTTGTCTTTGGGAAGTTCGAATAGTTCGAATAGTAAAATTTCAGTGCGAATCGAATCGAATAGCAAACACTATTCGAAAAATATTCGAAATTTCGAATATTCGCACACCCCTAGATATTTCTTTCTCAGATGGTATTTTCGTACAATGTGGGTTCGATGTAAAATTGCGTCATATAACCGAGGTTTTTAATACATTATTTCTATGGGGGTTTTGCCGGGACCAAACCTATTCATCGTAAATTGCGGGTCATCGCAAGACGTATAATCGAGGTTTCACTGTACACACAAAATAGTGAGCACGAGCCTGTAACAAAATTTTCTGTGCTGCTGGAGTTGCCAGAAACGATGAACTCATGTTTTTGTATGAAAATATCTGAAGAACATGCTTGAAACTAAACTGACTTGGGAGGTGGACTTGTTTTCTTCTCAGCATTCAAAGAACCAACCTCTTTCAGACTTGCAAACACTTCCCAAGTCCAGTCGTGCTTGCATACTTTAGAAGTCATAGTTGAACATCTTTTTTTCAACTTTTTTGTGCACCCCTCTGGCGAAGTGTTTCATGCAATGCAGTGCTTTTGACAATGTTCTGTTATATCTGAAACCAGTTTCAGTAAGTAGGATTGGAAAATGTAAGTGCCTGTGATTGTTGTAACCGTTTCGTTGTATCTGGAATTGTGATGCGAGAGTACTTGAGGTTGAAGCCACGCATGCAAAGAATTTAGTGGGTGGACCGCGCTAGATGAACACACGCTTTTTGAGTATCGGTACAGTGAAGCAATGAGTGGGAAAAATGCTGATACCTCGAGGTATCCGATGACTCGTCCATACTGTCCGGAACCTCCGTGCTGCTTCTTGTGCAGGTAATCGAACTCACAGGGGGCAGTGAGCGATTCTCGGAAGGCGACCTTTGGCTTGCCCAGTATCACTGGGCAGTTGTATTCCCGAGCCATGCGCTGCACATTGTGGCACAAAAACCCCTGATTCAGGCTGCACAGCATGTACCCCAATCTGCCAGCATGCTAAAATGTTCTCTCTACAAATACACTCAGAACTCAATACAACAAACTTGAAATCAAAGAAATACACGATGCTATTTTCATGGCCTAATCTTTGCTCCACTGAAACATTGCTTCGCAATTTAACCATGTCACTTTCTACTGCAATTTTGAATTAATAAAATCCCCGCAGGATGTGCAGCCGTAGCTGATCCCTCTATGATAAATGAAAAATCGGAAAACATCAGTCAAGAGCTAACTGACGTTCCTTTTGTAGCAATGTGCTGCCAACAGGTGGTGTCAGCCACACCGCAAGGACAACAAAAATATGTCAAGCAAATGGCCGTGCTATCACTTTTTGTGATGTAAAAGTTAACTGTGCCCCTCGACTTGCCAGACTCAGTGTTGGGAAAGAACTGCGTTTTTGGTTGCAGAAGCCAGCCAATCAATGATAATGATAATTTCTTTGGAGGTGGTTGAGTGCCTACTTTATTCAAAGCAATGTTAATCATTTTGGTACAACGAATATGCCGATTAACATTGGAAATAAAATATTCATCAGATAGCACTTCACTTGTTCTCTATTAGGAATAAATACTTTGACCAAGAAGTGCATAATTTTTTCACTAGGTGCACTGAAAGTTCAGAAAGTGTGGAATTGGCGACAAAGGGCCAAAACTTGTATAGTATTTTCATTTAGGTGAACAAATTTTTTTTTTTTTCACAGAACTAACTTTGAAATGATTGTTATGTGGGTCTAAAACCAAAATCGGGAATGGTAATCGAAACCCTGTGTTCATTCTTATCTGGACATACCCTACACTAAATGCGCATACATCAAGTAAAAAATTTTTTTTGGTGTGATTATTACAAAGAAAGGATTAAAGATTTCCACAAGACTTGTTAGACTCACCCCAATTAGCACAGTGCACTGATTGCCTCATCATGCTGCTATCTACAAATATAACTTCGTGAGCTTGAGACTTGGCCTGTGTTTCCCTACACACTAACCTGAGCATAGATGTCCAAATGAAGCTCTCCCATGCCTGAGGCGATCATCTGCAACAATGGCGTGCAGGCACGTGAGACATATGAATTCAAGAGAACATAATTCAAAACAAAGAAAAAATCTGTTTCATTCCTCGTTGTACCCATGTGAAATTTGCAAGACATACTCTTGGGCGCTATATTTGCAATAGGAAATTGCAAGTAAAAAAAATGTGAGAGATACGTCTGAGAGTACGTGCTGTGGGGGTGCTATCACCCCCTGTAAAGCCGTTTGCGCCTCATGGCGCACGCGCGTCTCGCAGATAGGCCCAGTTAGGTTAAACGGCCGCCGGGGGAGATGTGGCACTGTGTTCGCGCGAGTTAGCGTTAGCGCGGTGGCGCCGGCAGCGCCGCCGCAGAGAGGTTAGGCCGGCGCATAGAAAACAGCAACGAGTCTCTTTTGGATTTGGCGGCATGCGTGGAGGGACGTCTCCCGCGGTGGGTCCGTGGGGGACGGTACTGTGGCTCGTTTCCCGCGGGCACCTTGTGGTGAGTCCTACATCAGCGACGCCGCATTTGAGGTGCATTGTATGTCTTATGTTGTCTTGTGTTTGTTATGGTTTCTGTGTATTGCATTGTCATTGTGTAAGCTTACTTAGCGTGATCCTAGTTGTGTATTAGATTCGGCAGCCGAGCTCGTCGTATGTAAAAAGCAAGTTAATAAATATGAACACGCGTTGGTTTGCCCGACGGCGCCTACTGTCTCCATGTGTTCCGAGAGCGGCAATATCTTAAGACCCCACAGCGCACAAAGCAAGCACATTGATGACACATTCTTTCAGTTATGCAATGATTATCAGTTACAATGATGGAATATTTGAATGTGTAGTATTATAAATGCGTTGAACTAGGTTTCCAAACTGATCACACACCGCCAGTGCAAGAGGAGGTACTAGAATAAGTTTAAATATTTTTACGCCACCATGACCTCTGCACGTGCATGTATAAACACGGCGAAAGAACAGAAAATTCACAAACGTCACAGTAAAACAATTTTAACAATAAAGCGAGCTTGGTGAAAAGACCGAAATATTGTGTAAGCTCGAAAACTATTTGTCTGTATAGCTGTGCATTTACCATATTGAATGGATAGAAATTATCATTGTTAAGTGGTGCTTGCTTCAGCAGTGCATATGATTTGGGTGAACCCTGCCATTAATCCTCGGGTGCCAAATTCCACAAGCTTCAGTCGGTTGCCAGTGTCCTGGTAAAGCAGCTTACCTCTTTGTTGTCCGTGTCATACTTGACGTGGAAAGTGGGGTCCTCGCGACTGAATCGGCTCACTGCCTTTGAGAAATTGTCAGAATCCTTGTTGTCCTTTGGACGGATGGACATGGAGATCACGGGCTCTGGCACATGGATTGACTCCTGCAATGCAATGCACGTAACTGCATTAGGCCATTTTGTGTGTTGACAATAGCAAACACTCACACCGGCAAATTGTATGAAATGGGGTCCTACTGACAATGTATATTAATGACCTTCGTAATCAAGTTTCCTCTCACAATCCCTTTATGAGAGGGCTCTCTTATATCCAACCATATTTCCATTTAGGCAACAAAGTAAGCACTACAGAAAGCCTTGTTGCAAAAGTTTAATTATGTACCATTTGGGTTATGTGATTTCCATAGTGGACCACTACTTAGAGAACACAATTCAAGTGTTCTCATCCAGCACAGTTTTTTCGCACTGCTGGGCTACTGTGCTGCTTTCTTGCAAGATGGAGATGAGGCTGATTGCTTTCGCTCTTGTTTGCCAGGTAGGTTTGTCATTAATGGAATGCAGTGCAAGAGGCAGTGCTTGAGACACCATATTGCCACGCCCACTTCTTGTCTTGATGTATTCGGGTTTGACCGACAGGGACGGTTATCAACGCTCGACGCTGTCCGCGAAGTAGTGTTCTAGAAGCGTCGCGATTGTAGTAGATCGGTTTGTTAAGATTGCGCCCCGCACGCGAATGTTCCAGTTTTGTCTAGAGATAACACCGCCACCAGCGATATTGCTGGAAAGTTCGATAGCGCCTGTATAAAAGCCGACGCGCTTGATCGCTTGTCAATTGATCGACGGTCGACGTTCTGTCCGCCGCTATCAGTGTATTGCTGTAGTTTGACTATCAGTTTCTCAACCACAAGTTCGGCCAAATAAACAGTTTCACCTCGGACCTGCTGACTGCTGTCTTCGTCGACGTCACGACTACGTGACAATATGATGCTTCTTGATGGGTAATCCAAAAAAAGGCCAGAGGAAGACACGGGCTGTCGCTGGAGCCTACGCTTCAACCAGCGGTCTTGTCTTCTTCGAGGCAGCCACTGCGTTATGCTTCATACCCTCTTCCTCGACCAAAACAGAAGGGCAAGTATGAAAACACGGGTGGGGGAGAAAGACCTGCATCCTTCCTTTTGCCGATCATCGACCGACTGCCCTGTCATGCCACAAAGACCACCTGTTTGTCAACATTTGCTGGAAAGCTGAACACTAACGCTGAATACACAGTATTTACCCGCATAAGTTGTGCCCTCGCATAATTTGTGAGCCCCTAAGATTTAGCCAGCCTTACTAAAAAAAATATTTATTCATTTTGCGCTCCCCGTCCCACTCGCGCCAGTGCGCCGGCGCATGCGCACAGAGTGACTTTGGATGACCGCGCCCCCACGCCCCTCGCCGAGCAGGCGAATGCAGTCGTACACAAGGCGGGCTGCGAGTGCGAAGTCCCTTCTTCCGATTACTTTGTTCTGTTCTCCGGAAACCCCTGAACTATGGTCCCTAGAATATAATATTCTAGGGACCGTACCAACCGTACCCGAACACCCAAACCTGTTCACGGGTTGTTGAAACTAGTAGAGCGTTCTCCCGCCGTGAGAATGCATGCACGCGGCACGGCACGGACTATTTTCTGCATCAGAGGCATGCGAGGGCCAATCGCAGCCACTTTTTCCTTTGCTGCCCCTCCTTCTCTGCGTCCACGCCATGTCTGCACTGCAACGCAGCCTTGGATGATTTAATAAGAAGTCTAGGTATCGCCATCAGCCAGTCACATTTCACTGTTCTCTTGCACTGGGCTACAATAACTATTCGGAGAAATTCAAGCTCACTGTTATAGAGTTTACCGAAGAAAAAGGGGACCGTGCCGCCGCCAAGCACTTCAGTGTGAATGAGAGTCCCGTAAGGTACTGGATAAAGCAGAACAGTTCGCTTGTTAATACAAGACTGGAAAGGAGAGCATTCCGAGGACCAAAGCATGGAAAGTTTCCTGCCGTTGAAGAATACCTTTTCAAATATGTGCAAGAGCTTAGGTGTACCGGTGTCGCCCTGCCGTGGCACCTCGTTTCTCCCGGCATTGTCGAGAAGAGTTTCAAGAAGACAGGGCTGTCAAATGCGCTCGATGGAACCGAGGACGATGCGCTTTGGGAGGGCGGTGACAGCAACTGCGGTGCTGATTCTGTTGGACTTCTCAACCAGTGATTCTGACTGGACCGTGCATGACTGGATCTGACTGTTTAAAAGTACATGCTAATTCTGTTAAATAAATAAGTACCCTTCGTTTGCGCTATAATTTATATATTTTTTTATGTATTATACTACACGCCTTAGGACTATATATTGCGCGTTATTTCAGATGTGTTCACAAAATCTCCGCATAATTTGCGCACCCACTCTTCGGAGCTCCAAATTCGCGAAAAAAAGTGCGCAAATTATGCGAGTAAATACAGTATGTGGCCACTAATTAGAAAAGTTCGCAGTTGTAAACGCCACCCCTTATACCCAGTGAAGGGTTTTTAAGGAAATAAAAGCCAAGTGAAGCACGTGGAGTGGTTCAAGAAGGCTACAGTGTTTGGGATGTCTATTAAAAGCATGCAGTACACTTAGAATAGTGCTATGCTACAAACACTACTGAGCAGGAAATTTGGATTAGGCTGCTCACGATAAGTCATACTGGCGTGTTCACAAACCTGCCTTTCAGCAGCTCCGATGCTTATCACTACACTCGTGCCCAAGCTGAACAACTGGTAGACCAGTCTCTGCAATTACTAAAAAGGTGAAATATATTCTGAAACCCATTGTGACATTGGCCACACCGTCAGTCAAGGGGCGCACTTGTCAACGTGCTTGCGCCCCCTGTAATGTCATTTTTGCCCACACGGCCTGTGGCGTAGTTACTGTGGTCATTGCCGTGTGAAGGAAGGCGCTGTTCCCACGATGATGCCACCCTGGCAGCAAGATTACACAGGCCGATTAGGAAGAGCACCCAGTCTCTTGTGCAGTGTCGGAACGGAACGGTAACCAAAAACTAAAACAAGAAAAGCAATATTTTTGACCGGAATGAAAACGTAATGGAAACGTTATCTATTATTTCATTCCGGAGTGAAACCAAAATATTATTTATTGGTTTTCAGTTAAAGGGAAAACTTGGCAATCCGGAACAGCCAGGGTCACGCAACGTAAGCATTAATACAGTGCGGACCACTTATAATGTAACCGCTTTTAGCGCGGGGCCGGTTATAACGCGGGTTTTTTTGACCACCGATATGTCGCCCATAGAACTCAATGTATAGGCCGACCGTTTATTGCATAGGCACGCGAAGGAGAATACCGGTTATAGCACGAACTTTTTAGGCGTGCGACCATAAAATCAGCGAACGGAGCACAGTTTCCCGGCGCGCCGGCACGTAGGGAGCGCGCACGTGGAGCGCGTCTCCGTTCGTTCTATGGCCGTTCTGTGGCTATTCTCATGTCTTGACCGTCAAACGAGTCTGCACCGTTTGTACTGTGGCTATTCTCAAGTCTTGACCGTCAAACGAGCCTCCACCAATCGCGTGCGGCTATATAGAACGGACCACCTCCGTTAAAATGTAGCCGCGAAAAGGCAGCGGAGGAGAAGAGAGGGTACAATAGGGAGGGAGACCTTGGAAGGAGGGAGCGTGTTTTCGTCACCATGACAGTGTCCAATCCGGATGCGCGCTGCGCGGAGTGCAGGACAGAAGCGGTAGCGTCACTTTTTTTTTTTTTGATCTCCTTCTTTTGCCTCTTTGCATTTGTTGTGTGCGCTTCACCGTGCCGTAGTTGCCGTCTGAGAGCCCAGAGCACCTGTGTTGTCAAGCTCCTGTCGCAATGGCGCCAGTGGCATCTTCAAGCAGTGTGAAAAAATGCCGTGCCTTATCGCTGGAGACTAAGGAATGCATTATAAGGGACATTGAGAGTGGGCTGAAGAAGGCGTTAGTGGCGGCTAAATACGGCGTTTCCGGCACGACCGTGTCGACCATCCACAAGAACAAGGACAAACTGCGCGCAGCAACTGCAGCAAGATTCGTCTTCCCTGCCATGGAAGAGAATACGTGCTTAAAAATACGAAGACGTGAACGCAGCGCTGTTCAGACGGTTCGGCGAAGTTAGGGCTCAGAGCATCCCAGTAAGTGGCCCCATGCTCCAACAAAAGGCTGTCTCCGAGCTCTTTTAAGCCATGACAACTTCAATCCACTCAACGGGTGGATTCAGCGTTTCAAAGATCGCCATGGCATCAGCTGCAAAGTGGTGTGCGGAGAAAGTGGCGATGCCGACGACGAGTCTATCGAAGTCTGGCTTCGTTTAAACTTGGAGAGTATGCTGTCCACCTATACTGACAAAGACATTTATAATGCCAATGAAGCTGGTTTATTTTATAACCTTTTGCCCAACCGCACGCTTGCGCTGATAGGCGAAGCCTGCTCTGGCCGCAAGGACTCATAGGAGCGCATAACTGTATTGTTTTGCGCTAATTTGGATGGAAGTGACAAGCGCCGCCTGTTTGTCGTAGGTAAATCGGCAAGGCCACGTTGCTTTAAAAAGCGAGAGTGCCTGCCAGTGACCTACAAAGCCAATAAAAAGGCATGGATGACGCAGGATTTGTTCACCAGCTGGCTTTGCAAGTTTGATGAGGATATGGTGGCAGAGAAGCGACGGGTCGTGCCTATCCTCGACAATTGCACGGCTCACAACATCAAGCCGAAGTTTACTGCCGTCAACCTAAAGTTCTTGCCTGCCAACACGACAGCAAAAAGTCAACCTCTCGACCAGGGTGTCATCGCAACTGTAAAGGCGCTGTACAAAAAGCGCATTTGCGAGAGAGTTTTGTAGAGCATGCGGCAGCAGCAGCCTCTTAAGGTGAATTTAAAGGGGCCCTGCGACACTTTTGCGACTGCCTTATTTAGCAACGCAAATGTGTGTAGTAATGAATGCCGAGACGAACGCAAAAAGAATTATATGAATTGGTGATCGAAAAGTGAAGTTATTAGTCCTCAAAGTTCAAAACACAAGCAGACGACGACGAGAAACGTTCCCTTTCGCATTTCACTCTCCCGCTGACGTCAAAGGCCGGTTCCAATCACCGCGCGCGTCTTATAAAGACATACCGGAAATGTCACCTCATGGTGGCCTTCACACAGTACATTGCTACCCCTCTTTTTGATGGCGTTGTTACCATGCTTACGACAAACCACGTGTGTCAGCTAGCAGACGCTCCCATGATTTGTCGTGAAGTGCACAAAATGAGTCTGGAAGACCTAACAGACCTCGAGCGCGAGCTCTTGCGACGCGGCGATTGCTGGCATGTCGTGCACGCCATTGCAAATTCAAAGTGCGTTGCTGAGCCCCGCACAATGCGAGGATGGCTCCATGAGCCCAGATGAAACGCTAACGCCCAATGACGCGGAAGGCGTCGGCCGGTAAGCATTTAGATCTCTTTTTTTTTGGTTGACAGCATCGTGCCGAACTGAGCGTTGCGTGTTTCACAGGTGTCGGTGTAGCCGGTGCCGCTCGATGCCGCAAAAGGCAAAACACGGAAGAGTATCGTTTGATTACCATTCCACAGCGCACCTAGCGTCGTGTTCGTTGTTTTGAAAATATATCAGTTAGAAACAGGAATCATTTGTTTCTGCGAAAGCATAAAAAGGGTTTTGTTCCTCTTAGGGCTCCGTAATATGGCCTAACTACCACCATATGAATATTGCATGTCACGTGTCGCGTCAAGCCAACCAAAAACGAACGGTCCTTGTCGTCACTGTCGCATGACATCACGTCACTTCCTGTAACAGAAATAGCCGATATGTGTCGCCATAGTCCGAAATCAAGGTAGTTTATCCCGTGAATTAAAATTATAACCGCTTCGATTTTGGCGTTGCCACTTGCGCAACAATATCGGTGCATTCCACAGTACCAGAAGAACCGATGACAAAGACATGCTCAAATTGTGTCGCAGGGCCCCTTTAAGGGGCGCAATTGGCATGGTGGTCGCTTCATGGTGGCAGGTAAGGCCAGGCTTTGTGCGCAATGCAGAGGCTCTGGAAGACAATGAGCAGAGCGACACGTTGGTCGCCGATGAGACCCTCAACACTGACGACATGTGGTCCGGCCTTGTTGACAGTAAATTTGTAAACGCCACCGATACTTTCCAAGAATTTGTCAATGCCGGGGAGTCGGAGCTTTCTGTCTGCGAGGAAGCGAGCACAGATGACACGATCATCGCAGCAGTGCGCGGTAGTGCGGAGGTTGCAACGGACGACGAGTCGGAAGGTGAAGACGATGTCGACCCGACGCCAGAACCAGATTTCCCGTGCAAAGACGCGTTGGAATACACCTCACTAAACTGAAAGCATACTGCGCAAAGAACAGTTTGAGAGAGAAATCGCTTCAGTGCTTAAGCTTTGTGGAGGACGAAATTGTTCGTAGCGCTGTTCACAAGCATAGCCAGACGAAAATAACGGCGTTCTTCTGCTGATGTCGGACTTGAAAACTTTGTTTCCGTGCTGTGTTGTGATTGTGTTGAATGTACCTGTGAGTGAAAAGTGTTATAAATTGCTTTTGAAAGCTGGGTTGCCCTTTTGCCACAGGCAAAGGCCGAAAAAAGCATGCTTTGGTTATAACACGGTACCACTTATAGCGCGGATTTTTACAACTACCGTGACTTACGTTATAAGCGGTCTACACTGTACATATCTCAAGAAACAGTATTTGCGCATATCTCAGGCAGGAATTCCAGAGTACAGATGTGCTTAAATTTGGCGAAAAACTAAATGAGTGGCAACCATAAGCTGTTCATATTAATTGACACAAGTGAACTTTGGTGTGCCAGTCACAGAGGCCAGCATAGAGAGGGCATTCTCAGCACTGAAGTTTGTTTTATGAGAACAGCAGTCTCGCATATCAGAGACTACACTCGATGACGTGCTTCTTCGGAGATTGTGCTCCCTCCCTTGAGGCAAAGCATTGAGCCTGCTCAGGGAATTTGTAATTCACTTGTGAGAAAACTGGATACTATAACTTAGAAGGGTAGTGATTTGGTTTAGTTGGTTAAGAACGTGGGAAGAACATGTTTTTGCCCCTATGCCACGTTCTTAACAGCATAGTGCAAGTAACTGTACCATAAATTTTAAGTTTCCATCGTTACTTTAACTTCAAATGTTTGCAAACAAATAAAAACCGTTGCAAACCGTTACGGAAAATTTTTTTCCCGCTCCGGAACAGAAACGCACGAAACTCTTTTCAGTAGAACGACACTGAAACCAAAACGAAAAGCATTTCGTTCCGACACTCTGCTCTTGTGGGCCTTGGCAGTGCTCAACGACGGTTGTTTCTCGTGGGGAGTCCTGTGGAGGCGCTTCCTTGGCGGGTTCCCGTGGACTCCTGTGGTGAGTCGAACGTCAGCGACAGCGCATTGCAGCACATTGTGTGTGTTATGTTGTTTTGTGTGCTTGATATATTTGTATTTTTAGTGTATTATTTGTCATGTTACTGCAGTTATTTGTATGATTCAGCTGGTGTGCTCACTGTCGTGTAAAACGAGCAAATAAATGTCTACGTGTTCGTTACACTATGGTGTACACTGTCCGTTTGTTCCCTGAGTGGCTCTTACGACCCTGCACAGTTAACAGGACAAAATGTCATCGCAGTTTGCACTAACAGTCACACTCTATGAAGGCTGTATTATTGGGGATTCCTCACAACTACGTCTTAACCAATAGTATATACATGCATACATACATACATATATATACAGTATAACCTCGTTACAACGGATCTGCTTACAACAGACATTCAGATATTACAGACCAATTTGCAGCATTATGCTAACCTCCTGATATGTTCTGTTGATTGTGTTTCGTTTACAACGAATTCTGGTACAACGGACATTCGGATATAATTGACTAAAATGTCAGGCCAGCAAGGTGATCAGCACCCCTACAATGGACTTTTCTACCACGGACATTCCCAATTCAATAACTTCCGACTTCAAACATCGCTTGGCATACTTTAGGGACGGGAACAGCGCGCCGGATATTGATGTACCGATTTAAGAACAAAGGCCGCCGATCTCTGGTCTGTCAATGATCAGTTATGCTTAACCGCGGCGACAAAAAAATCGCCGCACAGCGTGCTTGGTCTTGCGTTTTAGGGCGCCGACGCACAAAATTGCTAGCCACTGCCACCGCTGCTCCTAGCTGTCGCTGCACGGTGAGCTTGGCCGGGGGATACACTGCCGAAGCGTATCCTTTTGCATGTCCCCTGCGTGATGTTCTTGCCTGCAAAGTTCGGATTCGTCTCGCACGTAGGCGCCGTGAGCGTAGTTAGGCCGATAGCCACGACTTCGAGCAGAAAGCTCGGCTGCGATGTGCGTGGCCGCGGTGCCCCGTGTTTCAAAGTACATATTGCTCGATCGCGATTACAAAGAGTTGTCCCTCGGTGGTCTTCGTCACGAGGTCCGAAGTGCTGATGAGCAGAACCTCTAACCACGAGTCCGACGAGTCAACGCTATAACAGTTTGTCAGAGACGCGTGTCTGCGATGTTTGTGACAAGTGCGGCGCGATATCGTAATCTGACGATTGAGCTTCCGCTTGAAGCTGCCAAAGTAAAGCGTAATTATATCCTAAACGATCCTCCACTTGTGAACACAGAACGCGCCCCTAAGTAGCGTGATTTTCGACAGCCGTGATCTCGCGACACACAAGCAGCAGACTACGCTCTCCCGGAGCAAGCATCAGTCCAATGGCGAGACGTGCTGGAGCAACATGGCAGAAGCACCCAATCGGAGGCCTCGAAACGAACGTCAAATGTTTGCTTTTTGTACGCTTGTTTCTGAATGGAGGAGCTAGCTGAAGCAGGGAATTTAAATACGAAGAAATGCTCTTTCCGACGAGCCCAGAATGGCGGCGCCCGGTTGCGCCATTGCGGAGCTGAAACTTTTTTAAAAACGTTTATTTTTTTTTGTGATTTCTGCATTAATTTTCGCCACCTTGGCAGGCGCAACAAATTTTTTACAACACTTCTCTGTAGTTACAAAATGGCAAGTTCGGCTAGTTGGTGCTTGTTCATATTTGAAGAAAAGCAGCGCTCGAAAAGACGAAGACAATAAATAGAGGGAACACAAAGAGAGTAGTGAGTGCAGCGCTGTGTGTTCCCCCTCTTTTTTGTCTGTCTTTTTTAGCGTTGTTTTTCTTCAAATATGAACTTCTATGTAGTTTTAAAAATAAAAAAGGGCTACGGAAACTGAAAATGTGAATTTCGGAAAATCAAAATTTTTTTCGTTATTTTCAGCAGTAAGAAAGCTGCGTCCCCCATTAAGAATAAATCCGTTCTTTGATCGTTTTTGTGACTCGTAATTCTCTCCGGTTATAACAGACCCATTCAGCGTTTACATAAAAGTCTGTTGTAAGAGTACTTGGATTTTACATACTCCCTTTACAACAGACTAAAATGCTCTTCACTATGAAGGTCTGTTGTAATGAGGTTATACTGTATAATGTAAGGAAGACAGAGCGGCGCTTGGGCACGGGTGCGAGCTCGGTTAGCGAGAAGCACAGAAAAAGAAGACTTGAGTAAACAAGAACAGCCGGCCAAGCCTATGGGCGTTGTCTCTTGTGTCTCTTCCTTACAATGGCACAGCCACGAAACATTTGCAGACTCCAGCTTTGTGGTGGAGTCCTCGCCCACGCAAACCGCTCACCTACTGCTGCAGCAAGCCCAGTTTGGGGACGACACCAAGGCCTCCTCGACACCCGGGAGCCTGCCGGTGCGGCAAGCACCGTCCGAGAGTGGCATTCAGGCCTCCTCGGCAGCTCGATGGTACTCCTATACCAGCGCTATACCGGTTCCCAGACTTCTGTCAGCAACCGAGCGGCAAAAGGCTGCCGACTGGGCTACCTTTATTCCTGACATCACCGCTCTTATTGCTGCTACAACCGCCTACTCCGCGGCCGCCGCCAGCGGCTCTTCCGGTGGTTCACCCAACGACGCAGCAAAGATCATCCACACCGTGGCAAG
This sequence comes from Rhipicephalus sanguineus, assembly GCF_013339695.2. Lineage (NCBI taxonomy): Eukaryota > Metazoa > Arthropoda > Arachnida > Ixodida > Ixodidae > Rhipicephalus > Rhipicephalus sanguineus. The sequence continues at coordinate 36,265,583 of NC_051178.1, forward strand.
CCTGTCACAGCGACTCGAGTGCATGGCGTCACCTCATTCCGGGCTCGGGACCACCACCGTGAGTGCTGGGGCCCCCGTGATCTCCGTGGACACGAACCCTGGCTCTTAAAGCTCCTCGCTCAACCACCTCACGGACGTCATGGAAGGCGACATCCTCGCTAGCTAAGGAACTAGACCGTTTCGCTGTGAGAACTTCCGGGTCTTCGCTGGCCACATCAGCATCAGTGGCTCCGTGGGAACTACTGGTGTTCCAGGGTTTCCAAGATGACGCCGATGTATGGATGGCTACCATCAATGCGCTCGGCTCTCACCATGCCTGGTCGGAAAATCCAAATAGCTGGTGGCCATTGACCGCCTTCACGATGCCGTCAAGGCATGGCATGCCTACGAAGGCGTCAGGCAGCGGTCCAGGTCTGAATGGTGTGCCAAGTTGACAAGTCTCTTTCGCCCCCTTTCTCTTACCTGCGACCCCGTGCGTGCCGAGAGAGTCTGCACTGGGGAATGGAAGTTATAGAGGGGCCAAAATTCTTGTGTAGATACTGCAGGGTGTGCACAAATTATGCGAGTAAATACGGTCGTTTAATTCTCAGATCACAAAACTAAAGCCAAATGGTGTGCAGCAATGAGGGAACAAGTGTCTCGTCCCTCTTTTACCGACTTTCCTTGCCACATTCACAACAAGATGGATTCTTGATCCAATGCTATCAATCATGCCCTTAATCTAGTAAGAGGAGACATACCATGGATAGCTTGAGGTTGGCGTCAGTGACAAATGTGTCACCCGAGGCACAGTCAACGCCAAAGACCGCGCAGATGTCCCCAGCAAAGGCTTCCCCGACGTCCTCCATCTGGGCAGCATGCATGCGCACCACACGTGGCACCCTGACCTTGCGGCCTGTGCGAGTGTTCCACAGGGTGTCCCCCTTGCGCAAGTGGCCCTGGTACACTCGCAGGTACGTCAGCTGGCCGAAGCGGCCCGCCTGCAGGGCAGACACAATGGCTCCCATTCAAGATCCCAAAGCTGTCACATTTCAATGCAGTGGTGGTTCATCCTGTTTACCATTGGGGGAAAATTCTAGGGCAGGAGAAAAGCTGTCTCGGAGCACAAAACATTGTGCTCTGGACCACTCGGAGCAGCATAGGTGTGCAACTATATGCTACAGATTCGAATTTAGTGTCCAAACAGGAAAGTCAAGACAACGGCGAGGGAGCAGACGGGCACTTCTTCACACGGAAGAATGCTGTATGCTGTCTTCACCACAATATGTCTATCGTGTTAGTGACAAGGGCAAAATGTGGTTTTCGCAAGCAACAGGTGTCAAACTATCAGACCCTATTCATAAAACCTGCAGCCTAACAATTAACAAAAATCCTTGAGAACCGTCCTTTTGCAACTGCCTATGTGCACAGTACATTCTGTATTAAAGGGACACTAAAGAGCAAACTGATTTTTCTTGCATTAGTAAAGTAGTCTTCCACGATACCAAAAACACCACGCTTTCTGCGCGAAGACGCTTAATAAGTGAGAAAATGCGCAAAAAGAAAATACAGGTGGCGACGCCACCTTGGAATTCCCACACCATTTGCCGTGACATCACATATTTTTGACGGCGCCTGCTTGAGCCTATGTAGTTCCTAATCGGTCAAATCGAAGTACATTGTCCTCTGAGGGGGCCAGAGACTTGACATAACGCGTTTGTGGAAATTTCGTCGAGCCACTGGCGCCAAAATACGTTAAATGCTCTCTGAAACCTTTTACGTCACGAATTACAAAGTTCGGCGCGAAATTTAAAAATGAAACTTTGAACTTGGTTTTCTCCTCTAATAATAAACCGAAGGTGGTGAAATAAACTACACAAGAGTTCTCCGAGCACACTTTATCAATCTAAACCAATTCATTGTTTCTCTTCAGTGTCCCTTTAAGGGAATTACAAGAATTTTTTGTGCGAAACACTGAGGAAGAAAGCAAGTTAACCAACTATCAAAGGTTTGAAGGACAGCAACGAGCAGAAAAAAGTTATCTTTGGAAAAACACACTGCAATGATTGTGCAACATATTATTAGTGCTTAGTGCAGTTATTTCTCAGACATGAATGAGAAGGGTCACACATGAACAGAAACAAAACAAAACAAAATAAATTATATATAAAGATATAAATGATATTACTAAAAGCAGACATACTGCAGTTCTGTGAAAGCATCTAAATTAGATATCTTAAGTTGCACCCGACGTAAAATTTTTGCAATGTTTGTAACACTCGCAAACCCACTTACAACAATGCCGTTTTTATCACTGTATCACATGAAACAATAAGCAGCCACTGCAGTGTGAATTTTTTTAAGCATGCAATTCATGAAATATTGTGCTTGTCATGTAAGCCGTGCACTCAAGGGCTTACCTCCAGCTTAAAGGCCAGAGCAACCAGGGGGTGGCTGTCGTCCCGTGATGGGTTCATGACGATTTTCTTAATGTTGTTACTGCATGAAGAGAAGGTGCAGCCTTGATGCACTTTAAAAACATTTTTGGCAAAAGTGAAAAGATTCACAGCAGGTGCATCTCTGATGCTGACTGTTGTCAACAAAATAACACAACTCCGTTGGCTTAGAACTAGAGCTGTGCGAATAGCAAAATTTTGGGTGCGAAGTGAATTCGAGTATTGAAGTGTGAGTGCAAATCGAATCGAATATTTTTCTAATATTTCTAGAATATTTCTGGAATATTTTTCAAATACTTCGAAGCGAAATTGTAGAAAAAACAGTCCTAAGCATATTGTTATTAGATAGCAACATGAAAGTGTTTCTTTTCGCTAGGTTGATGAAGCACTGGCGGGGTGGTGTTTCATAGTTGTCTTATCAAGAATGAGGCAATGTAGAGGCCGAATTCTATTTGTGTACACGATTTGGTGGAACCAAAGTGTTGCCCACAACACTTTACATGTGATAGGCAAAGATGCCATTTCCTCAGCCTCTCCTCCTCTTTCAACTTCTGTGGAAGCCCAACTGATGTGGCGGACAAGGGCGTGCTCCCTTCAAGTCCGAAGTTCCAAATTTGCCTCATAGACGTCGATATATAAGAACATCTGAAATTCTGGATGTTAAAAAGCTTCGGCTCCTGATTTTTCGGACTTCCTGCCCAAATTTCAGGTCCAAAACAGCATTAATTGAGCCCCCAAGTAAATACATTTGCGACCATAGAGCGTGAAAGGCAGCTTTGCCGCAATACCGGGGTGTGATGAGGTGAAGCATATTGAAAATCTAGGGACCACTTCGAATCGGACGTTGACTGTGTCTTGGCAAAGTTCGACCGTAACGGAGCTTGAAAGGCAGCTTTGCCACAATACGAGAGTGTAATGAGGTGAAACATATTAAAAATCTGAAGGGGTCACTTTCAATCTGACGTTGACTGTATTTGTTTTTGGGAAGTTCGAATAGTTCGAATAGTAAAATTCCAGTGCGAATCGAATTGAATAGCAAACGCTATTCGAAAAATATTCGAAATTTCTAATATTCGCACACCCCTACTTAGAACTTGATGCCACCTGAACAGTAAACCACTCCCATAATGAACAGTACAGTGGAATCTAGGTGATATGACCTGGCGTAATATGCTTTCCGGGACAATACTTTTTTTTTTTACAAGAGCAATGTATTTTTATATGGTTCACACGATCCCGTTTGCACTTGAAATTTCCTATCACAACTGCAAACTGCAACTGGTATTTCTGAACCTTGCAGCTTTATACAGTAGAACCCCGCTGATACGTTTTTGAAGGGACCGTAGGAAATAAACGTAAGAGCCGAAAAACAGGAAAAACGGCAAAATATTTAGTGGTACAGAATTTTATTTCAATTCTTACGAGCAGCACGAAAATTGGCGCGCTCAGCCGCGATCTAGTCGATGGATAGAAACGCGGAGCTTAGGACGGCCTTATCCACAGAAATGTAATCAACGTATGTGATTTTTTTAACACCAACAGCTGTAGGCATGAAAAAACTAAGCACACGCAATCACGACCGGCGCGGCGAGTCCGACCGCGAACCGCACGCACGACCATGCGAGCTCCAACCAGCTCGAACTCCTCCCGTTCTCCGACAAATAACGATGATGATGAGTCTACGCCAACGCGATGGCAGAAGTGAATGCCAATCTCGAAGGCCTTGCTTTCGCAAGCAATTACGTCATACACGCCATGTTTGTGCAATGCAAATCTCAGAGGCTATGCTTTTGTTAATAGTAAATGCCAATCTCGAAGGCCTTGCTTTCGCGAGCAGTTACGTCATAGACGCCATCTTTGCAATTTGAATCTCGAAGGCCATGCTTTTGTTTGCATCAATTGAAAGATTCTGTTGCTTGCGCCTCTCATGCGGCTAATATTACGGTCAAACGAGGCCAAGCTGCGTGAAAATGCGCCATGGCCGCTCTCTTTGGTAGTCACTCGGTCGGCTCCGGGCGCACTTCGCGACGTATCATACGGGAACGGTCCGACAGTTACGACGTAACAGCGGGGTTCCCAATACATTGTATCCTATGGGAGCTATGCCGGGACCGGTGGAAAACGACGTAACAGCCGGGAATACGCAGCAGTGAGGAACGTAACAGCGGGGTTCTACTGTATAAACTGTACTACGTTAAATCACATTCCAGCAATCCACAAACACACTAGTGGAGAAACACGTGTTGTGTGCTGACACTGGCAAAACATTGGCCACAAAGAACATCGATAGCAAAGTTTTACAGGAGAGTGCCGATTACATCGCACTGCCCTCAAGTATCGAAGGCTTCCATGTCTGCATCGGTTTAAAGGGGTACTGACACCTTTTTTTGAAGGCGAGTTTACTCTGCCATACAAATCTCCTGTATGCAGAGACGGCTCTGAGCAAGTGTGAAGCTCAGCAAATGCTGATAAGATATTTTAATTTGATATTAAAGTCAATTTTTCCATGGCGCACCTACTGACATCGACATTAGCTTGACGTCAGGCTACAGTACAAATTCTGGTGACTTCACGCAGCAGTCTGGCTTGTTGTGATGACGTTAGGTACCGAAACTTCCAAGATGGCTGCTTGTACGTCATCAAAACTTCCAAAATGGCCGCTTGTGCGTGGAAACGTCACTATATATTGTGCAAGGACGTGACGAGAAGCCCATACCGTGTTGTGACGTCAGGGTACAGTAGGAACCGAAACTAGCTCTTAAAAACATACTGTAATTACTTTTTCAGGGCGCACTCGCGCTTAGCATTACCTTTTCTAGGCTCTTGAGGGCTTGACCTTTCATTTAACGCAAAAAAACGACAACAGAAAATATTCGTGTCAGTACCCCTTTAAGGCACAACACAACTTGTTCCACAGGGCAGTTTTCGGCAAAGGAAGAACGTCAACGCAATGCCAGCACTGACGTCCCAGTATCAACCAGAGAATGTTCTCAACGCTGACGTAGCAGGCACCTCCTGCCTGAGAGAAGCATGAAGGACAAGGCATGCGAAGGAAAGGGTGACAGTGCATGTATGTGTCATTGCTGACGTAAGCTCACAATCATTGGCATATTCCGGAAGCCACTATGTTTCCCACATAATTCAAGCCTTCCAGTCATGACTTACAAGGCTAACAAGAAACTGTGGATGACTCGTGCTACTTTTACTGAATTTCTGGCATTGCTCGATGCCAAGATGCCAGCTGAAAACAGAAAGATTTTCTGTTTCTTGATAACTGCGCTGTTCAAGTTCTGTTCACATGCTCTACTCGGGCAAAACGTCCAAACAAATTCACTTGAGAATGCCCAAGCTCCCATATACATGGCACACAACAAGGATTACATCAAGGTTACAACTCAAAGTGATTAAAAATTCAAGACAACATCACGTCATACAATTTAATACAAAATGAACCAACTTTACAGTAAACTACAAAAGATCTAGAAATACAATAATAGTGACAGAGAAACTTAAAATACCAGCGCGTAACAAACAGGGACTTTGGAAGACAAGGACAAACACATCCTTGTCTAGGACATGCGCTTGTCCTTGTCTTCCGAAGTCCCTGTTTAAATTACGCACTCGTATTTTAAGTATCATGAATCACCAACTCGCCCAATCAGCCACTTTAACAAGTCACGAGAAAGCATTATCATGAAGAAATGCTTTCATATGCTACTGTATTTTTCAACAGTTGATGTTAGCTATTTACAAAAAGGTCAATCCCCACCTAACACCACATCCTATTTGAAATGTCATTTCCAAAGCTTGCCTTGCTAGGGTTAAGGCTCGGGCAAGTGGATCCAGTTGTAAGTCAGCACCTGTAATTGTCGCCTGTCTTCCTTTGTATTCGCCTAAAATTCAGCGCTGTTTTCCCTTCTTTGCACAAAGCTTGCCAGTGCAGTGGTCAAGATAAGGGCAGCAGCTGGAATGGACTTCTCTATTCCATTCACTTTTTGGCATGAGGTCATGCCAAGGCAGAAGGCATTGCTTTCTGCCTTAAAAAGAAACTTCACCGACGATTACGATACTGCCTAATGCGAATTCTGAGCACAGCTTCATGTTGGGGCAAGGCCAACTGTGTTTGAAGTTTTGGCTTTCCGCAACATATTGACTACGCCATAAATCATAATTTCTGTGAAGTAGGACAGCACCCACTACACCATTATTCGTCTTTCTGCAGATAAGCAAGGTACCCACTACACATCCGGAAGGTGTTGTGTGCACTTTGTTGATGCTGCATGTGGCTGATGACGAATTATGGCTGAGCACTTTGCAGTGGGTGGGAAGCATTCAACCACACACTCGTTGCGCAATTAGCATTGTGTGAGGACTGGTTATTTTGCTCTTCTGCCATGCTATATTACATAGGTTAACGCGATTCCTTGCCCGCCATGACGCCTGTATAGGGTCTCTTTGCAAATGAGTTTCAAGCACCAGCGTGGCTCTGTGGTAGAATACTCGACTGCCACGCAGAAGGCCCGGTTTCAAATCCCATTCGATCCTGGGTATTTTTTTTTCTCATTTTATTTTTTCATGTCTATCGGTTACGCCACCGACGGCGACGCTGCTCAACGCAGGAACAGGCGCCTAATAGCTGCACTCTAAAATGTGGTTTCTACTGTGAGTGCGACTCACCAAGTGACCAGGAAGACGTTATGCTAGAGATCCCAGACTGGGATCACTTGAACGTTCCCAGGAAGAGTGTTTGTGTGTGGATGACAAACATGGCAGTTGCACAGTGTGGAAGAAATTACTGCAGAGGCGACCGCTGAAGATGCCAACCACTAAGATGACAACCAAGATGATAACTGTGGCGACTAGGTGATGCACTTTCAATATTCCGTAAACAGGGGTTGTGCACAACCCCTGCCTACTAATTTTTCATCACAAGCTTACATTTTCCCCTGACACCTGCCTCTTTTTGGATTTGCAGTGTGATACACTCGTCAGGGCTTCGTAACAAGTGCTCGGTTGAGTGAAGAAACAGCAGGTTCCTTTTTTTTTAACTTCCAAAAGAGGTTGTTCACTGATGTTTAAACAAAGAAAGAAAAAATATTTTAAAGTTGCTGAATAAAAGTGTTGGCTGTGACTCATGCAATGCTGAGTGATGCTGCTCCGCATAACACGCATGTTATGCGGGGCAGTGTCACTCATCATCACAAGAAGCTGTGACGATGTGTGAACACCAAGTAAGCCTGTTTTGTTACTTTTTGGAGCTTGCTTTGGATAATACATTTTTGGATATTTCATTTTCCAGTGCCCACAAAAACCGTATTAACGAGATTCCACTGTAGATGGCATTGGACATAGTTATTAATTATACAGCGAATTTTGTTATACTGGTGTTAACTATATATTGAGGTTTAACTCCTGTTTGGTGTTCACTTGTGTGACATTTTATGCATTTATCACAGTCAATGTAGTATGCGCTTCTTGCTGAGGCCGCAGACCCGACCTGCAGTATGTCTGAATAATCAACAAATGACATTCAGGTGATCCACCCGATACAGTGAAATGTAGGGGTGCGCGAATATTCGAAATTTCGAATATTTTTCTAATAGTGTTTGCTATTCGATTCGATTCGCACTGGAATTTTACTATTCGAACTATTCGAACTTCCCAAAAACAAATACAGTCAACATCCGATTAAAAGTGACCCCTTCAGATTTTCAATATGCTTCACCTCATTACACTCGTATTGCGGCAAAGCTGCCTTTCAAGCTCCGTTACGGTCGAACTTTGCCAAGACACAGTCAACGTCCGATTGGAAGTGGTCCCTAGATTTTTCAATATGCTTCACCTCATCACACCCTGGTATTGCGGCAAAGCTGCCTTTCAAGCTCTTCTACCGGTCGCAAATTTACTAACTCACGAAAACGCTGGTTCCAACATGGAGATGAAAGATGTGGCAGAGGTGGGGGCTCAATTAATGCTGTTTTGGACCTGAAATTTGGGCAGGAAGTCCGAAAAATCGGACGCCGAAGCTTTTTAGCATCCAAAATTTCAGACGTTCTTTATATCAACGTCTACGAGGCAGTTTTGGAACACCGGACTTGAAGGGAGCACACCCTTGTCCGCCACATCAGTTGGGCCTCCACAGAAGTTGAAAGAGGAGAGTCTGAGGAAATGGCATCTTTGCCTATCACGTGTAAAGTGTTGTCGGCAACACTTTGGTCGCACCAAATCATGTACATAAATAGAATTCGGCCTCTACATTGCCTCATTCTTGATAACACAACTATGAAACACCACCCTGCCAGTGCTTCATCAACCTAGCAAAAAGAAACACTTTCGTGTTGCTATCTCATAAGAATATGCTTAGGAATACTCTCTAACCTTTTTTTTCTGCACTTGCGCTTCGAAGATATTCGAAAAATATTCTAGAAATATTCGAAAAATATTCTATTCGATTCGCACTCACACTTCAATATTCGAATTCGCTTCACACCCAAAATTCTGCTATTTGCACAGCTCTAGTGAAATGCAGTACAAAGCTTCATGACACAGATGCCACAAAGCAGGAAAGTGCAGATTTAGAGAAGTGGCATATCGAGCAAGACTTGTGGTAGAGGTATGCTCAAGAGAATGAAGAAGAGAGAGGGGGTAGCAGTTTGTATAAAGTTTCAGTTGCCATGTGAAGGAAGACCTTTCCCATGTCTCATAATGGGTCATTTCTGAACGGGATTTGGCGCCACGATTCCAACATATTGATATACCAATCTCCAAAATGACTAAATTCTGGACGACAATATTGAAATATAGAGTGGTTGTTTCACGGTGATGTATCAACAAATGGTGACCACAGGGGGTGCCTCACAAAAAAATGCTTTACACCACTCAACGCGAGTTGAAGACAGTCGTGTGGACCAGGCCGCTAGCGAGAGGCCCACAGGCCGCATGTTTGAGACCCCGGCAACAGACCAAGGCCAGATCATTTTACAACCACTTTCCTTCAGGTTTTTTTAATTTTGCAAAGAGGTTAGAGGTGCTTTTTTTACAACTGATCACATAATTTTGCTTAAATCGGTGCTCAAGAAAAACCTGCACATAGCACGAGCTTTTTTTCCAATGTATGGCATTACACTGAGGTATCGCGGCCTTCCAAGCTTGGTTGTGGTGCAAGGCACCAGAAACATGCAGTGCATACGTACAGGTCTCTTTCATCCAGGGCATAGTTTGTGACCTCGGAAGGATTGGGCAGGTACTGGACCACCGCGTCCAACAGGGGCTGCACACCTTTGTTGCGCAGTGCAGTGCCCAGCAGCACAGGGAAGAACTTGCGCTGCACACAAGCACGGCGGATGCCCGCCTGCCACAAGGGAGGTGAGCACCCTCTCTCCACCCAAACAGTCGCATACTTCTAAAATAACTGTGACATCATCTCAAGTTGCTGCGAGTGTTGGATGTCTTAACCTGATTAAGCACACAAAATGAGACCGTTGTCTGTAGCAGAATACCTGACAGCACAACACAAAAAAGTAGCATTGTGTAAAAGAAGCACCATAGAGGAATAACTTATAAGAGATTGCACAGCAGGTGCACTGCATAAAGGGACACTGAAGGCAAGTCCATGTGGATCGTGCTCCAGAAACTTCGTAGTGCTTGTTTCTTGGCAAGAAAATGCTTAGTTTGAAAGAAAATCACGTTTTACTGGTCTGCATTCCATTAGCGCAATTCAAACCACCTGCTTCCAAGAATGGGTTTCGGACATACCATTCACCATGCTCACCCTTTACTGCCCGAGAAGCTCCCTTTTGCAACAAGTTCTTCAGTAAGTGACATCAGGTAGTTCTATTTTGCATTAATCAGACTGAATTGCACAAGTTGCATTATATTCCGTCTTATAATGCAGCGCAATGCACTGCAATGTATACTATAGACATTCTAGATGTTTTCAAGCCTTTCAATTTTACATAAAATCTTATTCGCCTTCAGTGTCCAAATGAAGTGGCGCACAAGATGGCTAGAGGTCTCACATTCCGAGCAGCATTAGAAGAAGCTGCCACCCAAACGGACTCTTTCACGGCGGTATGAGAATGGGACGATTAGCTCACTAAATTCTGTGACATTACTCAACGTTATCGAATACAAAGGCAGGGGTGCCCTCCACCTCACCCCAAGCTAAATCGGGCCCAGTCCTTTCAAGGGCGGCAGCTACAAACATGAACATACACAAAGCCCATCATCATGCACCACATATATCTCGAATTATACACAACTACTTAGGCCATGGTACTTTAACAACAGTGTAAAGGACGAGACCAAGAAAGTAACAAACACAAACAATGCTGTACTCGCAACTGAGTTTATCGAAAGGAAGATTTTAGCTTTTAAAGCCAGATAACAAGCTTGAGCGCATGCTCATTGTCAAGCACATAAAGGCACAAGAACAAAAAAGAAACAAAAAAATACTATCTCATGCACGCACGTGTGCAAAATGCCGAAGTTATCCTTGATTAGGCAAGCCTATCTCTTTATGTCTCTTTATTTATGCCAGTATTGTAACATCAGAGCCACGCTTGATCACGTTCTATGGGCTGCATGTCCAGCCTTAACAAGCACTACTGGAGTCGCAGCCTCCAATGAAGGCTGTTCAGCAATTCAGGCCAGGACAAGCAACTCTGGGTGATCCAGCAGGCCGAGAAAGCTGCCAGGAGACTCCTAGCAGGGAGCCCAGCCCAGCAACCTGCTGGAAAGTATTCCTCTCTCTCTCTCAGTATGCCTTTAAATACAAGCTAACATTTCTCTCATATAGCACATTTGCTGTCTCTTCTAAAGAAAGCTGCAAGTTTCAAATCAACCGTGCGTTGGCATGGTGTTCATGCTGAGAAAGGATCAAAGAGCATAAATTCGGTAGATCCCACTCTTTCGGGGAGTCGGTGTCATGCGAAGCAGTAGGTGATTAGTGGCCTATACCGAATTTTCTTTATTGCTTTCAGTAAAGCGTGAAGACTTGGACAGACTTCTTTGTGCATTCTGAGTATTTATGGTTGACCATAGCTTGGCGAGTCATAGGAGTTAATATGCAATGTTTTCTACATTGTTACAAGCGCCGATAGTGAACACTGCTACCACAGCTGATGTTGCTGCAATATGAAGCCATTATAGGGTCTTTTCTGTAAGCAGCTTCAAGCACTGGCATAGCTCTGTGGATGAATACTTGATTGCCATGCAGATTGCCTCGGTTCGAATGTGGCTCTAACCGTGATTTTCAATCTTTCCGTCCCTCTGATATGTTCCTCTCCCACAACACTGTCGACGCCTGCACCGCATTTCTGTGGCACAAGCTCCATAACGCGACAGCGTAAATATTTTTTTAAAGTCTGTTATCCCCGTTCCTGGGTTGATACAAATTGTGAATCACCTGTGGCTCAAACCTGCATTCCACGGGCCGTGGTATACGGTTATGTGCCACACGTGACTGAAGGAAAGGGTTTCATGATGTACGCAACAAGTATCTCATGCTATTCATGCAATGACCGGTTCATTGTGTTTGTCATACAGTAATGCCCTCCTATACAAATTTTGATATATGTGTCATGTTAAGGGGACGACCACGAGAGCACCCAGACGTAGGTGGCTAGATAGATAGACACATAGATAGAAACGGTCAAAGTACCTTTGGTTTGCTAAGAAACGCTTCATATCTAAAATCAAGCTGGTAAATAGAAACAGCTTGGTATCTGTAACAATGGTGACATGTGCCCACAGCTTCGCCACCCACAAGGCTCATATGAAGAGGAATGATGCATGCAATACACAATCAAGCAACTAAACAGTGTACTATAATTAAAGCATGGCCCCTTAGCCTACAAGTCAGTGGTTATTTAGAGAAAAGTAGTTCCTCAAAAGTTAAGTGGGTATTTATTTGAAACGAAAAAGCAGAGAATATTATACAGAATATTTAATTTCATTTTTATTTTTATTTTCCACGTGAACATTGACACTTCCAGGCATTTGTCGATTTTGGTGACTTGTTTAATTGGAACTCTCTATGTCGAGCCTTTTGCATGCAACGTAATCCTTGTTCATAAGAAAGAACTACACACAATGTCCCAAGGTGCTGGCTCTCATGTTCTGCCCTCAGGAAGGCGTGGTTGCCATCCACAATCATGCTGTTGACGACCAAGGCTTCAGCGGCTGTAGCAAACCTCTTTTCCTAGGTCTAGTACCTAGACCTTAGGCTCGATTTTTCTGGCGCCCATGTCTGCTGGCAGTATCTCCCAAGATCAATGAAACCTATCCTGGATTTCAGATCCAGTCACTCCAAGCTGGTAAAAATAGGCATAGCCACATCATGTTTGCGGTCGGCTCTATCCAAATCTTGCATTCACTCCTTGCAAGCGAGCGCGATGTCGCAAATCAAAAGACTGAAAGAAGTTGGCTATCCCAATTCAGTAATTTCACTGTCTTGTGAGAAAGCTTTAAGAAGCCTCAAGTCAGTAGAATGTGGGGAAGGCATTGCCAAGGTTTATATCAAGCAAGTGGAGGCCATTCCCTATGTTCATGCTCTGTCTCACCGCCTCGAAAATGTGGCCAGGAATTACAAGGTTGATGTGGTTTTCACATCGCACCGTAAATTGGGAACAATTTGTGCTGCAGTTTCTAGAAAAGACCGTGACAACTGATCCGAGCAAGCCACATGTAATGTGAAGCACTAAATGAAATTTGTGCCTTGCGAGTGCGGGGTGGTATACCGCTTGCCCACCAGTTGTGGGAAGGCACACGTAGGCCGAACTGGAAACGTGAGCATCATAGCTCACTGAAGGGTGCACTCTATTCTCATTTGGCCATGCATTGCAAGAGTTGTGGCTGCGCACCGGTCTTCGGTGAAAAAACTTCCATGATCTTTCGTCCTAAAAACAAGAGCGCGCATGAAGCGGCAGAGGCTTACCAGATAAATAAACATGGAAATTCATGCATGAGCCAGTCATCTGTGGCACTATAACATAATGAAATACACTTGTTGGAAAAGGGGTAGGCATGCACGTGGTGCAGCAAGGTTGTTTGCAAAGGGACACGTCACCCTGGTGGTGCACTTACCTCTCATATTCAGAGAGTTGAATGTGTTGCTGGTTCTTTTGTTATCAGGCCGGGTTTTGCCGTGGTTGCTTTGTTTGTTAGTTTTCTTGCGTGTGATTTCTGCGATTAAAAACCAGTTGAAGTGTAGCACCCGTCTTGTGTCGGTCTCCTCTTTTCCGTTTACGTTTCTTGCGCTTCGCCCACAGTGAAACCTCTTTTGTTGTCGTTCCTATGATCACGTCGTTAGCAACCACGGTTTCGTCATGGCATGAACCGAGTGTCATGACAGTCCTTCCAAAGTGCACAACCAACTCCAGTAATGGAACACAAACTTGCCCAGAATGCTGCTCTCATTAGACAACTCAAAGACGCTACATTGCACTGTAACAAAGTAGAGAATGTCTACTTGCCATTAGTTGCTCTTCTGAGGGCGTCTTCTCTTCCAAGTACATCTCCCCAAGCACCTCGTCCACATTGGAAACGTGTTCTGTGTGAAAGTCAAGCCAAATTCAGACACTGTGGTCCAAGATGTACAGCGAATCTCTTTTGTCCTATTCTCTGGCCTTCCTCATGTTTTCCAAGGCCTTTGCAATGAAGAGCAATCGATTTCTCAGACGATTCTTCTCCCATTAAAATGGGATAATCCAGAAGAAACGAAAATCGGGGACCAATGGTACAAGCAGCAGAAGTAGACGCCTTTTTCTCCATCTAGCACGATAATGCCACCTGTAGCATTAATTTTAATATTTGGGGTTTTATGTGGCAAAAGCATGACATGACTATGAGGAAGGCCATAGTGGAAAGCTCCAGAAATGTCTTTTATTTTAACATGAACCTAAATCTAAGAACAGAGGCCTCTAGCATTTCGCCTCCATCAACCCTCTAGCATAGCGGTAATGAACAGCTGCAGTATCGGCCACTTGTACGAGGTGTGATTCCTCCTGCATGTTTACTTTCTTCCGGACATTTTTAGGCACATTGGGAGAAAAATCATCATTGCTGAGATCATTTTTTCTGCAGAGGTCTTGGACAGGCAACTCATACATCGACAAAAAGGCCACTGATAAGAAACAGCAATGCATCTAACAATCATAAAAATGTAATTTTATTCGCTCAATATACTGCAGTAAACATCCGCTTTTAACTAAAATGTCTCACTTGATGACCACAACACTGGTATGATGAACAGTAAGCTTCTCACTTGATTGAGACTGTGCGGACAGCAGGCAGTTACACACTCTGTGATCGAACAAGCAAGCTTCTTGAGAATGAACCCATGGCATTCCCAGCTAGCCCGCCACATATCTGCACTGACCTCTTATAAGCTGTTGCCAGTGAACCATGCTGTAGCATCAACGTGATAGTTGGCTTTGAAAAGCTGCAATATAATGTCCCAATGTATTCACTACAAGTAAATTCTCTCTACAATGAATATTCTCCATCAGAAGCCCACATAAAATAACAAAAAGAAAATTACACTAGAAGCCATCCAATGGTGATTGTCACAACCAAGGCATACAACATTGTAGCTGACAAAGTGTTTCTTAAAGTAATCATGTGCATGCACGTTCGATTAAACCATGAGCATTGTGAAAATGTGTCGAGCATCTCAGTGTGCTGGCACATTGCATGTTCTCAAGGTGATGTGGAGAATGCACTATGCATCTGCCTGCACCTTAATCTTTAAAGTACCCAAGCGATGGCACAGGACTTGAAATACTGCCATCAGAACATTTTTTATCTATCTTTACTCAGTGTGCTTTGCGGACATAATTTGCGCACAGTGCATTCATGCGTGTGTCATGATAAGATACCCAGCTCGTCGGTCACTTCAAATGGCTGCGGGGTAGCAAGAAATGCTCTACACCAGGGGTTCTGAAACTGGGCTCTGCGATGGGCATTTGAGAGTACCACAAGGAATTGATGCAAAACGATCCTGTCCTACTCTATTAATGCACAATTTATTAATTTAGAGAAGCAAGATTGCACTGCATTTTGGTTTCATCGAAACCATTGCATGCAGGAGTCTGCGAGCAAGCAGAGACACAAGTGGCAATGGCGTTAAGATGCACATCTTAAAATTTGTGTGTTCTGTAGATGCAAGAATCAATTTCGAAATTCTGCAAGCCAAGAGCCTCATGTCTGTCTTGTTGAGTTTTTTTTTCTTGTAGACGAATGATGATATTGGCTGTTTAAATTACATTTTATAATGGACACGTGAGGTGCATGCATCATTTTAGGTTCATGTTCTGTCTGTAA
This sequence comes from Rhipicephalus sanguineus, assembly GCF_013339695.2. Lineage (NCBI taxonomy): Eukaryota > Metazoa > Arthropoda > Arachnida > Ixodida > Ixodidae > Rhipicephalus > Rhipicephalus sanguineus. Next base: position 36,281,341 of record NC_051178.1, read on the forward strand.
TCAGATGGTGCCATCTCTACACATGCTGGTTTGCCACTGCACTACGCTAGTCTAGTTAATCAAAATGCGACAAGCACTTGGATGCACACAAGAGATGACTCTTCAAGCAAACTGTGGGCTACACAAACATTTAGGCTTAGCTTCACTGCTGCTCTATCAATGTCCATTCAAAAGGACATGTCAACGAAAGAAGAGGGGTGGAGGATCAAAGCCTCACTTCCTTATCATTCCTTATCAGACACAACCTAGTAAAGGCATCCTTTGTAGTCTTCAACTGTAGGGCACTCACTAACTACTACGACATACATGGAAAGGAAGTGGCCCCTGGTGGGGACCCATTGAGCTACGCTCTTTTTCCCGTCCGCTTTCTCGGGTATTTCTGTGATCCTAGGAGTGTTAGCCACAAGTAGCCATGATGGCGAGCGTTGAAAATGACACGTCACTTTTTTCTGTGTGACGTATATTAACAAATTTTCAACACTTCACCTATCTGAGGACACCATTTATGGCAAGGAGAGCCCAAAGTAGCTAGTAGCCATACAGTGGGTGTGTGCTTTACAACATGAAGTGGCACGGCAAACAAAAACAGCCACACTCTCCGACATTTGCATGATGGCAAGTCCCTCTTTAAGACTGATGGCCTTCAAGATTAAAGATTACAAGCCAGTGGGGCATGATCGGCACTTGGTTAAGTCGACTTAGAAGCACTGTTGCCCGCCCTTCCCCCTTATTATATGCCAAAACATTGGTGGAAAGAGGGAAAGGCTGGGTACTGTAGCAATGGAAAAGCTGTCAGAATTCCTCAAGGCCAGAAAGTTTGAGAACCCTTGTCCTAGGCATTAAAGAAAATATCCTCACAGGGAATATTTTTCCTGGAGGCTTCAGGAAACACAATCTGATTCGCAACTTTCAGTGACTACAGGGGGCACTGCGAGAAATCCAATATGGCTGTCGATCCAGTGCACACACCTGCATGCACAGAGCCACTGCCGCTCGCCAGCTAGGATAATTCAGAGAGCAGCAGCTAATGCTTGAGTGCATAAAGTGCAAGACACACGGTGCAGCAGCCGGAATGTGGACGTGCCGCTGGATCGGGCGTCCGGTGTGCATCAAACACGGCACAGATTTCTTTTATTTGAGATTTTACATGGTTGTGCCACGTAAAACCCGGGCCATTCTGTTGGAATCCAAAAAGAAGTCAGCCGATTCAAAATATGTAACTGCAATTCATCATTTCCAATGTGACAGGCTTCCCAATGGATGGATGGATGAATAAAGTTTATTTGGTCCCTCGAAACGCGCTCTAGCACGTTGCGGGCCACTCCCACATCGATACAAAGTCTCTCTGCTGCATCGCGGGCCCGTTGGACTGCCCAAAGCTTCCCAATGCCCAGTTAAAATGCCCGTTTTCTGTTGCCTGTCAAAAGGAGAACTTGCACGCTTGCGATGCCTTTCACAGTACGGTACGAGTACCACAATTTCTCTCGTATTATCTACGCATTATTATCTACCTTGTATTATCTACCCATTATCTTGTATTGTACTGAAGCACAAAGGTTTCATGATGCTACACAAACGAAATCCTTTATAATCCTGCCGCACCCGCAATGGGTCGCAAAAGACAATGAGGACGAAGCACAACTTGCAAGTTGTCGACAGGCAAGTATTCATTCTATCAACGAATCACTGTTTTCACCGGTTGCCATGTGGTGGCACCACTGTAGCTGAAAGATGCAAATAGAAAAGGGACACTTGCTCAGGACTGCTAGAAAATTCAATAGAGCAGCTCGACAATAGACCTTTTTCAAGCAATCCCAGAACCCCCCGCGGGTGTGCGAAGCACTGTGGGAAAAGTGTGTACGGCGAGCCCGCCGGCTGTTCCGTCTCTCGTTGCTCATTGGCGCCGTGGGAGCACCAAACGAAAAAAACGCGTCGCCGCTGGTTGACTATTATTAAATCCTAAATACTACACATGTCTGAACGCACCTGAATGTATCTCTATGCATGAAATGCGAAAGGAATGATGCAGTCAATGTAGGTATTACTGAGCGGAGGTATACCTGATGTAGCAGTTAAGCGGCATGCGAGTTATCACGTACCGATACATGCAGTAAAAACATACTATCGTGAGCAATGTGAGCTGGAACACCGAATTCGTATTTATTCAATGATTACTTGTTCACAAGCCACTATGGCATTTAATGCCATAGTGGCTCGTGATCGGGTTTAACCAAATTGTAGAGAGGTGTTGCAGTGTTCAGGTACACAGATGATTATTTTATTTTAATTGACAAGTCAAGCATTGTACAAAGAAGTGAGCACATTCTAAACGTGTTTAAAGAAAAAGGGATGGGACTAGAATTCAATTGCGAGATGCCTAGCTTGCTCTGATAATTTGCAGTTTCTTGATACATGGTTTTAAGTTTCACTGCGGAGCATGTTTGCAGGCACTACAGCCCGCGTTCAGCGAAATTGGTGTTTAATTTCGCGTCGGCGAATTCGAATGTTGTTAAACGAGGAATTGTGATGTCATGATTACGCATGGCATTGGAAAAAAAACTTGTGCACATAAGATGAGCAGTAGTTCCCAGCTGCAAAGTGATCAAAGAGGCGGGATATCCTGCGTATTGTTGTATCGGTTTGCGAAAATCTGTTGGCATGGCAAAGAAAGATTAACACGGACGTCCTGCATCCGTAAATAATGAAGAAACTAGAAATATTGCAGTTGTTTGTATAAGAAGTGGCATGGCCTGAAGAACGTAGGGAAGCGATGTGGGGGTGAAGGTTGTGTTTGCCGCCCCAAATAAGCTTAGTCGCATTAAGGTCGCAGGGGTCTGCGGTGGGCAAAGAAAAATGCGGTCAGAGGCATGCCAATTGTTTGGTAAATTGTGTAGGAGTTAACCGCAAATTTACCTTTCTTGCGTCCACATGTACATCGGCCAGACTGGTCGATGTATTAATACGTGCCTCAGCAAGCATCGAAATTTATTGAATGGAGCCGTCTCATCTCGCATCGCTATGTCAGTCATGAAAATGTAATCCCATCTTCGAAAGCACAGTACGTAATTTTGTACCGTCAAACTAATCAGACAACACGAGAAAACGCGACAAATAACGCCACACTTTGTGTCAGTTAACCTTCTCAGTCGTTACAAGACAAGGAATTCAACTTTATTAATCGACTGTAAGCACGCACCTTGGTTGTTTGACTTTTCGTGCCTCTTTATGACACGCGCGACGCACTCCCATTTTTTGTACTATATGTACTTTTTTCACGCGTGCAAGAAATTTTCAGTTGTGTGTGAGCGCTGGTTTGTGCATTTCCTGCCTTGTACTGCTCCTTCCTTTTTCGCTCTAAGTATTATTCCAACATGTAGTTATAGCACCAACGAAGGTAAGCAGGCACTTATCGTTAGTTACATATAGGGTGCGAGCGACGCAATGAATGTATCTCATTTCCCAAAATGCCGACTACACTTTCTAATGTACTCTTTAAATATCAGAACCTCACACTGTACTCATCGAAAGGGTTGATGGACGTTGATTCCAAATGCATCCGCGAATCATAGACCGTTCCTGCACTTCATAGGCAACCGAGTTGTGTTTTTTTTTCATTTATGCCGTAAAGCACGCTGGCGCCAAAAAAAATAAATAAATAAATAAAAGGGGACTCTTCTGAGCCACTCAACTGGTCCAACAGTGGGACAGATGGAAATCGTCGAGAGGCTGTCGCAGCTAAACACTGAAGTTCGTGATTGAATTGCGCAGTAACATGTTGCACCTTGACAAATTCACTGTGTCTAAGAAGCCCTGGCACAGCGAAAGCGGAAAGCTACAGCGCGAGGCCCGCGCGCTCGTCGCGGCGGCTGCTGCTGCGTACACACATTTCCCATGAGCGCTTGCGCGCCCGCTGGTGGCGCTCGTGTGCTTGAAAAAGGTCTATTCCACAACAGTTCTCACAAATTGCTTAAGATTCAGTCAATACGATGATGTTCAAACTGTTGTATGACTTCAGGGGGGATGTCTACAGCTGATCAAAATCGAGGCCACTGCTGTGTCGACATAATGTGTACCTTCAGGCTATCCTGTAATTCCAAAATTACTCCATGAATAGGAAATAAAATAGAAAAACTGCATGCAGAATGGCACCTACCAACGAGCTCGTGTCGTCGTTCTTCCATTTCTGTCCGCATATCGGCAGGCGGATCCTCATAGCACACCTCTTCCCTGCAAAAGTTCGATAGGATGCGCTGGATAATTTACTGGCTCAGCATTACTTGAGCCTGCAGTGTTCATATCTTGGTGGCACTTTGTGTACAGCGAATGCATTGATAATCTTGAAGGATGAACTTGTCGGCTAGTTGGTGTGGTTGCTTTGTGTGCCTTTACTGGCCTCGTCTTTCGCGCTGTTTCCCTTACGGCATTGATAATCTTCTATCAAAAAGCCCAGTTTCTACTTGCCTTGAAAATTTTTAACACAAAGACAGTACCTCTCAATTAATTAGAATCACATCCCACCACAATCTTAAAGGGGCTCTGCAACACTTTTCCAAGTAGCCACAGAATGGCTTCACTAAAGGAGCTTATCGCCTCATGAATCGACCACCGCAAAAATTTTTAGAATCCGTCCAGTACGAGCGGAGTTACAGAGATTTGTCCCGCGCTGTAATTGCTTCCTCTCTTCTATCGTCCCCATGAAAGAGCTGGAAGCTAAGCCGGGAGGGAAGGCACAGGCGAACAGAGAGATGGCACAGAGTCAGCACTCTTTGCACTCTGTCTCTGTTGCCGTCCTTTCCTGTTATTCCGCACTGTGCCACTCATTGTAGGGGAAGAAGGTTCGTCACGCTCGCCTCGTGATCTTGAGCACTTTTTCTTTTAGAGCGCAGCTCTTAGGCCCCCGTTCCTGTGTTGAGTGGCGTTGCCGTCGCTGTCGGTGGCATAACCGATAGACATGAAAAAGTAACTGACAGACATGAAAAAATAAAATAAGAAGAAAATACCCGGGATCGAATGGAATTTGAACCTGGGTCCTCTGTGTGGCAGTCGAGTATTCTACCACAGAGCCACGCTGGTGCTTGAAACTCACTTGCAAAGAGAACTTATACAGGCGTCATATCAGGCAAGGAATCACGTTAACCTATGTAATATAGCGTGGCAGAAGAGCAAAATAACCAGTCACCACACAATGCTAATTCCGCAACGAGCGTGTGGTTGAATGCTTCCCACCCACTGCAAAGTGCTCAGCCGTAATTCTTCATTGTCATCAGCCACGTGCATCATCAACAAAGTGCACATAATACCTTACAGATGTGTAGCGGGTACCTCGCTTGTCCACAGAAAGACAAATAATGGCGTAGTGGGCGCTGCCCTACTTCACAAAAATTATGATATATGGCGGAGTCAATACCTTGCGGAAAGCCAAAACTTCAAACACAGTTGGCCTTGCCCCAAATGAAGCTGTGCTCAGAATTTGCATTAGGCAGTATCGTAATCGTCGGTGAATTTCTTTTTCATCGAACGTGTGACATACTTTCAGCACGATAGCGCGCGCGCAGGGGGCAAGCGGTCTCTTGCAGCGGCTGCAGTAACTACTGAGCGTGCCATGTTAAAATCAGCCAATGGCATGGAACTTGAGTCAATGACACAGTGATATTGAGTAAATAGCATCGTTTGTTGAGAGAAGAGGAAGCGATTTTTAGCTGCCTTTGAGAATTTATTGTAAATCATAGGCCACGTGCTGCGCTATAATGTTTGCCTCGCGTGTTCTCGGGAGCCTCGACAACCGATCGACAGCGTTTTCTGACCATGCTGAAAAAGTGTTGCAGGGCCCCTTTAATGAAAACCAGCAGATAATGAAGCCAAGGAAGGGGACGTTAACTGTACTGTTTCAAGTGTATTTTAACAGTTGTGATATAGATGTGAGGAAAGTAAAGTGGATAAAGAGACAACTTGCCGCTGGCAGGGGCCGAACCTGCAGCCTTCGGATCATGCGCCCAGTGCTCTTAAAGGAGTACTGACACAAAAATTTTGGCCTCTCGTTTTTTTGCTGCAATGTGTTGCTGGGGGCCTGTTAGTCATAACACGGCACATCGTTTGCTGCAGCGCGCGACAGATAATTAATTACAGGCTCCTCATTACCGACCAGTGTCAGTTTCGGTTTCAAAAACGACAAGCCTCCGGGTGCAACTATCACCACCTAGCGGCTGGAGCGCTCGATCACGTCAGCACACAGAAGTGTGACGCACTTCCGCACTGTTCGCGTCGTCTCCTCGCATTCGCACGCTTGCCGCACGTGCTGCGCGATGACGTTGCCATCATCGTCCTCGTTATCATCGTCCTCCTCATCGTCGTCTGTTGGCGACGATTTCCTTGAGACACCAAAAGCGCAGCGGCGTGCGCGTCAAAACAAAAATGGCGGCTACGACGTCATCACAACTTGTTGTACCGGCTACAACGGTTACGTAGGGGAAGTAGGGGGGTCACCTCAGGTCACCTCCGAGGGTGTCAATGCAATAGGTGCGCCCTATAATGCTGGATCGCACACGCGAACTTCAATATTCATATAAAATACCTTCCAAGCTTTATTCGCTGTCGATATTTCGCAGATGGTACACGCACGTACACGGAAATCGATCCAGCAGGCTATCTCGGCCGCGAAATTTTGTGTCAGTACCCCTTTAATAACTGAGCTACAGCGGCAGTCGTCCCCTCGTCCACTTATCGGGTATTTATAAGTGTGCAAACCCTGGGATTGTTAATCAGCGCCACTTTTAGCCATGACATCACGTAGCATGTGAACCTTTAACGAGTGGACAGCTGCATACTACCTGATGGCATCAACTCTGCCGGAATGAGACCCTCGTTATGAATGAATGAATGAGGGCTCGCTCCTTTGTTTGACCCAACCTTGATGAAAACCAGCAGATAATGAAGCCAAGGAAGGCATAGGGCACGTTACTTGTACCATTTAAGTTATCCTGTCTGTATAGTAACACCATAGACTGCTGTTTGACATCCAGTTATCCAATAGTTATATGTGCATTACACGATTTATAGTGTTACTATATGTTGTTATGCATATGTATTTCCATATTAATCCTTTGAATTCCATGTCATTACACTGCTTATTAATATTTAACTTCAATTCCCTAAAATGCTTCCTATATGCTTATTATTTCCACACTTTCTGTCCCTTAATTATAGTATTAATAATGCTAAAAGCCACCTATTATTCTTTGTACATCGTATATATACTAAACAGCTGTAACCTGTTTTTTATGTTTAGTTTGCAAAGAAGGTCCCATTGCAGTCTTTGACTTTGGGACCTCCTGCATATTAACATCCTGCAATCTTTTTCATCACCTACTGACAGACAAGTTCCCACTGTGTCCATTACAAATGTACAAGTCACAATGTTGCTCTTGTTGGCCTACGCCCTGCATTACAACCCATCGCTGACTTTTCATCAAGCATCACCCTCACAAACTAACTACAATAGACTTTCGATAATTCAAGCTCTGATAATTCACGCTTTTGGTTGTTTCAAACAAATCTCACATTTCTGGCTGGCCCACTATTTCTACAATGTAACTTAAAGCTGCTAAATTCAAAATGCTCCAAGTACGCAATTTCGGTCCATTCATACCTTTTGCATGTCTGTGCCTGAAAATATCTGCTGCCACTTTTAGCTGAACATTTGCGTTTTTATTTCACAAATAAACAGTCGCAAATAAAGCCAACTGCCTGCCTACAAAGAGGCCAAGCTAGCCAAACCGTGTGAGTCAATTATCGCATACTGACTGAGGAAGACAGAATCTGAGAGTGGCACTCGCATTGACTGTGCTGATAAACTCGTGATTAGCTGTGAGGAGTCATTGTCTCTTTTCTCCGTCAATGTGCTTTCAGCACCTCACCTGATTTTGCACTGCCTCCAGGATCGGCACACCTTTGACCATGCAATGATATTGTGTAATCACATCATCACGTGACATCATAATGCAATCACAAATTTTGGCGATCTGTGACATCACATGATGACATCATCATGCCGTAATACTGGGTCTGTCCGGAAAGTAGTAGGACTGATCTTTCACCGCCAAAACATGGTGAAGTAGGGGGACGTTACTGCCCTGGTTGGATGGTGGCAGGTACCAGTACATGAGTTGCCAGTTGGCTCCCAGCCTTCATGGAGTGTAGATTGAGTTTGCGGTACGTGGTCGGGCATCGCTGGACAAGTTCTTTCGCGTTTGACTCATGCGCATGTTTCCACACTACACTATGCACCATCTGTAAACTTCTTTTACTTGAACTTTGAGTCCTTTAGTTTCGCGCCAGAAGGACGGAAGGTGGGAAAAGGTAAACCGGAAAGGGCTAAGGTGCCTTTCAAGGTGCCTTGTCATCTTCACAATGAATTGTTTGTTAGAGCAGCATTACGCAATGAAGTTTTACATCAGAATGGGTAAAAGTGCAAGTGAGAGCCATGACATCAAGGTTACTTATGGAAGTGATGCCATGGGTCGATCAAGTGTTTTTGAGTGGTGAAAACTGTTTTAGGAGGGAAGAGAGCAGGTTGAAGACGAGCAACGGTCAGGACACCCTTCAACGGCAAAAAGTCCCAACAATGTGCCAAGCCACTCCGCCACTGCTCTCATGGGACTTCCTGACCAAACATGGCATCCCCAGCCACCCTACAGCCCAGATGTCGCTCCTGCAGACTTTTTCCTTTTCCCCCCGGCTGAAAGGGGTCGTGGAAGGACAGCACCACGGCTCGGTCCAGGCCATTCAAGAGGCCGTAACAAGGGAGCTGAACAGCATTCCAGTTTCTGCGTTCCAGGGAGCCTTCAGTGACTGTCAGAGTCACTGGAAATGCTGTGTTGATGCAGAAGGAGCATACTATTTTGAAAACTATTAAGTCAACGAGTCAAAATTGAGAATAAATTTTTTTTTTAAAGTCGGCCCTACTACTTTCCAGACAAACCCTGCATCTGATCAAGTGAATTCTAGCATCGTTTGTGTTGACGCCACTGCCAACACCCCCATCATCGGCACCTGGTGAGCGCCAAAGCAAGTGCACCCTGCGCAATCCGTGTCCTGTGATGCGCATGAGGCGAACACTGGGTAACCTGGCACACAGCTGGTGCAACGGGAGGGAAGACCGGGAGAGAGCGTGCAGCAAGCACGATGTGACGTCAGCACGCCAGGTGTTCACAGTCCTTTAGCGTATCATAAGTTATGACACACCTTAGTGTACTCTCTATCATATATAACCCTTAGCTTAACCCAATCCACTCCTTTTACATACATTGTGCTGCAACGCTTCAAGCTGTGTTACTGGTGTTTATCGCGATTTCTACTAATTATATGACTGCAGTTTTAGATTATGACATACCTATTAAATATTACACTCGGCAAGAGCAGAGAATACGAAGAAGTGACAAGCGAGAGTGGACCTGAGTGCATGCTCGTATTCCACTTTCTTAGTTTTTTTACCCACGTCAAATAAACGAGACATTCTCTACTTCGGCTCCGCTTCCTGCTTTTCAACAGTATGGTGCCGTGACCAGGATAAGACGAACAGTTGAAGACCCCTGACAATGAAGCGAGCTCCCTGAAGAGGATGGTCGATCGATGCAATCAACGCAATGACGCTGGGAGAGAAATGAACGATCCACGTCATCACAAGTCCTTCGATTCCCGATATGATGACATGGAAAGACTAGAACAGAAACGTGCTACTGTTAGAGCTGCGGTCACCTGGATCATCAATGACATGACGACTCTTATGCAGACTGAACCAACGCCAACTGGTGAGCTTACCCCGATCCTCTTAACCTATTGAAGATAAAGGAAACCATGCTTACGGACCTTGACAACCAAATAGAAGAGCATGTTACTGATGATAACTTCGAGGATGAGACTCAAGGCGTCGGGCAATATCAAGATTCTATCATCCTCACGAAGTCCCACACTGAACGTATTTTATCTGCACTTCAAGCCGTAGCTACGCACGCATCTCATGATGAATCTCATCAAGCACGTGCACAGATTAAGCTACCTAAGCTCGATGTACCGAAGTTTCATGGTGACCCCAATAAATGGTCGAAGTTTTGGGATCAATTTGAGTCAACTATTAATCAGAACCGATATCTCGCCGATGTAGACAAATTGAAATATCTCCGGAGCTACCTGACGCGTAAAGCCGAAGGTGTCATCAGCGACCTGGCTCCAGCTAACGATAGTTATAGCACAGCTATAGATCTTCTCAAAGAATGATTTGGCCATAAGTCACTGACTGTTAATGACCACATGCACCGGCTTCTAAACCTATTTAAAGCCCGCTCATGTGAACATTTCGAAGGGCTTCAAAGATTGTAGGAAGAGGTGAAAGTAGTGATGCAGAACTATCGGTAAATTGACTATCGATACTATCGATAGTTTTTTTGAAACTATCGATAGTGCTACTATCGACAAACTATCGATAGTGCAATTGGTAGTTCCATCGTTAATATTACTAGCGATATTACTGCCACACGTGTTTGTTGCTTTGTTTTGACGTATTCGGGTTCAGTAACCCAAAAAGAGTGTTAGCAACGTTTGACGCAGACCGTGCCGTAACGTTTGAGAAGCTTCACAATCGTTTGAGATCATTCTGTTAAGATTACACGCCGGACGCTGATAGTCAAGTTTATTCGAGAGCTTACGCGAGCACCAGCAATAACGTTGGAAGGTTTGATGACTGATGTGTAAAGGACGACGCGTTCCACCGATGATCAGATTCCTCAACGGCTGACGACTGCTCCCGCCGCTATCAGTGCGCAGCACGTATCACTTGTAGTTTTGATTTTCTGGGCTCAAGTTCGGCCAAATAAAGAGCTCCGTATTTCCCAGTCTTGCTCCAGCATTCTTCACCGTCACAACCACGTAACAATACTAACGATAGTGGTGTGAATAATGGTGCGGTTGCTGTCCGGCCATATTGCCAAAATATTTGCGATAGCCTACTACCAGCTTCGCATAATTTGTGAGGAATTTTTGGCAAAGAAATTAATTATTTCCACAGTGAGAATGGCGGAATATATCCATCGATAAACTCGCATCCAAAAGCAACCATTTACACCTTACAATTAACTTCTTCATATTTTTTTTTTATTTCGAAATCATAAAATGCAATATCAATTTGAAGCCACGCAGTCCCACCACATGGAAAGGCTTCCTTTCCGCTACAGCTGAACAGTTCGACTTTATGATCATGTATCAGCAAAGCACTCAGGTGAAGAACACAATCATGTCAACTTTCTTGTCCTTCAGCCTGCTCCTATGGCTCCACTATGTACCACGTGCACGGGGAACCAAGTTTATTCTGCAGTGAGTCCGCGCTGTTGATTTTATACTATCGATAGTACCATCGAATTTTTTACTATTGATAGCGCTATCCATAGTATTTTTCACTATCGATAGTTCGATAGTGACTCAGCTATCGATAGTATCGATAGTACCATCGATAGTTCTGCATCACTAGGTGAAAGCCAGCGTGACATACCTTCATAACCTTGGCATTGAAAAAAAAGAGTATGGAATCCTGCTGAAAACGGCTATAATACAGAATCTTCTGCAAGAAATGGTACTCCATTATACTCAGCGCACCTAGTCTTCGACAAACACAAGCTGTACTAGCGACAAACTAGATGAATCTTGCGCCTTGAATTAAGAAGCTGGGAACAGGCTTTGCTGATGACGGTTGACCACAGAGAACGAGCCTTAACCGGCAAACCGAAATCTAAGGAACATAACCGAGGTTCTGCATCTACGTTAACCGTGAAACTCACTCCAGAGAGTTGTACGCTATGCAGTGGAAAAGAACACTCGGTGGATGCCTGCCCAGCTGAGCTAACATCAGATGAGAAAAAAAAGAAACTGCACAAGTTAGGATGTTGGTTCTGATGTGCTAGACCATTCTACAGAGCGAAGGAATGCAGAAGCTGGAAAAGATTATGCTGCGCGAATTGCAAGGGACGACACCTCACATCAATGTGCGACCCAAAATGGAAAAAGAAAAACATAGAAACACAGAAAACAGAAACACAGCTTGTCTAAATAAGATAGTTTTAAACAATTAATGTTACTCGCACAAACGTTCCTTTCCCTGCAGCACAGCTGAGCTGTCCACCGAGAAGTGCAGCAAGGCTACCGAGCGGACGGCACCCTATTACACCATCGCGTTCCACTCTTGTGGTGAAGCTCAAGCGTCTCCAACTTTTTGTCCCTTAATTAAACGCACTAGCATGCCCCATATAACAATGAGAACCAGTACGATCGGTCACATCCGAACACTTTTATGGCAATCATGCAGAGCTATCTATGATGTTGCTGTGGCCCTGAGAAACAATAAGCATTACAGCACAAGTTGGTAGACTGCCCCGAGTCATATTTATGAGAACTTCTGATAATTCAAACAAAATACTGGGGCCCCTCGAGCTTGAATTATGGTGAGCAGTGGCTGAAAATCAAACCCACGACTGTGTAGTAGGCAGGAGAAAACCACGGCCACTGATTTATAGTAGCAGGTGATTGAACTTTACGGGACTTTGGAAGAACTAGTGAAATACTCACCCGTGCTCCCCCCGACAGTAGATGGCTCGGCGATGGATCAGGTCCACCACCCCAGTGTGCTTTCCCTCAAGGCCTATGGGTAACTGAAGCAGGGCTGCATTGTACTGAAGCTTAGACCTGGAAGCATAACACACGGGAACACCATTACATGTGCCAAGCACAAAAATAAATCTTCTCACTGGCACTTGATCAAGCCACGCTTCTCTCTAGACACCCTCACCTCCTTTTCACGGGGACAGGAATTAACTCAATGCTACACTGACACTTTATATGTAGACTTTCAAGTTGGTCCCACTCGCAGCTGGCCAGTGAAAACCGCATTCACATTAACCCAGATGCCAAAGGTGCCATGACTGCAAATGCCTTTCTTAATAAGTTGATAGATATTGCCATAACTCAGGTGTGATTTATGCAGAGGGCTGGAATGTGAAGCTAAACAGAGTACATAAACAGCTACAGACTTGCTAACATCTTTCTCATAAGTTTCTAGGGTTTATTATCACACCTCCTTGACCCAAGTTGGTACTAACTGCTCTTTCCAAGTTCGTTGTTCATCCTCCACAATAATAACGATGACCTCTAGGGTTTTATGTGCCAAAACCACAGGATGATTACGAGGAACGCTGTAGTGGTGGGCTTCGCATAATTTCAACTGCCTGGGGTTCATTAAGAGGGCTCACCAAGGAATCTGAATCTGGGAGGTTTCTGAAATAAGGGCGGAACACCGATTTACTTTGAGCCCCCCCCCCCTTTTTTTTCATCACAAAAAAACACCTCCTTGGAAACGGGGAAGGAGGGGGGAGAGTCCCGAAGAGCCCCGTAAGTGTAAAAATTTGCATTGCTGTCTTATAATGGCTTAGAGTGGCCAAACAGATAATGCAACTAGCGAATGTTTACATGAATGCCTCGCCTCTTAAATTGGTTTACATAATGCTATAAGCGATGGGTTCGCAAAAGGCCTGGATCAGATTGGGTTGGATTTTCCTCAATATGGCCAGATCACGCACAGAAATTTCGATTTCCGGGAGATTCTTTTTGCCAACCATACCAATGTAAGAAATGGTCAAAATCCAGGAGTCTCTCGGAAAATTCACAAGACTTGGCAGGTATGCTGCTGCCTACCATCCGCAGACGAATGGCCTCACCGAACGCTTTAACTGTACGCTTGGCAACATGCTCTCAACGTACGTTGCCGCCGATCACACAAATTGGGATGCCATTCTGCCCTCTGTCACCTACGCCTATAATATCGCCCCTCAGAGCACTACTGGTTTTCACCCTTCTTTTTGTACAGCAGGCACCCAACGCACACAATCGACGCAATCCTTCCATACAAGCATGATCCATCTGAGTATGCACCTATTTCTGCCACAGCCAGACTTGCTGAAGAGTGTTGCGAGCTTGCGAAGACCTTTACTACACATGAACAAGAGCAGCAGAAGAGTATTCGCAGTGACACCACCACTTCTGTGCCCACGTTCCTCCCTGGAGTGCTCGTATGGCTCTCAGTCCCTACCAATTCAATTCATTCAATTCAATTCAGTTTATTCAGACAAATTTTTTCGTTTTTTTTTTTGCCTAAGTTGAAGGGACTAACGGCAGATTTTCTCTGCCTGAGAAGGGTCCCTCCACCCATACATTTGCCGAGATGTAGTGCAACATAAAAATACAGATTCTTTTTTTTTTTTAGGAACACGAAAGCACAAAAGCAAACTTCAGAGAGTAGAAAGAATAACTGGAACATGCACTTTAAAATATAACAGTACAATCAACACCAATTACCCATAGCAAGATGAAGAAGACAAAAAAAATATGTAAAATACTGAAACCAGGAAGATATTAGGTCAAAAGCCTAAGTACAATACAGAATGCAAAATACATATTGAACGAAATGAGTAACTTTTACGAAATTATACAATAGTACAAATACACTAAAATAAACATTTCTAATTAATAATATACTTAGAGCACAGTAGAAGAAAGAAAGTACATTTTTACAATTTTCTTTAGATTGTTTTTAGTACTACCTTGCTCTAAAGTTTACGGACATAGCTACAGTTGTGGAGTAGATTAGGTGTTTGATATGACAAGGGCTACTTTCCATAGGTTGTCCTGAATAACGGTAGTCGAAATCTATCAAAACGTAGATGATAGGTAGGGCTCCGTGTTTTCGGAGTATATTTTTATTGAAATTCGGAGGGTGTTTTTCAGAGTTTACTTTTTTGAGAAATTTCGGCGTTTATCGGAGTTTATTTCTCGTAAATCTCTAACTCTCCGAAATTTGGTGTTTAATTTTGCATTATAAGTAGGGGTGTGCGAATATTCGAAATTTCGAATATTTTTCGAATAGTGTTTGCTATTCGATTCGATTCGCACTGAAATTTTACTATTCGAACTATTCGAACTTCCCAAAGACAAATGCAGTCAACGTCCAATTGAAAGTGACCCCTTCAGATTTTCAATATGCTTCACCTCATTACACTCTCGTATTGCGGCAAAGCTGCCTTTCAAGCTCCGTTTCGGTCGAACTTAGCCAAGAGACAAAGTCCGGTTGAAAGTGGTCCCTAGATTTTCAATAAGCTTCACCTCATCACACCCCCGTATTGCGGCAAAGCTGCCTTTCAAGCTCCGTTACGGTCGAACTTAGGCAAGAGAGAGTCAACGTCTGATTGGAAGTGGTCCCTAGATTTTCAATATGCTTCACCTCCTCACACCCCCGTATTGCGGCAAAACTGCCTTTCAAGATCCGTTACGGTCGAACTTAGCCAAGAGACAGTCAACGTCCGTTTGGAAGTGGTCCCTAGATTTTCAATATGCTTCACCTCATCACACCCCCGTATTGCGGCAAAGCTGCCTTTCAAGATCCGTTACGGTCGAACTTAGCCAAGAGACAACGTCCGTTTGGAAGTGGTCCCTAGATTTTCAATATGCTTCACCTCATCACACCCCCGTATTGCGGCAAAGCTGCCTTTCAAGATCCGTTACGGTCGAACTTAGGCAAGAGAGAGTCAACGTCTGATTGGAAGTGGTCCCTAGATTTTCAATATGCTTCACCTCCTCACACCCCCGTATTGCGGCAAAACTGCCTTTCAAGATCCGTTACGGTCGAACTTAGCCAAGAGACAGTCAACGTCCGTTTGGAAGTGGTCCCTAGATTTTCAATATGCTTCACCTCATCACACCCCCGTATTGCGGCAAAGCTGCCTTTCAAGATCCGTTACGGTCGAACTTAGCCAAGAGACAACGTCCGTTTGGAAGTGGTCCCTAGATTTTCAATATGCTTCACCTCATCACACCCCCGTATTGCGGCAAAGCTGCCTTTCAAGATCCGTTACGGTCGAACTTAGCCAAGAGACAGTCAACGTCCGTTTGGAAGTGGTCCCTAGATTTTCAATATGCTTCACCTCATTACACTCTCGTATTGCGGCAAAGCTGCCTTTCAAGCTCCGCTACGGTCGCAAATGTATTAACTCAAGAAAACGCTGGTTCCAATATGGAGATGAAAGATGTGGCAGAGTTGGGGGCTCAATTAATGCTGTTTTGGACCTGAAATTTGGGCAGGAAGTCCGAAAAATTGGACGCCGAAGCTTTTTAGCATCCAAAATTTCAGATGTTCTTATATATCGACGTCTACGAGGCAGATTTGGAACTCCGGACTTGAAGGGAGCACACCCTTGTCTGCCACATCAGCTGGCATTCCACAGAAGTTGAAAGAGGAGGAGAGGCTGAGGAAATGGCATCTTTGCCTATCACGTGTAAAGTGTTGTCGGCAACACTTTGGTTGCACCAAATCATGTACATAAATACCATTCGGCCTCTACATTGTGTCATTCTTGATAAAAAAGACAACTATGAAATATGACCCCACCAGCGCTTCATCAACCTAGCGAAAAGAAACACTTTCATGTTGCTATCTCACAAGAACATACTTGGGGATTCTCTGCAACTTTTTCTGTAATTTCACTTCGAATTATTCGAAAAATGTTTGAGAAATATTCGAAAATTATTCGAAATTATTCGATTCGATTCGCACTCAATCTTTATTATTCGAATTCGCTTCGCACCCAAAATTTTGCTATTCGCACAGCTCTAATTATAAGTTGTTGCAATATCTTCTTATTAATATTATTTTCAATGAAACTGTGCTGCATGGTTGCTGATAATCCTGTTTTCCATACTTTCATTTTTTTCTCACTTCCTGTTCATTTATCCTGTTAATAAGGCTGTTCAAGTGCACTTCTCTAAACTCGCCAAAGTGTACTTTTGGGGGTAGAAGGAGCTAGTAAAGCTGCTTCTTATCTTTTTTCTCCCAGTCTCCCTCATCTTCTGGATGAAAAATAATGGTTCTGTTATTATTATTATCCTCAGTACTCCGAAACCTTAGATGAAATATCTGAACACGAAAACATGTGAACACACTAAGTGTACTTTAGATGCATGGAAGGTTTGAACACGCAAACACATATACATACAAGCACAAATACAGTCGAACCCGTTTATAACGAACTCGAAAGTGTCGCGAAAAGTGGTCGTTATATCAATAGTTCGTTGTATATGGACTCGCCCTTAAAAATGTGCATAGCATAGCGGCCAAGCAGTTTTTTTTTCTGTTCACTTTTATTAAAGTGCTAACAACCCCTCCGGTGACAAGCTAAGCCTTTTCGCGTCGTGAAGCGACGCCCGCTGCGTGCTCACGAGTGAATTCACCACCTTTGCAATGAACCGACACCATTTCACCGAAGCGCGGTACCGCCACGTGAAGCCTATCATCCCTGGCTAGTTGCGTGCAGCGCGTCGCCTACTCGGCTCGCGGTGTCACTGCCGGGCCGCTTACAGTATGCCGTATGCGCGCGTTTGTACATTCTTCGTGCCTGCTTCAGTTCGGACCGTGCACGGGTGCGGCAAGTAGCCTGTTCGTTCAACGTGGCGAAGAAGCATTTTGCAGGCAATGTGCACTCGACGTCTCCGCGATGCCCTCGCCGCCCTGCATGACGACGCGCGGTGCACTTGAGTTGTCACCTAATCAAACACACAGTATACGCGCTTGCTGTCAGTGCATCGACGTTTCTCGGTGCCTGCACCGCTCAACAACAGCGAGCTACTTTCGTTTCTAGAAAGCGACGCGCACTTCAAAGCGGTCTCGCACGACGCGGCTGCGGCGAACTTGCGAACGGCAGGCAGCATGGCACGCTCGTACCGCCGTCAATCCGCACAGTGTATGGCGTACGGCACACGCGCAGCCGAACTGTCATAAGGTTGTCACCTATAAGTCATAATGGCACGTTCGTCAACGACCGCCACCTCGCCTTCGCTCTTTTCTGATGCTTATCCGCGAAGGCATCACCACAATCGCGCGGAAGTCGTAATCACCGATCGACTGGTCTCTGCCGTTACCGAAAAGACGGACGACCTTTTGCAGCACATTGTGGCGTCGACGAGTTTAGGGACGCAGTGAACCTTTACGCGATGGAAAGTTATCGCTGTTATCACTTCTTGCATTTATGCCTTCTTGCGTTCCAAGGCGTTGTTTTGGTTCATCGTAGGCGGTCGTAGCTGCAGAGAACGGCGTCAAGAAAAGTTACCGTATGAAAGCTGACGGCAAGGCTTTATGCCGCCTCCTATTTTATTTTCCTCACTGCCATTCTGGTGCTGAAGAAACAGCTGGAAAGTGAGCGACCTCGCTCGCAGCGTCCGAAATCTGCGTGCAGTGCTCGCCGATCTTAGTCGCGAGTAAACTGGAGCCGGGAACGCGCGAGCGCGCGCCCCTCTCATGCTTTAGAAGGCCTGTTTTAACTATTTTTTCTCTTCGCATGCGCTATATTTGTACCGCGACCGTGTCTGAAGTGTTCGTTGTAAAAGTAGGAGGCTTTGAAAAATGTTCGCTATATGTGGACGCAGCTTCAATGGTTAGCATAGGAAAATCGTAGGTGCACCCAAATATGGTCGTTATAACCGATAGATCATTATAAGTGGGTTCGACTGTACTTAAATACAAAACAGCTCCGTTTGTACGTATTACAACCTTAAAGCTTGTTGTAACAGACGCAACCATATTTTACGAGGTTGCTGCTGCTGATGGAGGTGCACTCCTTTCGTTTGATGATTGTCAGCTTTGAAAATACCCCTTTAAAAACAGAGCTTATCGGACAAAACCGAATTTTCAAAAATTTTACTGCCGAGCGTTTATCGGTTTTTTTCAGATTCATCCGAAAACACGGAGCCCTAATCATAGGGAGCTTCGCTTGGGTAGCAATGCTCCGTATAACTGCCCATGTTGTTTCCAATTTCTCTGCCGATGTATATGGTGAGTTTAAGATTGTTGAGTTGATGGACAGTAAGTACAGTAAAAGCTCGTTAATTCGACACCCGTTAATTCGGAAATTCGGATAATTCGGACGGCTCTATTGGTCCCGGCCAAAGTGCATGTTAATCTATGAGACCAAACCTTCGGTAATTCGTCAGAATTGGGCTCCGCACCGCTTAATTCGGACAAATGCTGACGGCTGCCGCTACACAAAAGTGTGGTAAAGCATCGCTGGCACCACTGGAGCGAAACCGAAACCTGAGTGACATTGCCATCGTCATCAACTAGTCGGGGCGATCGCAGCGTCACCGAACGTCGGCGGCTTTCTTCGCTCCAATGACGCCATTTTGCCTTGTGTTGTGTCGGTACCGTCTCTTCTTGCGGAGTTCTCTTTTTTTTTTCCCCGTTGTGACCGTGTTGACATGTGAGGCCCGAGCATGCGGCAGTAGCTGATGATGACATCGACGAGGTGTCAGCCGAGTCCACCGACGATGACTGCCCGACCTTCGATGCTGTCCTTCCCACAGATATGACCCTTTAGGACTACATCGCGATTGATGATTGTGTCGCCACGACTGGTCTCCTGCCCGATCAAGAAATTATTAATGATGTCGCGACCTCATCGCACCTCACGGGAAGTCTCGGGGGCACTTTGGATATATTAGAGGACGTTTGCCTGAGCACTTCCGACAGTTTGCGTGCTGTTGGTCATTTGCAAGAGTTAAGAAAAATTGTAATGTCAGCCGATATCTGCACGAGAACGCAGACGACCATTACAAAATATTTCAGCAAATAAAGGTATGCGTCTCCAACTTGATTTTAATGTTTTTCCTGTTCATTCGTTAATTCGGCATTCGATTAATTCGGACATTTTTTTCCGGTCCCGTGAAATCCGAATTAACGAACTTTTACTGTATCTTAAGCTTGTCAAAAAAAAGAGGAGTGTGCTCCCTAGGTTGCAGATTTTCTATGCAGCGTACAGCCCTTTTTCGTAAAACTAATAGCCTGTCTAGGTTAGTTTTTCGAGTCATGTCCCAAATTAAAAGACAGTAATGTAGTTGTGAATGAACTAAAGAGTAGTATAGCTGGAGCTTCAGCCAGTTTGGAACTAAAGACCTAAGTTTGTATAAAACAGAAAGCGATCTAGACATATTGGCGTGTATTTTGTTTATTTGCGGTGTCCAGCTCAGGTTCTCATGAAAAAGTACACCTAAAAATTTAAACAAAGGGACACGTTGGATCTCGTTATTTTTAAACCAGATAGAAATGTTATAATCTTCACACTTATTTTTGCTCTTAAATAAAATATTTAGTTTTACTAATGTTCACTTGTAGTTGGGGCCTGGCCTCTCTTCAAAACTGCTGCCCAAATACGAAAGCCCCCTACCGCGTCATCAAACGCACACCCTCGGTTAACTACCTGACCGAACCCATTGAACCATCTTTAGACATGTGCCGTCGAGGGCGCAATATTGTCAACGTGAAGTGCCTCAAGGCCTACCATGACCCGCTCATAGTGACAAGCTGTTACGTCGCCGGGCGGCTCCCTTTTTGTACACGGGGTAATTGTAGCAAAGCCTTAGAACTATATAATGGTTCTTCCTCTCCAGCACCTTCTACAGTAGAACCCCGCTGTTACGTTCCTCACTGCTGCGTTTTCCCGGCTGTTACGTCGTTTTCCGCCGGTCCCGGCATAGCTCCCATAGGATACAATGTATTGGGAACCCCGCTGTTATGTCGTAACTGTCGGACCGTTCCCGTATGATACGTCGCGAAGTGCGCCCGGAGCCGACCGAGTGACTACCAAAGAGAGCGGCCATGGTGCATTTTCACGCAGCTTGGCCTCGTTTGACCGTAATATTAGCTGCACGAGAGGCGCAAGCAACAGAATCTTTCAATTGATGCAAACAAAAGCATGGCCTTCGAGATTCAAATTGCAAAAATGGCGTCTATGACGTAACTGCTCGCGAAAGCAAGGCCTTCGAGATTGGCATTTACTATTGACAAAAGCATAGCCTCTGAGATTTGCATTGCACAAACATGGCGTGTATGACGTAATTGTTTGCGAAAGCAAGGCCTTCGAGATTGGCATTCACTTCTGCCATCGCATTGGCGTAGACTCATCATCATCGTTATTTGTCGGAGAACGGGAGGAGTTCGAGCTGGTTGGAGCTCGCATGGTCGTGCGTGCGGTTCGCGGTCGGACTCGCCGCGCCGGTCGTGATTGCGTGTGCTTAGTTCTTTCATGCCTACAGCTGTTGGTGTTAAAAAAATCACATACGTTGATTACATTTCTGTGGATGAGGCTGTCCTAAGCTCCGCGTTTCTATCCATGACTAGATCGCGGCTGAGCGTGCCAATTTTCGTGCTGCTCGTAAGAATTGAAATAAAATTCTGTACCACTAAATATTTTGCCGTTTTTCCTGTTTTTCGGCTCTTGCGTTTCCCGTCTCTTACGTTTATTTTCTACGGTCCCTTCAAAAACGTATCAGCGGAGTTCTACTGTATTGGGTCGTCCTCTCATGCTGGGAGTCCATGCTCTGACTTGACTGTCACCATTGCGCATTGCCGCCGAGTGCCATCAAATAAACACCTTTACACACCGAGCATAAGAGAACTTTACCCCCACAGCTTTAACACCATCCTATTTTAATAGTAATACTATTTTCTTATTTTATTAGGAAAGGTATTGATTGTCGATGTGCTGGAGTAAATATGATACTATAAGACACGCGTCAGCGTACCTGAGCTGTCCCAGGACTTTGATTGGATTGGCACCCATGCGGTCCAGCTTGTTGATGAAGGCCACGCAGGGCACTGAGTAGCGGCGCATCTGACGACACACGGTCAGTGTCTGTGACTGCACTCCACCAACCTGCACACATCCAAACCAGCAACGAGTCAGCAAAATACAATAAGCACTTTCCAGTGATGGACGCGACATTCTGCATTTTGGACCAGATTCTGGAGAAGAAAAATGGTGCTTAAGAGCAGGTATAAATGTTTTCGAAGCAGAAAAAACGCTAGTTTGGAGCAGCCATTGGTGTTTTCAAAGCAGATGGCAAAATATTCCAAATGACTCCTAGAGTTTGAAGCACCATTTCAGCATCTCATAAATATTAATATTTATTATTAAAAATATTTCACATACAATAATCACTGCAAAGTGCAAGAAACAAATGTTCACTGAATACCAAGTATGATGAGCTACATACAAGTACTTGTGGCAGAAATGATACAAAGGCGATAAGGCTTGAGCACCAAATTATAAAAGTAGCCACAATGACATGTAACTGTCACCAAAGCAGCAGTTTATAATCAGCACAAGATCAAAGCAATATGTTATTTTCATGATTAAAATACTGCGCTACAGTTACTGGGACAAAAGAAGTTAAGAAGGACACGCATCACGAAGTGGACACGACACTATGTTATTTTCATATTTCACCAAAATAGCCAGCACTTAAAATTACACATAAACAGCTAAACGAGCAATACACTTAAAATGCCAGTTCTTGTGGCATAAATGAGGTAGAAGCTGATAAACAAGTAAATGTAATCAGGCACACATCAACGTTGTCACAGCAGAATTTTGTAATCAGTATGATATCAAACTAATCTCACATACATTTCATCAAGGTAGGCTGCTTGTCAGGCACAAATATACAGCTAAGACATATACCGAGTGTCCCAGCTATCTTTAGCCAAGGGTTAAAAAATACAATGTTAGAGGCAGGCGAGTGAAATCAGTTGCAAATTGGTGACAGCCCCTTTGCGCACTACAGTCATTTTTTTTGTTTAGTAATTAATTAATTTGTCAATTAGGGTTATCTAACTAAATTGCTAAATATTGACTTTAGGCAAGAAATGCGACTTGCAAAGTTCGAGAGCGTCTTCAGAAACCTCCACTGCATTATTTGTGATAAAGAAAGTCTCACGTATACCATTTTTTCCAAGCTGCAAAGCCCACAAAATGCAAAAACGACCACGTGACTAGCGCATTCGCGCGAAGCGAAGGTGCTGCTTTCAGCCATGGTTTGAGCGAACGAAAGTAGCTGTGGTCGGGATTCGCCGGCTCCGTTGCAGCGGTAGGCCGACAAGTTGGCGGTGGTTTCTTGGCCCCGTCAGCCAGTTGGTGCGCGTGACAATGCAAGTTATAGTGAGTCTGTCTATTATAAAGAGTCACTTGACATATTCGGAAAATTAAACAAAATGATAATGCCACACACAACGGTTCCAGAAATGCCGAGATATGTTGGTATACTATGATTATGCGAAGATTTCTTCTCAACAGTCGTCTGGTATAATGTGGCCATCTACCCTGATTTGCCTGAAATGCTGGTCCGATCAAACGACGTATCACGAACTGTTATGTGCAATTCACATGGCAGCACCATTGATAGCAATCGTTCACAAAACAAATGCCAGAAAGTCGAAATGAGCTGCTGTGGCCGAGAATGGAAACCATCCTCGAGGTTAACAACATATAATAAACCTGACCAAAGTGTGTACGATGAAGCGCGGGCATCGTTGGAGATTGTACTGAAAAAATGCATAGTGTTTTATTGTTTTACTAGGAACATTATCGATGACGTTTTCATCATTCATCTAAATTTTGAGACAAGCAAAAAGCAAACGCAAGCAGCGGAACAGCGCACAAAGCGAGCGCATGTTTGCAGGTGCACCACGACGGGCATCGAAGAGTGTGCGGTGACGTCGTGCAGGCCCCCGCCTGGCAGCACCACCCCAACTTCTCGGAGCTAGTAGCTTCCTCTAAAATACTATTTAACAAATAAAATCATAAATTTCATGTCAGCACAGCAGAGGTAAAAGGATTCGCAGTGTCTGCATTGCATGTTTTACATTAGATAGTCACATACTGTGGTCAGTGATGACAAAAGCAGTGTGTTGAAGAGGGCATTTGTGCATGCAATGTTCACTCAAGCAAGGCATAAGTTTAAGATGAAGGCTTGGAGTGGCGAGAAATCACTGAACAGGAAATGTCGCTAGAGCCTTTTCAACGAGAGAACTTGTCTTCATCAGGGCAGCAAGACAAGTTCACTTCTGCAAGACAAAGTCCCAACAAAATTCCCTGTTCAACGATATTTCATCCTATCAGATCACCCAGTCAGGGCAATGCTACACTGAGGTCGTGGCGAGTAGCCAAAGAGCATCAACGAAAGGTTGCCCATGCTGTCTCAACTTCCTGCAACCCCTTTGGAACCACACGCATTGTGTCTGCAACTGGCTCTAGTTCACCAAAGATGTTAAACTGGTTGAAAAGCTGTACATACTGAAGCTTCTACCACAGTTCCACAAGGAGAACACGTGGAACTCTGCAATGTGCTCTAAATGCCCAACAGCATGAAAAGAACAAACTGCTGCGGCTTTCGTTTTATTTAGCAATTCAGGTATCCAACTGATACTTGAATGATATGCGACTAAATTTTCACATGTGATGCCAAGCACCGAGGACGCTTTCTTGAGCTTGCAGCATACGTGAACAAACTATGAAATCGGTATCTACTGGTAACATCAGAAATAGTCACCCAAGAAGTCAATGTCTTCACTTTCGAAGCAGGAATAGGGAGGACACACTTCAAAGTCAGCAGGGCCTGAGCATTGCAGTTGATGAAGAGTTGAGAAAGTTGATGAAGAGACTTGACGATGACACTCGTGAGGTTCAAGTAGTCATTGCAGAGACCACGTTAATTCTTGCCTCTTTTCATCTCATGGCACACGAGAGTCGAGCAGATTAGTCGTAGATAGCGTAAACGCCGCCGAGCGAGAGGTGGCGCTGTGCTTGCACGATATGTCAGCTTAGCATGATGGCGCCACCATGCATAGCAAGGTTATCCGTGTGCTTGGGAAAGAGCACTTTCTCTCTCTGGGGTTTGGCAGCATGCGTGGATAGACGTCTCGTGCACAGGTTCGTGGTGACAATTTTGCAGCTCGTTCCTACAAACTCTTGTGGTGAGTCGAACGTCGGCTACACCGCATTTGCGGTACATTTTATGTGTTATACTGTTTTGTGTGTTATGTGCTCTGTGCGTTATATTGGCATTATGTATCTGGTTATTTAACGTGTTACTAGATGTGTATTAGATTAGGCTGGCGAGCTAGCCGTCGTGAAAGCAGTTAATAAATGTCCATGTTTTCGCTGCTCGATGACACCTACTGTGTCCATGTGTTCCGAGAGCGACACCCTTCTTCAGACCCCACAACTTCATTTTATTGACGTATACATTTTTCACACAAGGGTGCAAGCACAATATTCGGCTTGGACCTTCTGGATATCAAAGTGTTCTCAATGGTGTGCTGTTCGCTGTGAAGCATGGCTGCTTTTTCACTGCGTGCCTTTTACGGCAGTAATGAATCATTTAGCGAAAGTGATGATGACTTTAGTGAGGAAGACAATTCTGTGCCTCCATGAGATTGTGACAACAGAGATTCAACAGAACCAAGTGACGATGACCACGATGGCGGTGCAAGCTATGCATTTTCTAGCAAGTCAATGAAATGGTAGCGAAAGCTTTTTTTTCTGGCTTTTCCAAGTTTCGATTATCAATAGTTTCATTCTGATGCAAGTACAGCAGCTGAACCATGGTGAAAGCAGCAGTGACACCTTCAGTACTGCTGGAACCTCATCCAAAGGGTGGTGGGTAACGTGAGGGCTCGCACCAAAAAGCGGGGCCCGTCTGCACATATGGAGTGCGAGGAAAGGCTAGAATGGAAGAACCATTTCATTTATAAGACCCCAGGCCGAACCAGCAAGGACCGTGCTGTTTGCAGTGATCAAAAAACAAGAGCAGACAAGAGGAAAACAGTTTTTTTGTGGAACTTGCAATAAAAACCCAGGCCTGCACCCAGGAGAATGCTTTGAGTGGTTCCACACGCTGCTCAAATGTCATTAAAAGAGTTGGGTACAGAATGTAACAGGAAAAATAAATATTCTCTGAGTTTTTCTTGCACAGCTTGTGTTTTTCTTTGTGGCACCAGAAACTGTCAAGACAGTTTCGGACTGGAGCAGCCGGAAAGTGGGTAAAAGTTTCGGACCACAAAGGTTTAACAAATTTTTGTTGTGGCATGCACTCGTGTACAGAATTGGACAAAAACCAGCGGGAAACACAAAACACAGAGAAAGAACACGACGGGACAGGCTGGCACTTACAACTGATCAAAGAATGCTTGAAGCACAAACTCATTATACCCACCTCGAACGCATTTCAAGCATTCTTGGATCAGTTGCAAGTGCCAACCTGCCCAGTCACATCCTTTCTCTGTGTTTCGTGTTTCCCACTGGTTTTTATCCAATTCAACATGTACCAACTAGCCCAGTCCATCGCCTTGACATTATGTGTACAGTTTTATTTATAAATTTTTTACCTGCAGTATAGGGGGTCCGACTTGCATTCAAAGCTGCATACAATTACATAAATAGTGTACAGTACTCATGGATTGAAACAGGACAATTCAGGGCTAAGTAACGCACATACTTTTGTTTCACCATCTTCAGTTCGGGTTATATTGGCGCAATTTCGACTCGAACACGTATATCGGAGCAAACATTATCTTTAGAGACCAGATTTGTCGCGACGTGACGAGGTTATCTCGAGTAAGTGCGCATAACAGTCGTTATACTAAAAAATTTGATGTCGTGTTTAAATCTGCGAGTACTGTACACAGGTGTGTGTTACATATACATTCCATGCTAGTACTCAACCATGAAGCAATATTTATAAAATACATGCCTTACATGCTTTGACAGTGAGTGTGATGCACAACTCCACTGTGTGTTCTTGACACCCATAGTCTATTGCGACATCCAAGATCACAATACAATGTCTCGCAGTGTGCTGCAACCGCCTTCCTATGACTTGTCCGACGGGGCCAAAGCTGTTCTGGCACAGAGTGGCACAATGCGACTCAGCGATTCAGGTCACTCAAAATGGTGCAATCAGTTATCCTCGTAGTGACTTAAGATAAAAAGTGACTCACTGCGCAGAGCACGAGAACAGCCCCGTCAAGCACACGAAGGGCACGTTCCACTTCAATGGTGAAATCGACGTGGCCAGGAGTGTCGATGATGTTGATGGCTGTGGAGCCCCAGTACACCTGAGTGGCAGCCGACTGGATCGTGATGCCCCGCTGCCGTTCCAACTCCATCGAGTCCATCACTGCGCCCACCTGGTCCTTGCCTTTGACCTTCAAGAAAGAAAGCACTGAGGATTCTTCCAGCACTGGACACAAAGACTCAACCTTAGCTGTGCCTCAAGAGTTAATTTCCCATTAATTTACATATGCCATTGTGTAATCATACCATGTATTAAACGCAAGAACTATGTGCTATAACAGCCCATAGCTGTGATACAACTTACTACTTTTCTGCATATGCGGGTGACATCATTGGCAGAATCTTCCTCATAAAAAAATCACAGCATATCCACGGAGTGAATGATGATGAGTGGGCGAAGCTGCGGAGGTTCATCGGTAAACCGTGAATCTTCCGTGAATTCTGCCCAGTACATCATCACCGACATGAGATCGGGCGCGTTTATACTAAAGGTTCGATGAGTTAGACGACTTGCAGCTCACTTTAATTTTACATGTACGCTCTGAATTTTCATTGTTTAAAAAACCATTGCTTTAGAAAACATCTGGCGTCTTTCGTTAAGCAGCTGGCGTCTTTTCGTTTTGCTTTAGAAACATCTGGCGTTCTTTCGTTTTGCTTTTACAAAACATCTGGCGTCTTTCGTTGGTTTATTTCATCAATCAACGGCGTTTTGAACAAAATTTTTATTGTTTAATCACGCACAGGAGAAATCTCACCAGGCACTACCTTGGAGGTAAACAATGGCTGCTAATGGGAATGAGAGACAGAAGAAGTCGGCTTTTAGCTAACACTTACACTTCTACTTCTACTAACGTTTCCTACTGGAACATGCCAATGGCTGCTAATGGGGAATGAGAGACCGAAGAATTCGGCTTTTAGTTAACGCGCACGCTGCGAATTTTTTATTGTTCAACAACGCACAGGAAAAATCTCCCACCGGCGCCACCTTAGAGGTCAAAGCGTAAGACTGGTTACGCACTACGACTACTACGACTACGAGGGACGAATGGGTGCCGCCTTAAGGAGCTTCGCCCCTAAAAATTTCTGGCACATTAAATCAAAATTGGCCTCATTTGGTCTGTACAAAACAAAAAGAAAACAAGGGTAGTTGTCGTAGCTCAAATTTTCTGGCAGAGTGAGGCAGAGCCATAGTAGTATGCATGTATTATTTTATTATACTGTTATAGGAACAGACAGTCAACAGCAGGCACTAGAGTGTGCTGCTATAGCAACTAAGTATGGCAGGTCTCAGGCAACAAACTAATGTACTTTCATTTTTCTAATGTACATTTCATTTTTATTATAGTACTACGTCCAAATCTACATTACCAGAAGCTTTCATTTCAATTCAAGCCTGAAAAATACATTTTTGTTTTATGCTAACCAAAAAAAGCAGCCCAAACAACTTCTTGTTTACTTTCTATATTATGCTGCACATTAATATGGTCTAGTAACACTTTTGTGACCGCGCCTATTCCCATCGTTAGCATGTTAACGATGATTTCAAATTCAAATTTTGGCGTTCTCTGAGCGCTTCTGGACAGCTAACACCATTCAAAGGGTAAAAGAACGTGTTTGTTATCAGTTCCGCTTGTGCGTTTCTTTATTCCGCCGTGGGGAGATTTTTAAAGCTTGTTCACAGTCGGGTAGATGAGCACTCGTTGTTTCAGACATGGCGTCGACGTCGCTCGTGGGTGCTCTGCGGAAACGGCGAATTTCCACGAATTCCGATTAATCTGAGCAGGAATCTCTGGATGATGGTAGCAGCACAGACACGGAAGACGACTTCAATTCGTCAGACTTCAGTACAGACGGCGAAAGTGCGTTAAACCGCCCCGGAACATCAGCAGCTATCCGCCGGTAACTTTTGTCCTGTCCTCGGGCCGTTTTATCGCTGCCGCACATCGTTGTAAACGTATTGGGTGCGTGCCAAAGGTCACAGATCGTATCTGCAAAGTGTCAACTTAGTTCGGGCTGGCGC
Source organism: Rhipicephalus sanguineus (assembly GCF_013339695.2). Classification (NCBI taxonomy): domain Eukaryota; kingdom Metazoa; phylum Arthropoda; class Arachnida; order Ixodida; family Ixodidae; genus Rhipicephalus; species Rhipicephalus sanguineus. The sequence continues at coordinate 36,310,348 of NC_051178.1, forward strand.
CGGCTGCAGAAAGAGCCGAGTTCTCTCCACGAAGACGGCGTGGAGTGGACCTTGTCCTAGTGCTCCAGAGTGCCACGCGGCGGCTTCCTCGTGTTGTCTCTCACCGGAGAAGTCGTCAGAGAGATATGCAACCACACAAATAAGTATGCGTGGATGCATTCATCGCGTCGAGAAACTGCTTCGCGCGGTAGCATTATAGGCACTAGTGCTTATATTTTTGTATGTATGTAAATAACTTTTGTACTTAGCTTATATTTGCACTATTATTTTATAAGGGCTTTACGCTCAAACGTATATTTCGATTTCTTTTTATGTTTGATTTGCATTGATGTTTTTATATTTTTTTTTCTTTTTATGCATTTTTTGTTTTGATAATTTTTTTACAATATTCAAAATAATTATTTTGTTTGAAGTTAATACTGTTAGAAACACCCATTCTTCTTCTATCATTTGGCACCCTACACTTTAGCATCAATCAATTTCTGTTTCAGGAAAAAAAATATTTCCTGGACCAGCCAAAAACAACCGATTTTTCTGCGGTCACGAAAGTGTTAAGCTGGGACTTATGATTATTCTTGTTCATTTTAGTATAAGCGCTTTTTTTTGGCTTGATTCTGGAACTGTTGTGGCCTAATAAAATCTCTCAGCTACAGGATATGCAAAAGGTGAAAACTTTATCAACATATGCTCACTGATGCTCACTGAATACACCTTCCATACCGCCTGTTTCAAAAATTAATTTTTTCCATTGACCATAAGAGAATGGAATAACCTTTCCTTACATATCATAGAAAGCACATCACTAACACAGTTCTTAACTGCACGTGAATGCGAACCTTGAACCCTGTTAGATAGTTCTGTTTTTCCCCCCTCCTATTGATGTATGAAACTGCACATGTCACCTGTTTTTTTCTTAATGCATTTTCTGCTCTTGTTTCTTTTTTTTTTTTTTCCCATACCTGAAGCCCCACAGGATGCATTTGTCGCCTCGCGCTAAAGCTCCACTATGTTAAAATGCTTACACCATGGTCTCAAAATGTCTTTCTTTTCTTTTTTTTTCCATGATTCTTTTTTTTTCCTTCCCTTGACTATGGTTTTATTATGCGAGCCTACTTTCTTTATATGCACATACCACTAATCGCTCTTGTGTTGCACTTTCTTTGTAATTATTTGTTGTTTCCACTGTATCAAAATTTGTGCTGTATTCAACTACTGTATATGCCCTCCTGCTATGATCCCTTTGGGATAGGCAGTATTTACAAATAAATAAATAAATAAATATGGTAAAACAGCAAAATAACTTCGAGCGCTGCAAGCGTTGTGCTCATCACTGGTTCAGGCTCCCCCCAAGGAACACTGATGAATACTGATGCGACTTATTATCGCAGACAATACAGCTTACGCAATTCTGCAAAAATGTTCTCAACACAACTGTTAAACGTTACAAAATATGAACAAAAGGAACTATTTCCCACTTTGGTGATTGTGCAAGTACCTATACGCGTATGCATGCAGCGCCACAGCAGCGTACGTCACGTACGCTGCACAGACTGCAGAGAAATGACACGATGGTATATTAAGAACGTAAAATATATGTATGCCTAGACAACAGTGGTAGCAACACTCAATCAAAGAGCCTCAGAACTGACTGGCTCAATGCAGTTAGTATAGTTGTAGCTCAACAGCTAATGCAATTTCTTTTAAAGAAGCTTGATCAATCACAAGTGCAAAAGTATAGTCTGATAATAAATTATAAGTGCGTACTGACATAAATATGATTATTTATAACTAAGACTGAAAGACACTACATCATCACCATTGAAGGCCCCCGCTTGGGATATTACATAACGGATGGGGTACACATAACGCTTACATGCGTATTACATAAGAGATTAGAGAAGATCGGCGTCTTTTGGTGCACAACACAACAAGAACTTTTCCTTGCTCGTCTTTTATCCCATATTGCAGAGGGGTACAAAACATTTTCGCCCCATTATGCACTACAGAGCGCAGCGCATTCTCGCAAAATCATGCGCAGCATGACTAGGTGCTCATGTTTATTAAGCACATGTTCATTAATATGCATAACATTTACCATTGAAAACATATGCAGCAAACAATCATTTTTACATTCCATTTATATTGCCATGCCACTTATGTGACAAGGCACAGAACCTTCAACTTTACTATCAACAGCTGAAGTACGACGCAGTGGTACAGTAATTACGGTGCTCGGCTGCTTGCCCATATGTCATGGGTTCAATCCCAGCAGTGGCGGTCACATTTTGATGGAGGTGAAATGCTGGAAGGCCGTGTGCTGCGCAATGTCAGTGCATGTTAAGGAACACCAGATAGTCGATATTTCTGGAGCCCTCCACTACAGTGTGCCTCATAATCATATTGTGGTTCTGCCACACAAAACCCCGGATATTATTATTATCAACAGCTGAATTACTCCACAGTGTTTGGAACCACACATTTTTTGCCACTATAGCCGCCGGTAAGATCTTTTCAGGAAGCAAAAGCATGCAGCTGATCACAAGCAATGACATGCCAAGGAGAACACTCTACTTGCCTCGTGCATCTGGTCAATGCGGCCTGTGTAGAAGAGCAGCCGCTCGGTCAGCGTAGTCTTTCCCGAGTCGATGTGCGCCGAGATGCCGATGTTGCGGATGTGTTCCACATCCTTGTGCCGATCATCACCCGGCTGAAAGAAACAGCAATGGTGAAGACAGAAGGACGTGGTCACAGTGCTTATGAAGCCTCCACGGCCCTTCACAGAAAGCAGCACAAAGGAAGTACCGATCAGACAACATGAATGACTCTTTCTTCCCTCGGACTAGTTCCATTTCAATTAGTTTAACCTAACATCTTGCTTCAATCATTACCAACGAGTCATGCTCTTTTACCAACACCATGACTACAGTGCCTGCAATGTTGAACAACAAACTGTGCTTTGCAGCAATGATTCCATGTGCTTTAAAGATGCCTACAGTTTTATCTTTTGTGTCTGGTGCTTTATGACTACCCACAAGTATAGTAGACACTCAAAGGAGCAGGCAGTCATATGCTGTTACGCAATCTAAACATGTGAGCATTATTTTCAGCAAAACATGAACTAAAAAAAATGCTGAATAATCAGCACGGAATTGCCTAACTGTTAAGCAAAGACTGAAAACGTAATATCAGGCAAAATGTGATATTTAACGTGGAGATAAGCCAGAGGTTGAGCACTCATATTTATGCAACACTCGCTATACCTAGCTAAGAAATGTTTAGAGAGTTGTAAATAACAGCTGCACGATACCAGTGACAGGTTCTGCTGTCCTGCGGAACTCCCCAGACTATTTTCTTCTATTTTTAGTTATTATTTAAAATGAATCATGAAAACAAAATTTATTATTCACTCAGGTATACCCTGTGTGGTACTTTTTTCTGGCATTTATTGAACACCTGCAAAATACAAAAAAAAAATTTAATGTACGTGGAATTTCTTTTAGGAGCTTTTAAGTGATCCATATACGTAGCTTTATTGTAGGTTGCAGTCTTCCCTGGAACGCTGTTTTTAAGTGGTATTGGCATGACGTCTTTTATCTTCTTTCCAGCGTCCACCAAAAAATTACCACTGAGAAGCATGTTTGGCATAAAATTTTCACAGTCGAAATTTCCCTGACGAGTACAATTCTCCATGTCTGCTTCACATCTTGTCCTGCAAGGGCTTTTCTACCACTGTCTCGTATATACAGATGAATACGATGAACTGCATAGTCAGCGCTCAAACTTTCCCCCCTTCGCGAAAGCGGTCAGCAAGTTAGCAGGGTAGGACCGCAGGATAAATGGTTTCAGGTGAGAGACATGAGCGATCTCGGTGCATGCGGCAAGAGATCAGTAGCCGCACTGACAGGAGCGATGCAATAGTTCACGGCAGATGTCTTTTCCAGCACGGTGTATGGACCGAGATATCTAAGAAGAAATTTTTCAAAGAGCCCAGGTGTATGAGCAGGTGTCCACAGGAGCACTTCGTCGCCTGGGTGGAATGAAACAACTCGACGTTTCGCATCAAAGCCAACTTTCCTCTTGTCCTGAATGGTAGCAGTGTTGGCACAGGCCATTTCACGGCAGTGGGCGACGCGAGCAGCGAACTCTTCTGGGAGGGACATAGATGAAACAGAGCAAGGGGACAAAAAGGTGGTGTCCAGAACAAAAGACTGTGCACAGCCATACACGAGGAAAAAGGGAAAAACAGGCTGTAATTAGTCGTGCATTGTACGGCAGTATTATAGGCAAACATGACAAAAGGAAGTATAGTGTCCCAGTTCTTGTGATCTGGTTGAACATACATGGAGATCATGTCAGACAAAGTTCGGTGAAAAAGCTCTGTAAGACCATTTGTTTGTGGATGATATGCTGATGTGGTCTTATGGATGGTGTTAGAGGCCTGGAGGACTTCAGCAAGGACATGGGAAAGAAATGTCTTGCCACGGTCGATAAGGATAACACGAGGGGCGCAGTGGCGCAATATAATGGCACGCAGGACAATATCGGCGACTTCAGGGGCAGCACCAGAGAGAAGAGCCGCCGTCTCCGCGTAGCGAGTTAAGTGGTCCACGGCAGTGACAATCCAGCGGTCACCGTCGGGCGTGAGCGGAAGGGATCTGCATTAGTCTATGCCCACAAATTTAAAGGAAGCGGACGGGCGTGGCAGAGGTTGTAAAGGGCCAGCGGGAAGAGATGTGGTAAGTTTTCGGTGCTGGCATGACGCGCAGGAACCAACATACTTGGCCCACTAGTGGAGAGGCCAGGCCAAAAACAGCGAGTTTTGAGGCAGTCGTAAGCCTTGTGGAAACCTAAGTGGCCAGCTGTCGCGTCGTACTGAAAGGCTTGTAATACCTGGAGACGAAGTGAGCGAGGAACGACTGGGACCCATTGCTTACCGAGAGGATGGCAAATTTTCCGACATAAAGTTCCATCTTGAAGTTTGAAACGTGCAAGCTAGCATCTTAAGCGGCTGTTGGGAGCGTGGGATAAGCCAGTGAGCCAATCGATGATTGTGTGGCAGTATGTATATGCATGTTGGAGCGAGGTGAAATCTGCAGATGAAAGAAGGTCCACCAAGGCAACAGATCCTTTCAGACTAACAGTCGTCTGCTTGGTCCCTTGGCTCGTCGGTGACGAACAGATGGAAGATGGCATTTCGGCGCTTGGAGAGAGCGGGCAGCACGACAAAGCGTTGGCATCTTGGTGTTGCCGACCCGACGTATATGTGACACTGTAGTCATACTCCTGCAAATGCAGCAACCAATGGCCAAGGCGTCCCGACAAATTTTTGAGGGACAATTACCAACACAAAGCACTATGGTCAGTGACGATTGTGAAATGCCGGCCGTATAAATAAGGGCGAAACTTTTGTACAGACCACACGATGGCAAGGCATTCTTGTTCGGTGATGCTGTAATTTCGCTCGGCAGGAGAAAGAGTATGACTCGCGTAGGCCACGACTTGTTCTTCGGAAGAGTGGTTCCACTGCAGCAGGACAGCACCGATGCCATGGCCACTTGCGTCAGTGCGTAGGATAGTAGACGCTGCTGGGTGGAAATGGCGAAGCACTGGACCAGATGTGAGACTTTGCTTGAGAGTGTGAAAAGCGGCTTTACAGTAATCTGACCAGACAAAGGGTGCACTCGTGGTCAGAAGTTCGTGAAGAGGAGATGCAATAGTGGCGATATCACACAAAAAGCAGCGGAAGTACAACGCTAAGCCGAGGAAGCTGCGAAGGTCTTTAAGTGTGGTTGGTGTAGGAAAGTGCAGTACTGCAACAACCTTGTCGGGATCGGGCTCAACGCTATGTTTACTGAAAATGTGACCAATACCTTCCTTCTAAAAAAAGAGACAGGGCGTGCAAACACGGACACAACCAACTAGCTCAGCTCTCTGTTATTCTAATACCTTTATGCTTCGACAGGTGAACCAACACTTCTTAGTATTTAGCTGGAGACCGACCTTAGCTAGACACGTTAGAACTTCGTCTAGGCGTTCCAGGTACTGTGAGAAGCTGAACAAAAAGATGACAATGTCGTCCAGATAGAAAAGGCAGGTCTTCCATTTTAATCCACACAGTACCATATCTATCATTCGTTTGAATGTGGCCCGGGCATTGCATAGTTCAAAAGGCATTACACTGAATTCAAAGAGTCCATCAGGTGTGGCAAACGCAGCTTTCTGTTTATTGGACTCGTGCATTGGGATCTGCCAATAACCAGAGCGCAAGTCGAGACTTAAAAAGTACTCGGCGCTTTGTAAGTGTCGCGGGCGCCAATTTGTGACAGGTTCGTTTAATAAAGCCAGTTGAATCGGCTGTGCAATACTATTCTTAAATAAGAGACGGAGGTGAGCGTTTGATTTCAGACAAATGAAAATATATTTGCACACACACAAAAAAAATAAACGAAAGGGAGAGACTAGAATGAACAAAAGGTAAACTAACAAGGGTCAGTCTGACCACAAATACATAGAGTTCTCCTTAAACAAGGGAATCTTATCATAAGCCTAGAATCGTGCAAGTCCACACGCTAACGTCGTCAGTAGAGTCCTGATGTGGAAACAGAGCGGTACGGCTTACCAACGGGTTGGACACACATGCAGTCAAGTGAGGAGGACGCGGTGGTGGAAGTCTCCAAGCTCAAGCCCTCTGCCCGACGGCTCACTTCCGCTCCCGGTGGATGCCGTCATCGGCGGTGCTGTCTCCCACCCGAGAACCACAACCACGCCAAGTCGGGGCCTCAGCAAAAGCCACGCCGATAGAATGGTTGCCAGGTCCGCGTGCAGGCCTGCGCCAGCTAGGTGGACACCTTCAGGGCCCAGGTACAAGCGCCCGACAAGCTTGCATTCCGCACCCTAGCCACGTTACTCAAACCGCCAGCACAGCTCTTCTTCTTTCTCCTTTTCGGCCCAGTGGCTCTCGGTGATTTCTTTATTTTGCGTTTTTTCCATGCTCCGATGTTTGGCGCGCTCGCGAAGTGGCACGTTGTACGTCGTCCTCGTCGTTTTTGCTGCTCCAACCACCGGACGCACCACACTCGCGCACTTCACTCATAACAGTAAGGTATCAAGAGCATCGTCGATCTGAGGCAAGACAAGAGACAAGGATGTGAGCAGTACACTGTCCGGTAGGGTAAATAGAATTGTCACTAGCGCCGCATGATATGAGACCGACATAAGGCGTTTGCGCTTATGTCCATATGAGTAATTTTGTTCAGTGCTCTAATAGGTAATCAACACAAGATCGCATCGAGCCATCCTTTTTTTTTAACTAGCACAACAGGAGAAGACTGTGGGCTTGCTGAAGGCCTGATAACGTTGCGTGCGAGTATGTCGTTGACTTGTTCTTCTATAACCTTGCGTTCAGAAGCTGATACATGGTAAGGGCGGCGGCGAATGACACGAGATCCGTCTGTGTCGATGCAATGAGCGGCCACCGCTGTTTGACTCAGGCCATCCGAACAAACGTCAAAGCAAGTTTTGTGTTTCAGTAATATGGTCAGCAAGGCATCAGTCTCGGTCGGATTGAGATCTGTACTCAAAGTGGCTTTGAGAACACAAGATGAACCTTCCGCAGGCGTACATTGTGGCAATGACGAGGCAGGTGAAACAGTGACGACACATACTGGTGCATCTTCGATAACGCTGGCAACAGCGGTCCCCTCTGGCAGATAGTGGTTCTAGTGTCATGTTGTAGGCGGTGACGTTTGCATAACCGTATGAGAACCGCACTAGACAAGAGGCAATGGCGATTCCTCGGAAAATGCAGCACTGGCAAGAGATAACCACTACGTTGCCATCTATAATGTCTCGTGACCTGATCGTAAGAACACATTCTTGGCCTGAAGGCAGTAGAAAATTCACAGCTGTGGCAAGGTTGGGCGATGAAAAATCGGAAGCAGAAGAAAGCTCAGTGTCCATAACACAAATAAGAAATTGACTGCATGAAATGACAGCAGACGCAGCTGACAGGAAGTCCCAGCCTAAGATGATCTGATGAGCGCATGAGGAAAGCACAGCCAGCTGTACATGATGGCAGATTCCATTGATAAGGATGTGAGCAGTACACTGTCCGGTAAGGTAAATAGAATTGTCACTAGCGCCGCATAATATGAGACCGACATAAGGCGTTTGCGCTTTCTGTAGATGACAACACATTTCGATGTTAATCGCAGAAATGGCGGCTCCAGTGTCTATAAGGGCGTCAACAGAAACACCTTCCACACAAACGGGCAGTAAATTCCACACAAACAAGCACACAAAACAGGCAGTGGAGGTGAGGGTGACCGACGTGAGGAGGATGGATACAGTGCTGGAACGTAGGCATCAGATCTTGGGGCAAAGTCTCTTTCATAAGCAGAATAGCCACGTCGTTCATCCTGCTGACGGCGGCGGCAGAAACGGGATATATGGTCCCATATGCTATAGTAGAAACAGACGGGGTGCGAAGGACGCCAGGTAGAGTAGTGCGATTGCATTGGCGCCTGTGTTGCCACCAAGGGCAAATGGTCGCATACAACGTACGCAGGCACAGATGGAATTGGTGCAGGAGCCTGTGATGAAACTTCTGCATATGAAGCGTGTGAAAGGGCACAGGAGACGGGGCATGTGCGACGCTGGTCAACAATGCTAGTTCGTCCTTGATAATGTCATGCAGGTTGGGAGGAGGAGAGCGGACAGACGAAATGGCTGTTTTGCCCGGAACAAAGCCATGAAGTTCTTCCCCGGCAATGGTGTGGATCAGGGCTCGCAATTCATGCTCTCCGGTAAAGCTGGCGTCACAGGAGGCGTGTGGAAGGCGCATAGAATAGAGCGCATCCAGGCATGGGCATGCGGTGATGATGTCTTGAACTGTAGTGGGACTCTGAATTACAAGAGCATTGAAGGCCACGGAGTTGATGCCTTTCAGTATGTCATGGATGCGAACAGCCTCCATCATGTCACGTTGGGCACGGCGACAGAGAGCCAGAACATCTTCAATGTACGACGTATATGATTCGTCCAGCCCTTGGATGCAGGTTGCGAGCTTCTGTTTTGCTACCTCTGAGCGTCCCGTAGACGTGCCAAATATCTGACGGAGTTGCGCCGTGAATGTTGTCCAATCAGGAAAGTCCCTTTCACGGTTGTAGAACCACGTTTTAGCGACCTCCTTGCGGTAAAAAGGAACATAGCACAGTTTGTGTGCGTCGTCCCAATGGTTACAAGCAGTGGTTCTGTCATAATTGTCAAGCCATTCTTCGACATCTTCACCGCGAAGGCCGGAAATACCAGAGGGTCTCATTGCGATGTACTCACAGCGTAGTGACGCCCAGCTGGCTGAGAAGAAGTGGTTGCGGCAGTGGACGTGTTGTTTTGTGCCATCACTGTTGTTTGCGAGCACAACCATCGACCAGACCGGAGCTCCAGGGGTAACCGGTAGACCAAGAGGACGTGGGAATCAAAGCACGCTCCACCACTTATGAGACGACGTCCGGTACAACAGTAGAAAGGCTATATTTCAACGCAGTCACGCGAGGCAAAACCAGCACAGCCCGCGTGGAAAAAAATAACGATAATTACAATGTTTTGTATATACCGATGAAGACAATGAACTGCATAGTCAGCGCTCACAATATTCAAGTTCTGCAAGCATGGGTTTTTAGCTCAGTGGTTAAGACATTCGCCTTCGGAGTGGGGGAGCCTGGGTTCAAAAATCAGGACCAACAAAAAAAGTTTGCGTAACTAGCACTGGATGCGCTATGCTAAAAATGAGCAAGCAGAGCTGACAGCCATCTAGGTAGCCCTGGCTGTTGCTGTTTATTTATGTTTTGCAAATCTTCTCTTTCTTTTAACACGAAAGTGTTTTATGCCGGGGTCCACCAAGTACATCCGTCACGGATATGACGTTGATAAAATGGACGCCAACGGGTCAGAAAAAGAAAACCAAGGATAACATACCCCTCTGAGAATCGAACCCACGACGTTGCGGCCGCGACGGCAAGCGCCCGTCGCCCTACCGACGAAGCTAAATCGGGAGATGCTAGATACGGCGCGAACGCGCCTTATACCTTTCACACATTCTCTTTCGCGGCGGGCGGAGCGGGGCGGTGCCGCCCTCTGTGAGATGTGAAAAGAAGTAATGCTTCACGATCGACACTTACTGGCGCTTACTCCGAGATTGCACGCGATATCGGAGGTCATGGTTAAAGCGTCTCGATACCAGAGAGGTAGACTGGCCGCGCTGGCGTCGCCGAGGCACCTTTGACGCAGTTACGCTCTTTTCCTTTGGCTTCGTGTTAGCGTGCGCCAACGTGCACCGACGGGATTTCTCCGCCGCCGACTGCTTCAATTGCGAGAGCACCGACTAACAAAACTGCTGCAACATATGCGTTGCAGAAAGGACGCGATTTCGACGGGCGAATGTCGTGCCTTGGTGGAGCGAGAGCAACGCCTGCGAGACAGAGGCCAGCGGGACGCACGCGTTTGCGGCTCGGGCTACGAACCTCTACCTCCCGTGTTGCTGAAGCGCAGTGTGTGATATGTATGCATGAGCACAGGCGTCGGCTACCCATTACTAGAAAGCGCACACCATGCCGTTTCCTTAATTGACGATGCTTTGAAGAAGTGCATACCGGGTACAAGTGTTGATTATGAGCTTGTTGATATCATCCTTACGCGGGATTCACGATTCGCTGTGTCCAAATATGTGTTCACGCCGTCAGCTACCACAACGGTTTAATCATGATCATGGGCGTTAGTCGTCACGATAGAGACATGCTGTCAACATGGGTGCATCCACGTCAAACGGTGCTATAGCTGCCAAACATGAATAGACATTGTACAAGCTCTCATATACACAATAAGCACCACTTCTGTGAAGACACGTTTCACTTTCGTGTTATACCGATTCCTATGACGGAGGGATCAGCCATGTTTTTTTCTACCTTCTCTTTGTTTCTTGTGTATGTCTTTTTTGTCTCTGTTTATTTCTATTTCTTTCTCTCTCTCTTTCTCAATTTCTTTCTCTTTCTCGGTCTTTCTATCTTTTTTTTCTTTCTCTCTCTTTCCGTATTTTTCGTTTCCCGTTTTTTTTTTCTCTATTTCTCTCGTTCTTTTAACCCGAAAGTGTTTTATGCCGGGGTCAACCAAGACTTTCATGACGTATTTCCGTCACGGACATACGTCAGCAAAATGAACGCCATGAAATCGCAAAGAAAAAAACTATAAAAAAAAGTTCCGCTCACAGGAGTCAGACCCATGACCTCTCAGTCCACGACGAAGGCTGGCGGGTGTTTAGCCCACTAAGCTACCAACACACAATGGAGGCTACATGAACGTGCCTTTTATCTTTCACACTTTCCTCTAACAGTGCTCTTGGATGGATGGATGGATGGATGGATGCTATGAGCGTCCCCATTATAACGGGGTGGTGACATGTGTGCCACGAGGCTCAAAAAAAAAAAAAAAATACACCATTGCTACGACCGTCCCATTTGGCGTGTTTCGAATAGAAGTGTAATTTTGTCAACGCTTTAACACACCACGAGGTGGTGGCTTTAGCCCAAGCATCGCTCATAGCATCCATCCATATCGAAAAATAGCTATCCGACGCTGGCTACCGCACCACATTCCCCACTCACCCTATGAGAATTAACAGCCAGGCTAGAGGGAATACACGATGCGCGTAGCATTCCTCTTCGCGTTCCACAATGCTTCGAAGTAGTGCATACCGAGTATCAGTGTTTATTATGTGCTTGTTGATGACATATTTGCGCAGGATTCACCCCCCCCCCGTATGCGGTGTCCACGTATACGTTAAGAACTTCAGCTACCGCAAGGGTTAAATCATGATCGTGGGCGTTAGTCGTCGGTACGGAGATGTGCCACTAGGAGTCAACGTGAGTGCGTCCACATCAAGCGGTGCTATATCTGCCAAACAACAGTAGACATTGTACAAGCTCTCCATATACCAATGCACTATCAACAATCAACTGCTTCTGTGACGACACATTTCACTTTTGTGTTATACCGATTCCTATGACAGAGGGATTAGCCATCTTTTTCCTTGCGCCTTTCGTTCTCTCTATTTATCTCTCTTTCTTTCTGTGCTATGCTTTACGCTCTCTCTCCTCCTCAACCTCACATCTGTCCTCACCCTCACTTCCCTTTTCCACCCCCTTAATATACAAGGCTATGTTCTGCTCTGCTAGTGTGCCCGGATAGGCGAGTGGTTAAGATGCTCGCCTTCAAATAGTGGGTAAACGGGTTTAAAGCTTGCATTGCAAAGAAATTTTTTTCCCGCAAATTTCTCTCTTCATCTTCATTTCTCTCTTTCTCTCTCTCTCTCCAATCGCTGTCTCACCCATCAGAGTTTTTGCATCCCGCACCGGAAAATCGGGGCACGTTTCTCGGAGCAAAGCAGAAGATAAAGCAGAGGACGAAGAGAGCGCGTACCGCAAGGCGCTTCTTGGCTGTTTTCTGCGGGCGCCAAAGTTTTCACGCCCAGCATAAACAGCTCTGCTGTTTAAAAATGTATTTGGTTTCATACTTTTATTTCTTCATAGCAATGATCATCTTACGTGACAGAGAGTGGCGTAACTAGATAGGACGGCGCCCATGGCAAATATATTTCCGCGCCCTTCATGATGGTAATGATAGTTATTATTATTATTATTATTATTATTATTATTATTATTATTATTTATGTGCAAGAAAAAGCCATCTGGCTGTTTTGGGCAACAAATGAGTGATTTCTTGATTGTTCACTATAGTGGACTAAAGCCGTCTCGCACATACACACATCGTACGACACACCGAAAGTCCACAAGGTTAGAAAAAATGTGAAAGAAGAAATGGAGCTTGCCTGTGTCCTGTTGACGCCTTGCTTTACACTAAAAGTTCGTAAATTACACACAACCACACGAAAGAGAACGACGAAGTAGGGATGTAAACGGTTCTTATCGTTTTTGGCTACATCACCATGAAATGTATTGTTCAAAATTATTTATAACTTGCATCAAATCTGCATACTATGCCTACATTTTTTTTTTGTCAATGCTAATGATGCGTTCAAAAATTCATTCCGGCAAACCCTGTTGTCGCATTATTGCCTTTTGCGGCGCCAGTGCTAATTTTGATTGTGAACAATGGTTGCCAAGAAAAACGCGTTCTTTATGCTTACGAGAACGGAAATCTGGGCGAGTTTGTAAGAAGACATCATAGAGAAGGAAGCGCAAAAAAATATGTAGACACAAGTCAGGAACATAAACACGAGACGAGCGCTATCTCGTCTCGTGTTTATGTTTACGCTCGTCTCGTGTTTATGTTCCTGATTTGTGTCTATGTATTTTTTTGCGCTACCTGATCTATGATGCATTCTTTATATTTCACATGGCGCACATGCATTACGAAAGGAGCTGTCGCTCTCCGGTCACACATTTCCACCGTCGGCTGCACTCTAGACCAGGGGTCTCAAACACGCGGCCCGCGGACCTCTCGCTAGCGAACAGCGGCCTGCACGTGACTGTCTTCCTCGCATGTTTTTTTAATTATCATTATTTTCTTAATATGTGCAGTCATGAGCTACACAGGCATGACTTGTCTAAAGCGTTTTCTTCTCGAGAGAACCCCTGCAGTCAACATGTGTTGATACATAACCGCGAAATAAAACTCTATATTTCAGAATCGTCGTGCAGATTTTAGTTACTTTGGAGGTAGATATATGTTGTTGGAATCACGGCACCAAATCGCCTTCAGAAATGACCTATATATGAGATAGGGGAAAGGTATTTCAAATGGCAACGTTATCCATTTGAAACATTGGCCTTTTTTGTGTGCGTGTTTAGTGCCTCATCCAGAGCCTATATCGACCAGATGACACTAATACTATCTCATGCAGCCCCCATAACCCATTTACATGAAAAATCAAACGCAAAATCTTAAACTCTACTAGCAGAGAATGATGTGTCATTGTAGCTTACCGCCTCACTGAAACGGACAGTGAAGTCGATGTTCGTGATCCACCTTCTCCCCCGAGGTAGCAGGTAAAGCATGAGCGTATCGACCTTTTTCTGCTGTAAGCTTCCTGCTAGGGCGTCCGATACGCAGTCACTTAGGAACCTTAAAGGTATGCTAACGAGAAATATGAAGTTGAGGTGGAATGAGCAGGGACATTTAAGAATGCATGCAGTTTTGGTTGGGTGTGAAAAGATGAGTTATTAGTCGAGATAAAGCGAAGACCAAATATCTCTTACTCATTTTTCTCTCGCCCAAGACTCAGCTGAAGCGATGTCATCACGAATCTGATTGCTCTCAGCAAATTAGAAAGCGCCATTACACGTCACCACGCGTGCAATTGGCCGCTGCTTGGCTGTGGTGCAGTGAAGCCGCGGCTTTCATGATTGCCGCAACCAGATGTGGTTGCAGACTTAAAACCTCGCAGTGAAGATCTTACCATGGAAACAGGATTGCATTTCAGTGAGTCTGCAATGATCCCCCGTGCTCTCGTGGCGGCAGCAGCTCTTTTCGCGTAAGAAGCCAGGCTCCAACCGACGGAAAGCGAAGCGTCGTTTGCGTCGATAGCATAGGAGGCGTCCGATTGTAAAATACTGTTTATGTACATGCGTATTTAATCTTTCATTTTTATTAATGGCGTTTTCCTTTTGGAGAACTCTAGCAGAGGCACCATGCCATGAAGAGAGCCGCGGCAGAGCAGGGCCATGCAGGGCCACTCAATCCGCCCATGGAATGCGGCACGCATCCTAAGAGCAGGTGGGAGGGTACCAGTGAGGAGAAATGTACTATGAGATCAAAACCATCAAAGCCCTATAGTTCACTGCGGGACAGCGGCAGAACAAGTGTCAAATCAGACGCAGAATCACTGTGAGGCTCGCTCATATAAACTATGTCAACCTCACTGGGGTCACACTACACCTGGCTGCTGTTATTGCCACCGCGCTCACCGGCAGAAGCAAAATAACAAAACAAAACGAATGAGAAAGATATCAAGATGAATAGCTCTCGGCAAATCACGGCCGAACTGCTTTTGTGATCACTGCGAGAAATGTGTAGGGGCGTTAGTACATGTATGTATCCTTCAGTTTTTCGCAATTTTCTCGTTGTTAAAGCTCAGTTCACAGTAATAATTGCACGGATGTGATCGTAATAGGATAATTTGCCATTGCAGTTCTTCCTCTTGTATCTCTTTGGTGCTATTGTGCACGAGGCCCACCACTGGAGACACAGGCGCTGCAGTCGACATGCTACGACATCACGATCACGTGATGCCACCTTGCTTCACGGAACCTTGCTCTAAAGACGAGAAGCCGGCGGCCTGAGCGCATTTTTTTTCTTTGAGTTTCCCCCTTCAATCAGCCTCGTTTCACAACCAGTTCATGTGCACTGGCATTTAGAAACAACAAGAGCTTGGAAAGCATGACCAATGTTTTCGGTGGTGCTGTGTGACACAATTCGTGCACCACGCATGCAAAAGAGCAGGATGTAATTTCATATTTACGATTTTACTTCAAGGATAACGAACATCACGATGCATGGCTGATAAAGCTAACTTTGAAGGGGCAATGAACCTAAGTCCCGTGCACGTGTTTGCAGCAAGCACTTCCGAGAAGGCGACTTTGTCTGCAAACTAGGAACACAAATGTTAATTTGGTGAGCGACAGTGAGTTCACACGTGACACCTCCCTCTTCACGTAAAGACGCCAATGCCTCGAAGTCTTCTCAAACATTACTTTGGGGATGTCATTCCTCATAGTCAACCACATCCTACACACGCTGATCGGGGAAAATGTCATGGGGAACCAATACACAGAGAAAAATGAGGAGGGATGACGCAATTTGATGGAAGAAATCAGTCTGTGAACGAGTTTCTGATTTTAAAAAGACAAGAAAGAAACCTTGAAAAAAGCCCATACTTAGTTTTTTTTAAGACGAAAGTGTTTTATGCCGGGGTCCACCAAGACTTCAGTGACGTATTTCCGTCACGGAAATAACGTCGAAAAAATATACACAATCAGATGGCAAAGAAAAGAAGTTCCATCAACGGGCATCGAACCCACGACCGCTCGGTCCGCAACAACAGATGCCGGGCACGCTCTCCACTGCGCCACAGTCACATACTCTAGGGGCTTTACAAACGGCGCCCAGGGCACTTGTACCCCCCTGCCCCCCCTGGTTATGCCACTGGTGACAGAAGGACGGATGGATGGAGAGCTTCCTCGAGTCAGCATGATAATGCTTCCACATTTAGAAAAGACCACTCACTTGCTATCACACTACTACACTCTGAAACATGTTTCAAATAAACAGAGCACATTACTGCTTATCACATCTTTTCTGCGAGCCGGAAGGTACTGTTAAGCCAACACTGGCTGCAGAGCCTCTCACTCTGCCATGATGCTTTCTTTCAATGAAATACAGTTGAGAGTACTGCCATACAACAGTGCAGGATTGCAGTCACATGTACTTTGTGATAACTATTTCACTGCCTTTCTTTAAATGCCAAAAAAAAAGCACGATGCAGGTTGTTGGAACAAACAGCTACATATTAGCTGCTTCAGGGCATTCTCTGCAATGACACATGGCCCTAAAAGAAATAATAATTTTCTTATTCCTGAGCTAACTAATTAAACAAAACATAGCTAGTTTCCTGTCAAGTGTCACATAACTACAAAAATGTTTTGCACAGCTGCAATTTGCTGCTTTTTTTATTTTTGGCTTTACACAATTAAGTGCTGATCCCAAATCCGGACAGGGGACTAACGTTCATGGTCTATTAGCAATACCTCTTTGGTGATGCTGCTAAGACAATGATTTCAATCGGCCAGTACTTACTGCCTCTGATGAGTAGCTGGCTGCCAAGACCTGAAAAAATAATGACACTTATTGCTTCTCACATAAAGCAAAACAATATTATTAGAAAAAGAAGCACAAGCTGTCCTATTTATAAGAAGTATCTACACTGGTATGCCACAACTACAAAATGGTGAAAGTTCACGCACCAAACGGCACAGTATATGTCAATGCTGCGTCGATAGGTATTCTTTTTGTACGTTCGCAACTGCATAGCATTACTAGAAGAATTGGCTGACACAGACGAAGCACTGTCTCGTCATTAGCAGCAGTCATTACCAGCACTGATGTACACAGATGATTCATTATTAATGGCCAACAAGAAAAACTTGGAGGATGCTTAAGCTTCACCTTCAAAAGTGGAAAGCGATAGCGTAATCGGACCCTGTTCGCCTCCTCAATTGCTAGCCTGACTTCGCTTCTTGGTGGACACTTAAACTGTGCCGCAAAGAGAGCAAAATTTCTGCGAAACCGGCTCTTTAACGCTATCGCATTAAAGAAGATTCGCAGGGATTGATGGACATCTGTGCTAAAGAGGGACATAGGTTAGTTAAAAGTTCAGTAATGAGAAATGGCAGTCATGAATTTTAATAATAAACCCGGTTGGCACAAAATACAGGCAGTCAAGCTGGAGGTAGTGGATAAATACAAATATCTTGGTGTGTGGATAAACAATGGAACTGAGTACCTATACACAATGACTAAAAGTAACAAAAATGCAGCTGTAATGAAAAGTAGGACACTGTGGAATTACAATAGGTATGAGGTGGTGACAGGGATTAGGAAAGGGGTGATGGTTCCTGGTTTGACATTTGGCAATGCGGCTTCGTGCATGAGATCAGAGGTACAAGCAAGGTTGGAAATTAAGCAACGTGGCGTACAAGGTGACATGGGATGGACATCATTCAAGGGCAGGAAAGCTGGCAGCAAGATAAAATTTGAGGAACAATTGAGAGAAATGGGGGAGGAGCGGTGGGCTAGGCAAGTTTTCAGCTACTTGTACATGAGGAATGTCGATATAAAACAGAGGAAGCAAATGATAAAATTGTGAAGTAAATACCTAGACAACAGCAGGAGACCAAGCAAAAAAGGGTCACTGCTTGAGAAAAAGGTCCAAGAAACGGAGCGGAGTCTGTGGAGAGTCAGGATGCTTATGAAATCAGCATTGGAAACGTACAGAACTTTCAAGCAGGGAGAAATATAGGATAATTCTTGGGGTAGCTCTCGTTTGTTTGAAGCCAGGACGGGAGTATTGCAGATGAAGACGTGCTGAGCCAAGTGCAAGGAATAGACACACTTTTCAGTGCGTGTGGAGTGGAGGTGGAAATGGCTGAACACCTGACACTTTTCTGTAAAAAGCTTCACTCTACAGTCAAAGGCAATGGGGCTGAATTTTTGGAAGCATTGGGGTTTATGAACATTGAAGGCAAAGTAGACTGTAAGTGGGTATAAATAACCAAGAGGAGGTTATTTGATTGGTTACTTAAGTCAAGGCAGGAATGAAATTCATTCCCTCACTACATACAGTTCGTACTTCACCATGTATTAAGGCTAAGAACCCTCTTCTGTCCCACTCTCATCGTTCAAGTAGAGCCACAGCACTCATTGATCTATCCTCGTCTGTTAGGCACATGCAGTGCTTTTTTGGTCTTTAAATTGTTCTTATATATGTTCTACTGCCTCATCCCCTTCTAGCCTATAACTGTAGCTATAAACCTTTGCTCTAGACTTGTCTTTATACTCAGGGTGTTCAGATGTTTCCAAAACTTTAAAGCTCCTTTTTGTTTATTTCTGTCAACCAGTGGGCTCCCTTTCTTCTAATCTTCTCATTGATCAAATGTGACGCTTCCCTTTTACAGTTTAAAAAGTTATTCCATTTTCTTTCGACATCAGCTGCCAGTCTACCCCTCAGGCTCCCTGGATGCTTCCCGACATTTTACTATGGCCCTTTCAAGCTACTCTTTGGTTTGTGTCTCCTGTTGGCTTGACTTTAGCAAGCTCTAGCTCAAATAGTCTAGTTAGATGTAAGTCCACTCTATTTTAGTGCCCTTTGAGATTACTTTCTCAATTTGCTTGGTTGATATTTCCAGTTGCTTTTCAGGGTAAAAAAAAACCAAATGCACCTCCACTACTGTGAAACCTGAGGAAGTGCGTAGTAGAGCACTGCACGGGCCCGGGCTGGCCCGAAAGCCCGGGCCGGGCCGTCCGAAGCATTTTCCGGCGGACCCGGGCTGGGCTCGGGCTTGAAAGTGCGGGGCCGGGCCCGGGCTTGAAGCCGCGGGCCTGGGCCGGGCCCAGGCTTGAGGCTGCGGGCCGGGCCGGACTCAGACCCGCTCCTTAAAAGGCGTAATTCGGGCCTTCGAGCACACGCGAACGTTATGCATTGCATGGTCTAAGGTATACTGTGCCAAGCTGAAGTGACACGTGCAAAGAGCTGGCTCGAAGTAAAGCTTAGCAATAAAAATAGAAATACAGTTGAAGTGCTATTTTTTTCACCAGTATAGATATAGATTGGCACTGTATATTTTCATTAACGTTTCGCCTGCTAGACCAGACTTAGATCATGGTTGTTCCCATGAAAGGAATAAAAATTTCAGTCTTTTATTCGAGGTTGACACATACGGTACATTTCATTTATATTCCTTGGTATGATATGATTACGATATGATTACGAGGCACGCCGTAGTGGCACCGGATCAATTTCGACCACCTCGAGTTCTCTAACTTGCACCTAATGATAAGTATATACACGGGTGTTCTTGCATTTCGCCCCCATCAAATTGCGGCCGCCGTGGCCGCGGGAATCGCACCCGCGTCCTAGGACTTAACATCGAAACAGCTTAACCGCTGAGCTACCACCGTGGGCAAAGCAACATTTTGATGCACACACCGAATCTTCCATCCGATCGCCCGCTACAAAGCGCACGGCATCATTAATAATCATCATCAACTGCTAATATCCTCTAGCGGGCCCGGGTCGGGCCTGGTCATGAACAAGCTCGCCCTCGATTAGTTTAGTAATGAACGCCCGGGCCGGGCCCGTGCTTGGAACGACGGGCCTGGGCCGGGCTCGGGCTGGGTACGGTCAAGTGCGCCCGGGCCGGGCTCGGGCTGGGAACCATGGGCCCGGGCTGGGCTCGGGCTTCATAAAGCGGGCCCAGGCCGGGCCCGGGCCGCAAAATCCGGCCCGTGCAGTGCTCTAGTGCGTAGCACGGGCACCCAGCGATTCCCGTTCGCAGAGTTCCCACTGCTCTGCTTACCAAACCGTTGACGATGTTAATGTTTGAAGTAAGCATGTAGGGTTTCCCCGGCACGAGTAGAATCTTGTTAGGGATGATAAGGTCAACTTGTTGGCTAGTTGGTAAAGCATGGTGAAATGGGAAACAGCGCAGTAAAAGATGACGACAAAGAAGGAACACACACCGCCAGTGCTTCGTGTGGTGTGTGCTCCTTCTTTGTTGTCGTCTTTTACTGCGCTGTTTCCCGTTTCACCTTGTTAGGGAGGTTCGAAAACTTAGTGTGAGACATGTGCACTGCTTTTTGCTGCTCTTTATCGACTTCCTGCTTGTTACGGCAGTTGAGATATATGTCACCTGCAGTGAGTTCCGTCAGGTAGTTTCCCCCTTAACATGTACTGCCGTAGAGTGCCGGTGAGAGGAGAAATTGTGTGCTCTGTGAGGCGGTGGTGCCCTCTCTTGAACGATACCGGAGTCAGTTGAATGTTTCCAAAATGTTTTTAGCAATATTAAGTTAATTATTGGGACTACTTCCTGGTTATTTCTATTAATTACATTATTTTAGACCTTGTTTGCTTATTTTAACCCGGTTTCGGGCATTGCTAGCCTTGTTATGGCCTGTATTGAGCACTTTACTGTGAACATTATCACGCCACATGAGATCCATGGATGGACGACAAGCCGGGCCCCTAGAGTGTTACACACTTCAAATTCCCATGTGACTGCTCATCTTCCTATTTTCGTTTCTCTTGTAAAACTCAGCCTGATGCGTTTGTGAGCCCTACCTAGGCTTCTGGGGCCATATTCATCCACATTCATTACTCCTAGCCTATCATATGTAACATCAGCGCATAGTCTATCGTCGACTGCGGACTTCCCACCTTCAATGTTATGTGTCCTTCACACTTCTTAGTACTGTTACACATGACTAACTCATGCCTTCCCCACATATCAGCATTTCGCCTATTGGGTCTGTTCATATCTTCTATGTGCGCATTCATGACCCCTAGTATAATTATCTCGCACCCTTTTGCTAGTTCATTAGTTCCATTTGCTATGCACTCTACCATTCTTTAGTTTTCCTCTTTGGCATTTGCTCCTGTACACAGGTATACAAATACCTGGGGACAGGAGCAAGGAAAGTGATGTGAGGATGAGCGAGAGGGAAAGGAGCAGGGGGGTGGGTGAAGCATGTAATAGACATGTATATTACAGTACAGCAAGGAGTGGGAAAGGGAAGTGAGGGTGGTGAGTGAAGTGACGGTGAGGAGGAAAACGAGGGGAGAGGGTAAAGCACAGCATAGTCTTGTATAGTATACGTAGTGTGCACGTGCATCACGCAGCGCCCCTTTGTCACTTTCGGAATGCGCCACCGACATACCTCAGCACCTATTGACGCTGTCGCCAACTGCTGTCGTGCTGTTTCCTTGCACCCGCTCAGTTCGGCCTCACGATGCCAGTTTGTGCAATTATCAGCTGCTGGTGAAGCAAGTCGATTTTGCAACCCAAGAATAGGAAGCAGAGCGTTGGGTTGTTCTCTTTGCCAAAAGTTATTGCTCGAAATTGTGGACGCACATTGCGAATTTCCGAAAAGCACCGGCATGTTTGGCAGGCGCAGATTAAAGGAAATGACTTGAATAACCTCGATAATATTCGCATCTTCAGACGTAACTTTATTACGGGTAAATGCTATCCAAGCAGTTACCTGTAAACAGAGATAGCTTACCGTGATTACTCTACCTATATACTTCACCACCACCACTGCATGCACAGTCAGCGTGTAAGGGAGGCTGTTGAAATTGTGATGACAATCGTGAGAATTTGGAGGTTGCATTGAAATAAACTGTGAAAATTGTTGTGAAACAAACAAATTTCATTCACTGGCGGTTTGAAAGTGCAAATAATTCCCCTATAGGTTAACATTTCGATCAGTTCGAGTTGGGGGTCAAGGAAACTCTCCTCATTTTAACTGTTGGTTAATTCCCTAAAACAGTCTCCATAATTTTCAGGGGCTCCACTGTACATTAGGGCACGACAACTGAAGTAAAATGCAAGGTACAAGAAAAGTGGCAAGAACATACGAGACAGAAAAAGTGACAGGCATTACCGGTACACACCACGCGAAGTCTACCTAGCACTAGCGCAATTTTTTTCCCTGGCTGTTTCCACAAATGCCGATCAAAGAGCCTCAGCATCATCACAGTTTAAAACACTTGGGAAGTCTCAATTTCGCACTGCATGAACTACTTTGGTGGTGTGGGCCGCATCGATATATATGTCCTGTAAAGTTGCCTGGCTCTGCACGACTCGTTTTTGATGGGAGCTGCTTCAGTTTACTCCTCCACTCGTAAAATACTGTGCACCTCAAAGGACTTTGGGCTTTCACTTGTTCTTGGGCCAAGTAATTTGTAGTGAAAACAAGGTACTATGCCCACGTAGGTTGTGGCATGCAGCCGAAGTCCGCGGTGGCATCTCTGCTGATGGAAATCTGGTATGGGTCAATGTGTCACACATCTTGATCCTATAGTCTCGTATAGAGCGAACAAGCGAGGTCTTCCTGGTCCGATGAGCTCGTCGAAGTACGACAACAAAAAGCCACACTACTTGATTTTCAACATCACGCACAGCAACAGCTGACAACCCCACAACACCCAGTGCTGCAGCACGTGAACTGCGGTAGGTACCCAGGGATGGCGGGAGGGGGCGACAGCAGTGGAAGTGACGGCACATGAAGCAAGAGGTGGGAAAGGGGTGTGAGGGAAAGGCCACCGGCACTGTAGTTTCCTATGTCTTCGCACCACTAGTGCGTAGCTGTCCCAATTACTTTTTTTTTTTTTTTTTCAAAAGTGTACTTGAATCGCACGGGGCACTTTCGACACCGATTTGTTACTTTGCAAAAGCTGTGGAAGGGGCTTTGAGAAACTTGGTCCTGAAACGTCGCCGAAGTCGTAAGCACAGAGTTATGTCGCATGTAGGCTAGTAGAACGGGCGAGTGTAATAGCAAAGTGCACAACAGCCAACGAATGATACGTTGTTCTCAGCCTTCGTTAAGATAAGTCAAGCCCGTTACCATTTGCTTCTCTGTTGCAACTCGACCTCGTTTGTGTTACATCACTCGGTCATGTTGCGTCAAGCCCATGTGCGGTGTTACTGATCCTATGATCGCGCTCGAGTCCAACCAAGCTTGTTCATTCATTCTCAGGCACCCAGACCAGCAGCAAGCATAGCCGTGATTAAAGGTCAACGTGAATTCACGGTATCTACTACGTGTCCACGAATACTATGTCGTGCAGTTGCCTCTCACAGACGAGGAGAAACAAGCAAGCTGAGCTCTCGAGCGATTGCGAACTTACCGGCAACCGACTGCGGAGCCTCTGGCACCGGATCATCTCGCTGTGCATGCTCCAGCTTCCTCTCAATACCTGTTGCAGTCTCCAGATACCCATGGCACCCCACAGGTGTTTATACTTTCGTCGAATACCAGTCCAGGCCAAGGGCCAAGGTAAGAACCACTGGTCGATTAAAGGCTCCAAAGCACATGGAGGTGACTATGGCGTCTGCTGCCGCTTTTTATAGTGGCGCCATCTATTGCTTTCATCGCTGCCCATTTCCGGTTCTAAAGCTCCCGGGAAAAAAAAAGCCACTTTTTTCTGCTTTTCCTTGTGCAGCAACGGTACACTGTAGCAACGGTCATAGAGTTTTATACTAACAACGGCGGCCTTTTCCTTCATCTTGTTTCTTCATACGCGAGCAGTTGCATTTCCTTCTCAGTTTCGCTAGTGTCCTAGAATAGGAGGAGTGTCCAAAGCGCCGCGCGAATGGAGCGAGGGGCCTCTTGCGGTGAACTGCCGCGCCGTGGCGCTGCCGTACCAGACCCGTGAACGCGTTTGTGCGTTGTGAAATGGGGATTTTGCATAATTTTTTTTTAAGTTGGTCTGTCACCGCAATAGTCTACACGGCTGTTTGAGGAACACATTCTGCGCGCACTTCATCGTGAGGGAAGGTGCTTAATTTACTTTCGTGTGGAATGACGAACGTAAACTTGCTGCAGGAGAGAATAAACTGGAAATAACCAGGGGAACGTAGCAGATATGCACGTAGTAAATGGCTAGCTCATGCTCGTTTGCACCCCGAATTCATATCCTTTCTTTTATTTCGTGCATTCGATTTGTTTTACAAGGCTTCCACCCGCCCTCTGCTGTTTCAAGTCTTTTCATGCGAAGCCGAATGTGTCCGTTGCCGTGGACGCTGCACCAAAAGTAAAAAAAAAACAAAAAAAACAAATGACTCACGCGTAACTCGCATCTCGTTCACTTGGTATTATGCAAATTGGCATGGAGGGGCACGAATGTATGCCTGAATGGCAGATCACTAACTTGAGATGTTTGTCATTTGCGTAACGACTGTATGGCGCGCAAACCCGCTTTCTTCGGCCAGAAATAATTCTGGTCGACGATCTGTGTGGTCCGACGATTTGTCTCCGTCAGGTGATTAAAACTTGGTGGTCACCATTATCGATGTCAACATGTAAGACTTACCCATATATTTTGAAGAACTGACCGCATAGGTACGTAAAACGTACGTATGCTAAAAAAAAGTACATGAAAAAAAAAACACGGTCCCCGCAATTCGCCTGAGACGACTCGAAAACGAAAGCCATCTTCTTTTCCACCAGTCGATGCATTGATCCTCCTCAGCCCCTCTCCCAAAGCTTTCTGCACATAGCGTAGTTCCGGACTGCCCACAGGACCAAGGCATTGCGAGCTTTCTGCACCTCACCTGCTTTTACATTGCCTCCGTGATCGGCCCCAAATCACGAAGGCAATGCAAAGCGACCATGTCATGTGATGGCGTTATCATATGACGTCACGATGATGTCATATATGTCACAAGTTTCGTCGTTTTGTGACGTCATGGTGACGTTATGTGATGATTTTGTGCATCATCGTGTTGGCGACGCGGGACGCCGACGGTGAATTTTCGGGTTTGATGAGGCATCTAAGGCTTCTGCCTTTATAAAAATGAAGACAAACCAAAGTAAATGAAACGATAAAGCGCAACATCGTGTATGCATCACGTCATGTTACGAGCGATAGCCCGAATACAAACATGATTCTCAGCTCAGAGCAGCTGATTATACACGCGTCTGCGGGACAAAAGAGGCTTGCTTTACCCATCTGGTTCAAAAAGAGATTATTAAAGAGACGACCACACACGCTGTTTAAGTACTCCGGAGCTTCAGCACGAAAGCGTGTTGGACGCTGTATTGAACTCATCGGGAAAAAGCGGGAAATTGCAGTCGGGTGCCCTGTTGACGCGCACTGAAGTGCCACGGAAAGAATTGTATTTTATGTAACTACTCGTCCACACCTTTTTGTAAAGTCTCGGAACCGCGCGAACGCTATAACCACCGAGAACCGTGAAAACATCTGAAGTTGAGAATGAGTTAACTCATTCTCAAACAGTTTCAAACAATTGTTTGAAACTGTTTTCATTTCGTACGGTGAAGAAGGCTTGAAGCAATGCACGCATCTCGCGCGAACGTTTCATACCGACGTTCAGCGATCCCTGTAGATAGAAACAAGACCGACGCCGCATGATTGATCATCTAGTCTCTCTCTCTCTCTCTCTCTCTCTCTCTCTCTATATATATATATATATATATATATATATATATATATATATATATATATGGCTGAAAAGAAGGACTAACGTACGAAATGTAGTTTTCGTTTCGGCTGGCCCACCAGCCGAAACGAAAACTACATTTCGTACGTGAGTCCTTCTTTTCACCCATCTATCGTACCGGACCCATCGATCTTCATACCCAAAGTACTATATATATATATATATATATATATATATATATATATATATATATATATATATATATATGTAAGTTTCTTACCGTATTTTCGTTCAGGCAGCTATTTAACTTGTGCAGCAAGAATGGGAGTACTTGTAACTTTATTCATGATACCTGGATATTTGTAAAGCATTTTCCATATTACGTTTTTTATGCAAAAACTTGTTGAATAACGTTATTTTGCCTGGATTTGCTTTCCTTTCAAATGTTTGCGCACGGTGAGGCTTGTTGTACGTACGCTACCCCAGAAGCAAATAAGCCAACAGCATTGCGGTCGTATATGGCCGTGTCTACATTTTCTTTTGTTTCCCTTACACTCTAAAAAAAGCGAGTATTTCTGCTACACAACAATAATCGTCATCTGGCTTGCTCGCGTTTCCTTTCTTGAAAACCCGGCTCTCGTCACTTTCCTATCAAGAATGCTATGTCACGCTGATAACGCACGCGCCGTTCGTGACTGGCAAGTGCCGGGACCGTGGTGATAACGCGAGGAAAGTACGCGAGGTGGATGACGATTATTGTTGTGTAGCAGAAATACTCCTCAAATACTCGATTTTTTCTTAGAGTGTAGTACGTCTTCCCGCGAAAAACTACAGCGCGTAGCAGACGCCCCTCGCTTTCCGCGCGCTTCCCGAGCGCGGAACTTCCGGCGCGCGGAAAGCGAGGGGCGTCTGCTACGCGCAGAGTTTCCACACAGGGCACTTGAAGTCTACTCCACTTTTATAATGCGGTGCGGAATGGAGCTTATCCATCTTTAAGCGCTGTGTTAGTGCTGGGGCAACAAGAAAATGCAAAAAAATCATGTGTCAAGCGGCATCAGCGGTGCATACCCTAGCAAAAATGCCAATAGGATTTCCTATTGGTCCAATAGGAAATCACTATTGGTTCTATAGGACATCTATTGGAGCTGTATTGGTTGTATAAGACTTCTATGGGTACCAATAGACACCAACAGCCACCACCTATTGGTGTCTTATTAGACCAATAGAAGTTGTATTGGTCAAATAGGGGCTGCCTTTTGGTGTCTTATTGGACCAATAGGAGTTGTATTGGTCAAATCGGTGCTGCCTATCGGTGACTTATTGGGCCAATAGGAGTTGTATTGGTCAAATAAGTACTCCTATTGGTTTCTTAATGTACTAACAGAAGATGTATAAGGCCAACAGGAGTTTTATTGTTCAAACAGCTACCGCCTATTGGTAGCTGTTTATAACATCTTGACTGATTGAGCGCGTCGGACCCGATCCCGATCAAATTTCTTAATCATGATTGGCTATATTATACGCAAGCTGCAGACGGGATCAATTCACTTTTGATAAGTCTGATCCCGATTGAGCTTAATCGTACACCGTGAGACACCGTGTGCAGTTAGCAACTCACGCGACTAAAAGAGTTATATAAAAAGGCTGCGTGTCGACCACGGCGGTACGGTGTCTCCGTACATGCCGTGCGGTAAACGGGCACTATAGTAAAACACAGTAAAACAGTAAAACACAGTAAACACAGTAAAAAAAAGTGAGACGGTGCGCGGCGTGGCGACGCTGCATGTGTGAACATTTTTTTTTACACGTTCCTTGGTTAAGCAGGCTAAGCCATGTGCTAAGCTTTAAGATAAGCTTTGGATAATATTTAAAGTTTATAACTATTTATGCTAAGCAATATAAGTAGTGCTCTAAAGATACAGGAGAAAGAATTGTGGATCTGCAAACGCGACCGACCGTGCGTTTGGCGCGCCATCCGCGCTCGGCCGATACGAAGACAAGCCCAGCCTGCGGCCAAGCTAAGCCAAAACGTTGTGTCTGTCGCCGTAACGCTAACGCGCGCTTTGTGTGATCTCGATGCTTCACGTAAGCCTGCTTACACTATGTTTGCTTTAGTGTGCTTCCGCGACGATAACGTGAAGACTGTGTTCAGCGTGCACCAGATGGAGACGTTCTGAGCCATAAATGTCTTGGATTTCGACCGATTTCGACTCTACAAAGTGGCACCAAGAATAATGGCAAGAC
Source organism: Rhipicephalus sanguineus (assembly GCF_013339695.2). Classification (NCBI taxonomy): domain Eukaryota; kingdom Metazoa; phylum Arthropoda; class Arachnida; order Ixodida; family Ixodidae; genus Rhipicephalus; species Rhipicephalus sanguineus. The sequence goes on from NC_051178.1 coordinate 36,338,340, forward strand.
GAGCAACAAGACCCATGTGCTCCGATTGTTTGGTGAGTTGAGTGGGCATGGTAGTTACTCCTATTTAGTATTTATTTGATATCGCCTTTTTTTTTTTTTTGTATTCAAACTTGGGACGAAGCTGAAAGGTCGGGAAAACAAGTCCCTCGTCCTTTGTCTCCGGTATTTGATGACAGCGAGACCAGCAACGCCTCGATTGCAACTCCACACGCTCTCAGAAGTTGAATGATTGAGCGCATATATTATTGCAGTTTGTTTTTGTGTTTGTCAGTATGCACAAAAAAACGTAGCATAGATTAGAGGCAAAGGACAGGCGCCCTGCTCGTGAGTGTAGTTGGAGTCTCGCAAGCCCTTTGTAAGTATTTACAACGTGCGCGTTAAGCCGAAAACGCGTTTATCGCCTCATAGTAAAACGCTCTAGTCGATGCTGTTTGTGTGTTGTAGTGCGCGCCAATCGGCTTATCATACTTGTTCGACATAATGTCACAAGAACCACAGAAGGCCACATGATAATTCATTATACAAAATGTGCATAGCATATGTACTGCACTGGTGCGATTTTTTATTTCATATTTTTTATTTTTACATACTGCAGCCCAATTAGGGCTATCGCAGGAGTGGGTTTATTAATGTTGTTGGCTTAATTGCATAAGCACGTAACATGCAGCACGTGTGTTATATCCAACTCATTGCAGCCTGACTGCTGTGTTGGGCTTGCAACGATATGGAATCTAGGCTGCCTTTACTACTGTCTTACATATTACCGTTGCCTCATCGTGAATCTACCCTAGCTTAATTTATTTCATGCCATCTTTAAGTTGAGATTTAGTGACATGCTCTAGTATGATAGTCTCACCACCATCGTGAAAAAGAGCACGTCACAGATAGTAAGTGATTATTGAGTTTGCTGTAATTTAAGGAGGAGTTTGCAGTTCATTCTTGGGTACAGCTCAAAAAACACAGGACGCAAGCGTGTAAACGGGATAAGGTGCTGCTTAATTTTTAAAAAACATTTTGCCCCTTTCTTTTCCTTCCTTTTTTGCCGCAAAATTTTGCCGATATACTGTTTTCTTCCACGCAATAAGCCACAGTTGGGTGTGTAATATTTCACTCAGTTTTTTGCTATAGTTCAGCTCCTGCAACATTGTGAACATGTGCAGTGAATTAAGGTCTAGATAATTTTTCACTGTGCCGTCTACTTTCTATACATTGCTTTGAAGGTAAACTTTAATTAAACATGTGTTACTGTTTTCTGATTTCATGGCACTGTTTATTTACAGAATCTTTCAGGCACTTCCTCGAGTGCGGATGAGGCCCGCAAGATCGCCAACATCATCAAGGGCCAGAAGAAGCACTTGTAGTTTTGATTATGAGAATATATTTGAACATATGTCTCATTCATCCACTGTGATTATCATTGCAGGGGCGCTGCCACAGTGTGGGCCTTCTGCATGACGACAAGACACCCATAAAACACTTGCGCAAGACTAATTCTAATGGGGCTTAGAAGTGGGCAAATACAAAACTAATACAATGCCAGCAGGCAAATACAGAACCAATAGGCCAATATAATTCCAATTGGCTAATAGAGAACCAATACACCAATATAGGTCCAGTAGGCTGATATAGAACCAATAGACCAATAGCCAAATACAGTTCCAATAGACCTATAGAACCAATAGACCAATAGGTGTCAATAACCCAATAGGCTATTGGTTTTTTATTGGGAATTTTTGCTAGGGTATAGTTCCGGTGAAGAGTTCCAGAATGTTGCTGCGTGTGTAAAAACGCTCAAAACGAATACGCACAAGGAAAGAACGAAAAAAAAAAAACTTATTCGCACGGGCAATAGCATCACACATGCAAGAATTACTAGTAATAAAAAAATTAAATTACACGCGCAGTCAGCTGAAATACTTACGCACAGTGACCACTTCACACTTTGCTAGCCATATGCACACCGCTTTATTCCACAACTTGGTAGCCTCCCCTAGCACTTTATTATGGACAGAACTAGACAGAGCACACCAGCGCGAAAAGCCCGCGGGTGTTAGAGTTACTGTATATGCTACCTTTAGGTACCGAAAGGTAGCATATACAGTAACTCTACCAGGTCTGGTGCAGCAGCGGCGCGGCGCGGCAGTTCACCGCAAGAGGCCCACGCGGGATCCGGCGCTAGTGGATATTTTACTTCAAACATTGCGCACGTAGTTTGTTACGTATGTCGGAAGACGAGCGTGTGTCTGCTGCTGCTGACGATAACTGACGCAAGTGAAAACGACCAGACAAGGTGGCGATCTATTGAAGTGACAGCAGTTTCGACAAGGTTTGACAGGTAGGTGTGCCGTCGAAAATGGTTGCACTAATGACAAGTACTGCGCTCGCTGTAACTGCACATGAAATAAAGCGCGATGTATGCACCATTTTAAGTGCGCAGCGCAAGAGTGGTGCGCTGTCTCGTTTCTTTTTTCTTTATAAATGTTCTGCTATGTTTACCGATTTAGCTGTCATTTTACGACGTCGAAGAAAAATAATTCTGTCCCACGTCATGGGCCGAAATGTGCAACAAAAATTGGTTAAAGCGTTTTATGATATGTTTCGATGATGTCATCTCACATCACGGGCGCTTCCCCTTGTTTTCGTCTATGAATGTGTTGACCGCTGCTTCAGCAGTTCGTGTGTGCACAGGTGTGTGCTTGGAAGATATTGAAAAGTATGCGCTTTTAGGGTCCTGCAACTTTTCCTTCTGAAAATCCTTGAATTTCTTGAACAATACAGTCCAAGATTGGTTACATTTAAACTTGTATGAATATTCTGTGTTCACTTCTGCTCAAATATCAATATTTGAAGTATTTGGAACAAGCAAATATAGACATTTCTCTGCCTATCATTTGCCTATATGCATACAGATACCGCACTTCCATTTACAACAGGCGCCCCAAAAAACAGCAAAAGAGTTGTGATATAAACTAGCGAAATGCTATGTCTTTTTGAAAGGATGTCTCCATTTATGCGTGCATGAACGATCACTGTTGGATCTTCAACCATTCCCCTCCTCTTTGACAACACTGGTCGTGGAGATATTACCCTCAAATATTGCCCTCAAATGTTATATCTTTATTCGGTTGGTTGGTTTGTGGGGTTTAATGTCCCAAAGCAACTCAAGCTATAAGAGAGATGTTTAGTGTTGGTTAAATGTTTGAGCTATTTTAAATGATAGTGTGCCATATTTATAACACAGGTTTCAGAGACAACTTTTGTTGACTCTGAAACCTGTGTGAACCCTGCTTCTCGTGCATAAGTGACCACCACGTGGTGGTCACTGTTCCTGCTCTACAGAGGAGAATTGCACAAGTGTTATTAGCATTGCGGGAAGTTCCTTATTGGAAGGCGGTGTGAGCACGTGTGCACAGAGGAAAGGTAGCGTGCGCTGGCATTGTGTATTAGTGTAGCTTGATACACAACAATACACATTGGTGAATACTGTTACAGTACACTTGATACAAGGCAGGTGATTGACATGGTGCTTGCATGAATGTGGTGTGATGGGAGCTATCTTGCGTGAATGTACGAGAAAATAATTCATTAAGCAGGTTCGGTCAAGACTAAAAAAGCAATACTTTCCCAGTCTTCCCAACTGCACACATATATACTTTTTTAGGTCTGGTTGTACGTACCATGCCACCACACTTCCTGCAATTTGTAAACTTTTTAACTAAGTATGAGTGTTCACCGTTACTCGGGACGTTCTTGTGATCAAGAAATCGGCCAACACCTGCTGGGCCCACTTGTTTTGCTTAGCCGATGTGAAGGAGGCAGCCAAGTATTTTTACAAGTTTTCAATGCAACATTACAAATTCCTTCCTGTGTTTGGTATGGAATAACATTTGTCTCGTGTTCCCGGGTTTCTAAATAGGTTCATGAAGTGTTTGAGGCCCACTTAATATTACTGGCAAAGTTAAAGATTACTTGGACAATACAATGTGTACATGTGTTAAGGGTGGTATCAGTGGTTTGTGATGTATACTTGAACTTTTATGTGAATCTCCGAGTCTTTTATGCAAGCAACTTCTAGTAGTGAATGCCTTTGTGTTGGTTTCATTGTGCTGGAACCACCCTTTTTGATGCCACTGCAAGTCTCCTGCTATGTGCATACTTGCTGGTGTGAGGTTTACTGATACCTCATGGTGATTGAATTTTCTAATCCAAGTACTGGCTTCTGTCATACACTGCGGGAAGAAATACAGTAAAATCTTGTTGATGTGATCTTCAACAGAACCAGAAGATGAAATGCATCATTCAAGAATTGTATTATTCAAACGAATCTCTAGAAGGCATGAAAATAGCTGTACTCGGTGTCAAACCCAACAATAAAGGTTCGTGCAGTGCCATACCGCTCCACATAACACCACCTGTTAGGAGGGTTGCACACCTTAAGTGCTTTGAATGAAGGCAAGGCAAGTTTTTTATGTGGGTCAGATATTTAATAAAAATATCTGGGGTTTAGATATAAGATGCCCACCATTAGATATCCACCATTAGCCTTTTTTTTTTTAATCTGAGGTTTAACGTCCCAAAGCCATGATATGATTATGAGAGACGCCGTAGTGGAGGGCTCCAGAAATTTCGACCACCTGGGGTTCTTTAACGTGCACCTAAATCTAAGTACACGGGCCTCAAACATTATTGCCTCCATCAAAAATGCAGCCGCCGCGGCCGGGATTCGATCCCGCGACCCTTGGGTCAGCAGTCGAGCATTATAACCACTAGACCATTGCGGCGGGGCCCCATAGGGGTTTTTAATAATGTTCTAATTAAAATCCAGTTGAAGGGATGGAGAGACAATGCTAAGATCGATCGATGAGTATGTTTTGCTTGCGTGGCTAAAATACGTGGGTTCTTTCTTATTCAACAAACATGCACCAGTGGAAAACAGGAACTGCTCAATCAGACAACCTTGGAAGGTTGATACAGCTGACTGGGAAAAGTACCGAACCGTTACTACAAGTATCTCATGGGCTGACATGCCTTCCTTGGGAACTGATGCCGCTGTCGAATACTTTACTGGTTTTCTAATTGACGCCACTTCGCAATGTTTATCTGAAGTGAAAAATGTGGCATGCAAACACCGTGTTCCTTGGTGGAATGAGGAGTGCCATAAAGCTCGACAGAAACAGACCGAAGGATGGGGGCTACTGCGTGATTTCCCCACTGCAGAAAATCTAATAAATTTTAAACAGATAAAATCCCAAAGCCGAAGAATCTGTCAGCAAGCTAAAAGAGAGAGTTGGCAAAGATTTATTTCAGGTATCAACTCCTACGCGGCTGAGGCTAAGGTATGGAACAGAGTTAGTTGGATCAAAGACCGACAAATATCTTCTCTTCCTCTGGTGAACACACATGACGACTCCTTGGAAGATCTAGCTAACTTCCTGGGCGCATATTTTGAACATGTATCCAGTTCGTCACACTATTACGACACCTTTCAAAGATACAAAACACAAATAGAACGATAGAAGTTAGAATGTAAAAGTGCGAGAACTGAAGGATACAACCAACCTTTCTGCTTAGCAGAGCTGCAGGCAGCACTAAGTTGCTGCAACAAATCTGCCCCAGGTTACGACCATGTAATATATGAACTGCTGAAAAATTTACCGCATGAAACGCAAAAAACTCTCCTTTGCCTCTACAATGCTGTGTGGTTTTCCGGTGAAATCCCCACTGCATGAAAAGGGGCCATCGTAATCCTGATTCTGAAACGGGGCAAGGATCCATCTTCTGTTTTGAGCTACCAGCCTATAGCACTAACGAGCTGTCTGTGTAAAGTATTTGAAAAAGTGATAAACCGCCGCTTGCTACATTTCCTTAAATTGAACAAACTGCTTGACTCATATCAGTGCGGGTTTCGAGAGTGTTGGTCGACGACTGACCACTTGGTACGCATTGAGGCACAAATTTGCAAAGCATTTGTCCATAAGCAGTTCTTTTTCTCGGTATTCCTTGACATGGAAAAGGCCTATGATACAACATGGTGGTTTAGAATATTGAGAGACCTCTCACACTTAGGCTTACATGGTACAATGGTAAATGTTGTAGAAAGTTACTTGTTGAACCGCACATTCCGTGTTTGAGTGGGCATTGTGCTATCACGACCTTTTCAAGCCGTGCCGGTGCTTGAAACTGCTCTGCAAAAAGACACTATACAGGCTTCATGTCAGGAAGGAACCACATTACTATATGTAATATAGCGTGGTAAAAGAGTAAAATAAGAACCAGCCATCACACAACGCAAATTTCATAACCAGGCGTCACACAATGCGAATTGTGCAACGAGTAGGTTGTTGATCCAACCCATTACAAAGGGCTTGCTTGCTTGTACCTCTGTACTGGCTCTTGCCCACTACTGAGGCTCTGCCATAATTCTTCATCGTCATCAGGCACAGCATCAACAAAGTGCGCATAATGCCTTACATATATTTAGCAGGTACCACGGCTCTCCGTAGAATGACGAAAAGTGGCATAGTGGCTGCTTCCCTACTTCACAAAAATTGTGATGATTTATAGCATAGTGGGTTCCTCGCAAGTGCACTTGTATTGGTTGGCAAGGAAGCCCATGAGGCCCCCATGATGCATTTCCTCAGGGTCTCAATAAAATTATTTCCCTCTCTCTCTCGTTCTCACGGTAACATATGTTATATAGCGTGGTGGGAGAGTGAAATGACGACCGGGTGTCACACAATGCGAATTACGTAATTAGTGAGTCGTTTAAAGCTTCCAACCCATTACAAAGGGCTCAGCCATAATTCTTCATCGTCATCAGCCATCGCATCAACAAAGTGCACGTAATGCCTTACAGATGGCAGCTCGCTTCTCCGCAGAATGACGAATAATGGCATAGTGGGTGCTTCCCAACTTCATAAAAATTATGACTTGTGGCGTAGTGGGTACGTTGCTAGTGTACTGGCCCCAGGAGAGTTTATAACGGGCTCTAGAAATACCGCTCTTCCAGCTTTCGCTGTGACTGTGCTGCGCTTTCCGCGCAGGCCTGGCGTTTTTTTTTAGGTATTGATCCGTTGTTTGACAAAAATTCTGTTCTGTCATTTTTAAATGATGTTGGTTCATTGAAAATAGTTTGCCCATAAGAATCGTAGCAGATCCTCTGCAGGAGGATGCTGCTGCGAAAGTACCATGTTTGTAATGCACTAAAGCTCGGGCTCCTTGCTCACAAGGGGCCATGTGAGGCAGTAGTGCCTAGTATTGCTTCACCTTTTTTGTATATTCCATACATTGCACAGATTTTAATTCGCTGCATACCTCTCATGTCACTTTCATTCTATTAACCATTTTATGCATTTTACACAGATTTAGTGTGCAGCATCTTAAGGCCTCTTTACAGCCACCTTACACCATCATTGATCATGCATTACATCATGTCCTTGCACTCTTTGGCCATCATTGGCACTTGCGCCATAAAACATCACATATAATCTCCAATAGATGCCGTCCACGGCCAGGAGCTAGCTCTCATTCTCTGGTTGAGATCTCTAGTCTTTCGGAACAGATTTTTGAGCTAATTTTCGCTGCTTCGAAGGTGAAAAATTTACTCTCATGATGGGAGCATGTAATGACTGAAGTTGATTTTTTGCTCTATGATCAGTATAACTGGAGGGATCAGTTACTTCAGGTTTTTATGGGCACAAGATAGAAATTGGTTGAAAATTGTGTGACAGTTTTGGTGACTGACAAAAACTATTTAGTATCTTTGAAGTTGCTGAACTCGCGCTTATAAAATGCAAAAAAAGAGAAAACACCATACTATGGCCAAAGAAACCGGCCAATGATGGCCGCTCCTAGGTGTGGACCGGCAACCGGCCCACTGTCTAAAAAACCGGCCAGGTTGGACTAAAACTGGGCAGGTGGCAACCCTATATGTTGAACAACTGTGTTGACATTGAAGCCTGTATTGCAGGGTGGCATCATGTTCAAGTCCATATTTGGCCGGAAAGCGACTCCTGCGGAGCAGCCTGCATTGTTCCAGGAGAGCCAGCAGGGCGACTTTGTGGTCTTCGAGAGCCCAGCCGTTAGTGAGCCACCTCAGGCCGCCGTAGATCCTCTTGTTAGTATCATCATGTGCCATTTGTGATACACTGCATGCTTTGAAGCTGATGCATTGAAAAATGATGAGCACATTTGTTCAGGCTGATGTGAACGGTTTTGTAAATGGAATAGAAAAGAGGGTGGGCACCTCCGAAGCTGCAGTGGAATTCCATCGCAACAAAGTCTGCGCATTTTGTCAAAAAAGTTTCATCGCAGAATTTTGCAGATATGAAATTTACAAATGATTAACATGTGGCAAAGAACAGAAGCTATAATTATGATTTTAACTTGTGCTTCTTAGAAAGTAGCAATACGGCCTTTGCATTTTGTCACATCAGCTGTCACAACATCAGTGATGGATGTGCTGCTCGAATTGCTCCAAACTGCTCCAAAAGAGAAGTGCTGCTCCACACTGTAATTTTTGTTAGAAACTGCTTCAAACCTGCTCCGAAATGGCGCTGGGAAACTGAAAACAATGAACTTTAACCACGTGACTATCCAGCGAGCCTAAACGAAACCAAAAACAAGCTGTATACTATCGTCCCAGTATGCAAGTATACTAGCTGCATACTATAATAATAATTGTTGGGGTTTAACGTCCCAAAACCACAATATGATTATGAAAGACGCTGTAGTGGAGGCATATTTCATATATACGAAACGGCACCACATAGTAAGACAAAAACACGAAGGAGCACACGGAACACAAGCGCCGATGCTTGTGTTTCGTGTGCTCCTTCGTATTGTTGTCTTACTTCATGGCGCCGTTTCATAAATATGAATCCTTACCAACTAACCCAATTGTCAGTCCTACTAAGCCTAGTGGAGGGCTCCGGAAATTTCGACCACCTGAGTTTTTTTAACGTGCTAGCTGCATACTATCATATTGACAATGCCACAAGTACTGGCACAATATGTATCTGATGTAGCTGTATGTTTGTACCTGACAAGTGTGTCAGATTAGTTCAATATCATACTGATTATTAGCTACTACTGTGACAACTGTGATGTGTGACTGGTTGCAGTTATCACTTTATCAGCCTCATTTATGCCACAAGAACTGGCATTTGAAGTGTATTAGCTCATTTAACTGTTTTCTTTCTTTTTTTTTTTTTGGTTGGGGGGAGGGGGTTCAATGCAGGCTATTGTGGTGAAATCTGAAAATAATAGATTGCTTTGATCTCGTACCGATTATAAACTGCTGCTTTGGTGGCAGTTACCTATATGTGATTGTGGTCACTTTTATAACTTGGTGCTCAACTTTATTGCTTTTGTATCATTTCTGCCGCAAGTACTGGCATTTTAACTACCACATAGCTCATCTTAGTATTCAATGACCATCCATCTGCCTAATTATTTGTTCCTTGCAGTTTGCAGTGGTTATTGTATGTGCAATGTTTAATAACAAATATTAATATTGCCACGTGCGTTTCTTTATTACTTTTGCTTTACCGTCACGCAGCTCGGCTATACCTCGTGCGACGCAAATTGGACGGTTCAGGAGTAGGTGCTGATCGCCCTCGATGACGCCTTCAAGGTTCGCACGTTTCTCGGTGCCGACAGAAATAATGACGCTGGAGCGCGGCGGAATGGTCACCTGCTCTTCTATCACATTCAATGCATGGTTGCCTGGCATCGCGTGGGGCGGGAGCGCTTTGTCTGAGGTCAGCGTTATCGACTGAGACCTCAGGTCGATAACGGCGCCGTGGTCACTTAGGAAGTCCATTCCAAGTATCACATCCCTGGAGCAGTTTTGTAGGATTACAAAGCTCGCAGGATAAGTCCGGTTATTGATAGTGACCCTCGCCGTGCAGACACCAATCGGCGTTATCAGATGGCCTCCAGCGGTCCGGATCTCGGGGCCTTCCCAAGCACTCCTAACTTTCTTCAACTTTGCTGCGAACGGCCCACTGATGACGGAATAGTCGGCTCCAGTATCGACGAGAGCGGTGACGTTGTGACCGTCGATCAGAACGTCGAGGTCGCTAATCCGCCGTCTTGCGTTGCGGTTACGTCGCGGCGTCGGGTCACGGCTACGTCGGTTTGCACTGCTGATTCCGCGTTGCGTCGTCAGGTCTGCTTCCGGTCGCAAAGTATCGTCTTCAGGACGTCGTTCGGCGTGTGGCGGGGGCTCGGAATTTCGGCGCGGCGGCGTCGTCGACGGCGGAGGATCTTCAGAATTTCGTCGTTCAGCAACCGCACCTCCATCGGTTGCTGCCCTTAGTTTTCCGGATACGGGCTAGGCGACCGGCCCCGGTTTGGACCAGTGTACTGCCGGCGGTGCGGTGACATGTAACGGCCGGGCGACGGCGAGCGGGAAGGTCGTCGTTCTTGCCACTGTGTTCCGGTGAGGTAGTCGTCGATGTCGCGAGGCCGTTCGCCTGGCTGCGGGCGCGGCGCGTTGACGGCGAATCCGCGTAGCCCCATCTGACGGTACTGGCAGCGGCGATACGTGTGGCCGGCCTCCCCGCAGTGGTAGCAGAGCGGGCGGTTGTCAGGGGCGCGCCAGACATCGGTCTTCCTCGGGGTGCAGCGCTCGCCGACAGGTGGGCGGTAGGGCGTCGGTGGCGGCGGCGGCGTCTGGCCGACAGGTGGACGGTAGGGCGTCGGTGGCGGCGGCGTCGTCTGGCGACGGTACTGCGGCGGTGTGTCGCCTTGGCGTGGGCGTAGAGGAGGAGCATGACGGCGGGCTGCAGCAGCATAGCTCATAGCTTGCGCCTGCGGCTCTACTAGCTGAGGCGCACCGAGTGAATGCTGGATCTCCTGGCGTACGACGTCGGCGATGGAAGCTACTTGAGGTTGCGACGAAGGTAGAAGTTTTCGCAGCTCCTCTTGCACGATTGCTCGAATCGTCTCACGCAGGTCGGTGGATCCTAGCGCTTGAACGTCGGCGTAGCTTGTGGTCGAGAAGCTGCGGTTGTATTGCCTTGTTCGCATCTCAAGCGTTTTCTCGATTGTTGTTGCTTCGGAGACAAATTCTTGGACGGTATTCGGCGGATTCCTCATAAGGCCAGCGAAGAGCTGTTCCTTTACTCCTCGCATGAGGAAACAAACCTTCTTTTCTTCAGGCATGTTGGGGTCAGCATGGCGGAACAGCCGGGTCATTTCTTCCGCGAAGATGGTCACGTTTTCGTTCTGGAGCTGAACCCGTGTCGCCAGCAAGGTTGCGGTCCTTTCCTTTCGGACGACGCTCGTGAACGTCTCCCAAAAAAGCACTGCGAAAGAGATCCCAGGTTCGAAGCGTGGACTCCCGGTTCTCGAGCCATGTCCTTGCTGCTTCTTCCAGGTAGAAGTACACATGGTGCAGCTTGTCGTCGGCGTTCCAGTTGTTAAATGTTGCGACCCTTTCGAAAGTCTCGAGCCAGGTTTCCGGGTCTTCGAATGACGACCCGCGGAAGGTTGGCGGCTCCTTGGGCTGCCGGAGTAGGATCGGCGAAGGCTGCACGGGGTCGGTCATCGTCGCTGCGGTCGGTGTTGGGACTTGGGGCTGCCTGGTTTGTTCGGGAAGGAGCCCATGCTCTGGCGGTAGTCCCTTCTGCCTGCGGCTTGTTCGACGATCCGGGTTTTCTTTGCCGTCGTCCTCCTCGCGGCACGGGCTTGGGTCAGCGCTTCGCGGGGGCGTGCGGATCATGGAAGCAGCAGCACCTCCACCAGATGTCACGTGGTCGTGACGTCGACGAAGACAGCAGTCGGCGTTGTCAAGATGAAACTGTTTATTTGGCCGAACTTGTGGCCGGGAAACGGAAAGTTAATTTACAGCAATACACACGGTATGCACTGATAGCGGCGTACAGATTGTCGACCGTCGATCAACTGACCAGCGCTGAAGCGCGTCGGCATTTAAACATGTGCCGTCGAATATTCCAGCGTTATCGCTGGCTGTCGTGCAAATTCTAGAATAAGCTCGAGTGTGCGCGTCTTGCGCGCAATCTTAACAAAACGATCTGCAATGATCGCGAAGGTTCTCGAACAATGAGGCGCGGTTCGCGCAGAGCGTTGCTGACAGTCTTTGTGCCCGAAAACCGAATACAGCAAAAGTAATAAAGAAACGCACGTGGCAATATTTATGGCATGCTTAAATGATGCTTTATACTCCAGGAGTGGTTCAGAATATTTTGCCGTCTGCTCCAAAGACACCAATAGCTGCCGACCCTGAGTTCTGTTCTACTCAGCCAGGCATCTATAATTAACTCACTGATCACCTGATTAAGTGAACGTTCATCCAGAATGCCAGAGCACATTACACAGCTTTGTTGCTTTGTGCTTTTCAGTCAACTTTGATAATGAAATCGCATTGTTGTTGCCTACTTTGTGCATGTGAGCGACAAGCATTGTCGTTGCGTTCTTATGGATGTTGTTAACAGTTTTTATGCTTTTTGCTTTTGGTTGACCATAGTTGATGTACACATGTAGAAAGTACAGTAATGGAATATCACAGAGGTTCATGATGTAGGGGAGTAAGTTTCTGCAAACGTTGATAAATAATCGTACCATGATGGGACCTCATATTTGTGACTGCTTTACAGTCACTTGAACAGAGTCGGAAGTTCTGGTATCCCGTTGTGCTGACAATAAACTGAAGTTTTATTGGGATAGCAATGGTATCGACGCCATTCACATTGTGCTGTCCTGCCATCACTGACACGTGCTCCGCTCACACTCTAAAAGTTAGATGGTCTTCAAAGATGTGGTGTGAATTTGACTACTCTGTTTACTGCCGTACTGGCACAGTAGTCAAAACAGAATCGTATCTTCTGCTGCTGGTGTGAATGTTGTGCACAAGCACACGACGTAGATGCTCTAACGTTTGCAGAATTGCTCTGTGTATGCACCAATTTGAGTAGAACAAAAAGTTTGTCAGGCTAATGTTATCTAATGCAGTACATACCTTGAAACCGAACTCAAGGAGTCTGAAAAAGGATTTTATGGGAAGTTTTATTTAGACTAAGGACACCAAAATTGCTCACTGTAGCTACTACATGCAAAAAGGATCATTTATGCAGGCTGATCTTTATTCATAAAAGGATTGCTGGCATTTCTGCATGGTTCTTGTGTAAAAAATACTACTATGAAATGGGAAATGCCATCTCTTGTTATCTTGTCCAAAACAGCGGTGCCCAAGGCTTCATCAATAGGATCGGTCTTTTCCATGAACATACAAGATATTTTCAACTGTCTCATCATAGCTGGTAACAAAGGCATCATCTGAGATATCTCTTTTCTGGTGATGTGACTAAAGCTGTAGTCTCAACCCAACTGTCTATCAATGCCATTGTGCTCTCTTCAGCTTCAAGGATTATAATTACGACTAACAAACTTCTTATTGTTAGTCACGCCATCGCAACATTGATATCTGTAACTTGCAGTAACTTCCCTGCAACTACCTAATAGATTGAATTGTCTTCACTATTTATAGCATATATACTTGACATGTTTGCCATACTTTTCCTCCTTGATGTGTTGATAAGCAGGGTGGCAGTTTCAGTTAAGGTTTCGTTTTGACCAAAGTTAACAACAAGATCACTTTTGTGTAATCTGAGTTTCTTAATATTGATCCTATAAGTGGCCAACCAAACTTGATACCATCATTCCATTTAGGCAAGTCTTGTTTATCTGGAGTCTTCTGCAGCTCATTGCTTGCTGATGTTTTCCTGGAGTTTTCCCACTGATCTCGTGCACTGTTCGAATGTGATACCTTTTTGAGTTCCACATTGACAGTCCTCATCATACTGAAGCATTATTGCTAGTTCTCTGGGAGGCAGTAACCAAGCCATAGCCTGAGCGCCTGAGGAGCGAGCCCGCAGCGAGACAGCCGGTTGACGCTGAACCCAAACAGCTGTTCTTTATTGAACTTCGTACAAACACACCACAGCTGGATGGGGGCGCCACTAACCAGCAGAATAGTTGTGACCTCTACATCTCCCCCCTTTCAGAACATTCGGCGGTCATAGATTCAAACGGTTTGATGGAACGACGTGTCGGCCACTACGCGTGCGCTACCATCGCTAGCAATCACCAGCCTGTCCCGAGTCACTCGTCGTTTCCATGGTTCTGGGAGGACCTTGAGGAGTTGGATGAGCTACTGGCAGCTGTGGCTCGGCTCCTTCTGCTGAAGCTTGTGATGCCAGTGATGCTGGAACAAAGGGGACAAGGTGACACCTGTCGCGCTGCAAGATGCTGCCTTGTCCTGTTTCTACAATGTAGCTCCTGGGTCTTTGCACCGGGCCTAACACCGTTCCTTTTACATATTCTGGCCACACCCACACTTGCTGTCCTACTGAAAGTTGCATTTGATGCCTGGTCCGATGACGCTTGTAGCTCCTTTCTTGCTTCCTTTGCTAGGATGCGTTTCTCAACATTTCAGTGGCCAGTTTGGGTCTAGTAATTCTTCTTTCCTGGGGACCTTGGTCCTTAGTCGATGACCCATCAAGAGCTGAGCCTTCAAGAGCTAAGCTCAGCAGGGCTAAAGTCATTGACGCCTGGGGTATCCTGGTTGCTTAGGAGAGCCAAGTGGGGGTATTTCGCCTTGATGAAGAAGTTTTTGATCGTCCTGACCATTCTCTCCACGTTCCCATTCGACTGGGTGTAATGAGGACTCCTTGTCGTATGGACAAAGCCATACAAGGAAGCAAAGGCTGCAAAATCTCGTGATGAGAATGGCGGGCCATTGTCAGGCCAAATCTCCTCGGATATCCCATTGCAGGTGTGTATGCTGTTTAGTACATCTGCGACAGCTTGCGCGGTTGTGCTCCTCAAGGTTATTACTTCTGGGTACCTTGAGTAGTAATTGACTACCAGGGGGAAAGTTTGTTTGTTGAAGTGAAATAGGTCCATGCCGAGAAGTTGCCATGAACAATCAGGGAGAGTTGTCGCTGTAGGGGCTCAGCGAAGTTAACCCAAGTGAAAGCACATTTCTCACAGTTGGTGACCAGAGAGGTAATGCCATTAGAGATGCCAGGCTATGATACTCAATCTCGCGTAAGGGCTTTGCTTCTGTTAACGCCTTGATGTCCTTCATGTAGCAGTGCCAAGACTGCAGATTGAAGTGACGGTGGAATCACCAAACCGACACCTTGGAGCGGTAAGCCATTGCAGACAAAGTTCATCAATCACCGAGGAATACTTGGAGATGTGCAGCGGCAGCTTGTTTTTCCGAGGTCACCCCCGCTGACAAAAGGAGATTAATGTCGCGCATTCGCCATCTGAGCTTTGTGCTTGACGCACCTCCTGCACATTCAGTGGCAAAACTTCGAAAGTGGCAGCCACTGTTTCTGCAACATAGAGCTCCATTGCATCTAGGGGTGTGCAGGTCGCTGTTTCTATGGTAAGGAGCTACACAGCGTCCATGGGAGATGCATTCGGGGTGCTGATGCACGAGAGAGTAGCCAAGAGCTTACCAGGCACATGAAGTACCTTGAATGGGTAAGGCATTTATTTAGATTCGCAGCCTTTGTATTCTTGGAGGCAATATGTCAAGCTCCATCTTGCCGAAAAGAGAGACAAGGGGTAGGTGATCTGTCTCAATATCGAGTTGGATACCACGTTCGAATTCGTCGAACTGCTGGAGAGCCCAGGTTATTGCCAAAGCTTCGTTTTCAGTTTGGCTATATCTCTGCTCTGTCTTCGTCATTGCTCTCGAGGCAAAAAGTGACAGGACGGCGCTCACCTGATGGCTGCGTCTACAGCAAGGCCGCCCCAAGTCCAAATAAACTAGCATCAGCTGAGGCAATGGTGGCATATGATGGATTGTACTTGGCCATACACCTATCAGATGTCAGGAGCTCCTTCACCTTCACAAATGCAGCCTCTTGTTCATGTTGCCACGTCCAGCTTGAAGACTTGTCAAGGAGGGCTCTAATTGGAGCAGTAATGTCGGAGATGTGTGGCAAGAACCTGGCAAGATGATTGACCATTCCGAGAAAACATCAGACACCTGCAACGTCGTTTGGAGCTTCCATGGTCTTGACGGCTGCTACCTTGCCTGGGTCCGGTCAAAAGAAGGCTTAGTGTTCCGGTGAAGGCCTGCAGACTTCTGCATCCTCATAGCATCCATTTGCAAAACGCTGGGTCTATCATAACTTGTACCAGCTTGTGACTGCTGCGCGTCTTCAGCCTGGTGTGCTTACGTCCAAGCTCCTTTGAAAATGAGTTTAGTGTTTCTGCAAAGCTGGTCCGAGAGACACGAGTCTCACAAGCCAATGATGAACCTGTTGCGTACTAGCCTTTCTTCAACTTCCATGGAAGGATAGGTGCAGCGTTTCACCAACCTGCATAATTCAGTGCTCTCGTCTTGCTGCTGTACGCGTCTGTGAAAATGCAATGATTTGTAGCGCTCATTGCTAGGATGTACGAAGTGCTCAGTAAAACTGTCGACAACAGTCTTGTACGAGGTGATGGATGGAGCATCAAGTGAGGATGTGTCGAGGAGCGGACACGCTTTGGGGCCCATACAGTATAGGAGCGAGTGCACCTGTGTTTCTTCTGATGCATTCTTGAGTCCAGAGATTGCGGCGTAGTCCTGGAAGTAGCTTCTTCGTGTTGGCCAGCTCCTGGTGCTGCCGAAGTCGAACGGTTCGGCGTATGAAGGTTGATGCCAAACCATTTTGAGCTGGACTGCTCCATAGACGTGGTGGGGACGTTGGCTAAGCGTGACTTTGGTGTTCAACTACTTCTGACTCCATGAAGTATTGTTAGTTCTCGGGTGGCGGTGATCAAGCCATAGCCTGAGTGCCTGAGGAGCCCGCAGCAAGACAGCCGGTCAACGCTGAACCCAAACAACAACTGGTCTTTATTCAACTTTGTACAAACACACCACAGCTAGAGGGGGGCGCCACTAACCAACACAATAGTAGCAACCTCTACAGATACCAGCACTATGAGATTTCTGGGGGCTGCAAGAGCACTGTATTTTCTGGCCAGCAGCATTTGCCTTGTGTGGGTGTGTGATGCCAATGTGTCACACACGTGTATTGTTAGAACATCATTTCAGGAATTTGTATGCAATGCTAAACCTCGCTACCGTTCTCAATGCTTCACAATATCAAACTCTCTGGCATGCTTTCTTTTTTGAGTGTACATTATAGAGAATATGTACCTGTCTGAGACATTACAGTAGGCCTCTCTTATTTTAAGAGCCATGTGTAGTGGCTTTGTCTATATTTCCATCATTTGCAAGTACAGCTGCATATCTGTAAATGTCTTCTGCTTAAATTACTCCAGCGTACACTTAGACCACCAGCTCTTGTTACTTTTGCCAGGTGAACATGGAAACCCAGCGTTCTCCACCACCTACAAGCCAGCCACATGGTATTGACGGTGTGCCTTTTCAATTGAATGCCTGCCTGACCCAGTCTGGCACCACTGCTGGGAATGTGGATGCGCTGCTTCGCAGCTTGCGGAGCATGGGTGACCTCTCCTGGACCGAGTATGACTACAGTGTTGAGAGACGCATACTGCGGGATTATGCGTAAGGACTGGTGCTGTGTGCATACTGCCACCATTGACGGCGAGTCATGCATTTGTGATCTACAAAAATCACTCTGTTCTCTTGAATACACTGATAAGGCGAGCAGTGGCTTCTCATTGAAACACTCAGCTTGAGAAAAGTGCTCTCCTGCTTGCAAACACATTCTGCTTTTGTGACAATGTGTGGACAAGCTTTAGACGACGCAGTAGCATTAGACAGTAGTAACTGTTTGAACACAATGTGCTTGCTGCCTTTGGAATCTGACGTCCAGCGTACATGATGTTTGTCTATTGATGGTGTGAGAAACTATAGAGCCTAAGGCTTAATTCACTTCTAGAACAACACAGTTTTGTGACAGAAACTGAGTATGGGTATCATTTGAATAAATCAATGCAAGTGACTAGTATGGGTCACATCGTTGCCTTTGTTAGTGCCACACAACACATCTAAGTATGCTCTCCTTCCACAATTGATCTTCTACCAATTGTTATGCATAGGCACTGCATGATATATAGTGGCCTATTGTTGCAACGTTTTAGAAATTACTGCAGTATTGAAATTTGGGAAAATGTGTTGCAAGGCAATGAACTGAAAATAGCCGGCAACTTCTCTCTAAAGGTTCTTAAGCACCTGTCTCGGGAACATTAGAGCATAAAACTAGACATTCACAAGAACAAGAGATACAGGATGGGAGACATATGTGATCGTCCGGTTTTGCACCATCTTGCTGAATTTCAAGTTTAGTTAAACCACCTGTCTTAAAGCCTCAGAAACTCCTTAGAGTATTAACCATCATGCTTCTTAGGAGAATATTACCGAAATATGTTTTCAGAAAAAAATTGTATGGGTATACATACATGGTTGATTGCTGGGCTTGTTGATACGGGAAGTACTTGTCTGACACAAGAAAAAAAAAAAAAAGCAACACAGAAGTACACACAGCACCATGCGTGTACCTTATCCAATTAGCTGAGCTTTTAAAGGGACACTAAAAAGAAAAGCAGTTCTTCTCATATTATCATATTAATAAATTATAATTTGACAATACTAGAAGCACCACTCTTAGCATGAGAACACACTTGGTAAGCGAGAAAACGCACAAAAAGAAATAAACATGCTGCCAAGGTGCTGCCTTGAAGTTATCGCACCAGCTCTCCGTGACATCAAGAATTTAACGACGTGTGCTGGGGCCCACATGATTGTTTGTCACTAATAATTATATACAGTCGAACCCGTTTATAACGAACTCGAAAGTGCTGTGAAAACTGGTCATTATATCAGTAGTTCGTTGTAAATGGACTCGCCCTCAAAAACATGCATTTAGCGACAGAGCCGCTTTTTTTTTTCTGCGCATTTTTATTGAAAAGTGCTAACAACTCCTCCGGTGAGAAGTTAGGCCTTTTTGTGTTGAGAAGCGAAGCCCGCTGAGTGCACGAGTGAATTAAACCGCCTTTGCAGTGAACCGACACCGTCTCACTGATCCGCGATACCGCCACATGGAGCCGATCATCCCTGGCTAGTTGCGTGCAGCGCGTCGCCTACTCGGCTCACGCCATCATTGCCTGGCCGCTTGCATTTGTACGCGCATTTGTGCGCTTTTTGTGCCCGCTTCACTTCGGACCATGCATGGAGGCAGCGAGCGACCTGTCCGTTCAACGTGGCGAAGACTAGCATTTTGCAAGCAACGCGCACTCTACGTCTCCGCGATGCTCTGACGGCCCCGCACGACAGGCGCGGCGCGCTTGGGTTGCACCTAATTAAACACGCTGTATACGCTCGCTGTAAGCGCATCAACGTTTCTCGGTGCCTGTGTCTCTCAACACCAGCGAGCTAGTTTCGTTGCACGAACCGACGCGCACTTTATCTCGCACGGCGCGGTGGCGGCGTACTTTCGAACGGCAATGGCATTGCGCACTTGTACTGCTTGTACCGCCGTCACCCCGAACAGTTTACGCCACACGTGCAGCCGAGCCGATAGCTACAGATGACTGTGATAAGGTTGTCGGCGATAAATTATAATGGCTCGTTCATCGCCGGCCGCCACATCGCCTTCGCTCCTTTCCGATTCTTATCCGTGAAGGAATCGCGCGGAAGTCGTAATCATTGATCGGCTGGTCTCTGTCGTTACCGAAAAGATGAAAGACATTTTGTGGCACATTGTGACGTAGACGCTGTGAACATTTAAGCGCCGAAAAGTTATCGCGGTCATCGCTTATAGCATTTTATGGCCTCTTGCGTTCCAAGGCATAGGTTCATTGCAGGCGGTCGTAGCTGCAGTGAACAACGCCAGGAAACGTTGCCGTGCGAAAGCTGACTGCAAGGCTTCATGCTGCCTACTATTTCTTTCTTTCTTTTTTTTTATTCCCCACTGCCATTCTGCCACTGAAGAAACGACTGGAAAGCGAGCGACCTCGCTCGTAGCGTCCGAAAGCAGCGCGTGTGGTGCTCGCCGATCTCGGGTATCTTCGTCACAAGTAAACTGGACCGGGGCACGCGCGAGCGCGCGCCTCTCATGGTTTAGAAGGCAACTTTTTTCGCTTCGTATATGCCATTTACCGCGACCGTGTCTGAAGTGTTCGTTGTAAAAGTAGGAGGCTTTGAAAAATGTTCGCTATATGTGGACGCAATTTCAATGAGTAGCATAGGCGTGCGCACAGGGGGGGCAGGGGGGGGCGGCCGCCCCCTCTAATCACCTAAGAGGGGGGGGGGGCGCAAAATCTGTCCCGTACATTGACCCTTCCAGTCACCTAAGAGGGGGGGGGGGGCGTAAAATCTGCCCCATACATTGACTTAGTAGGGTGGGGGGGGGGGCCGCTGCGATGAACCTTTGCCCCCCCTGATGGGCAACCCTGCGCACGCCTATGATGAGTAGCATAGGAAAATCGTAAGTGCACCGAAATATGGTCGTTATAACCGATAGATCGTTATATCTGGGATCGTTATAAGTGGGTTCGACTGTACAGACGGGTCCACTGTTAAAGGGAACACTTGCATACAGGGCATGTTTGGATTTCGCTCTCTTGCATAAACATAGTGGCTTAGATTTGCATAAAACTGCTGGTGGTTGACAGATCTGCCTCTTTATGACAGACTCGTGCAGTGCATGAACAGTGTTCCCCTGTCCACTTGCAGTTAGAGGGCCAGCAAAATGAAAGGTGCTCATTGGAGTGTTCCCTTTAACAGTGGACCGTACTGTACATGCCATGGTGTTCGAAGGCACACAGAGTCTTAACACAGCAAGTTTCAGAAAATTTCATTGAACCAATGTGACCAAAATACAAAAAAAAATCTGAAATTTGGGACCTCGCACTGACAGTGACCTGCTAAACTTCTGGCGTGAAATTCAGACATGGAAACTTTTACCTTCATTTCCTCTCCTAATAATTAGCTTATGATGGTGAAATTAACGACTATGGAGTTCTGAAAGAGTAGTTTATCCATCTAAATTGACTTAATGTTTCATTTTTGTGTCCATGTACACCCGTGAGCAAAAGTACGGACCACACAAGTGCGAGCCCAAATCGCTGTCTACGCCATCTAATCATGAGCCGTCTGCTGTCGAGAGCATTGCTTTGATGGAATAGCTGTCGAGAGCATTACTCTGAGGGAATTTGTCAGAGAAATGCTCTCGACCGCAGATGGCTTGCCACTAGACAGCGCAGATGGCAAAGGTATACGGAGGGCAATGGTCCGTATACTTTTGCTCACAGGTGTACACTGGTCCAGAAAGCTGACTGTACAGTTGCTGTGATCATGCAGTTGAGTTGAGGTGCGTAAAGGCTCTGATATACTCCATCGTAACGTCGACGCGCGCGTGCGCGCGTCACGGCGACGTTACGTCAGCAAAAAGCAGCCCTCTGTAGTCCGGCGTCGGCTGACCGCCGACGCAGCCAACGGCTGCTGGCGCGCTCGGGCGTCGGTCGGCTCCGAATAGATCCTGCTGCATTTCGCGCCGGACTCGCATGTACAGGAACCTGCTTCGCGGGCTGTTTCGTCGGTTCCTGACAGGTGGCGTGGCGCGTTCTTCGCTTTACTGCGCATGCGCTCCTCTAGACGCGATCGCATCGGCGCGTTGGAGCCGGCTCGACTGTAGCGGAGACCGATTTGCACCTGGCGTAGCGTCGCCGGCTCGGCGTGACGAAACGCAACGTCCTCGCGGGCGCTCGCGTCGGACGTCGGAGTATAAAAGAGCCTTAACTACCATTTCTAAAATGGGCGCAGTGTGCTTGCCACAACGAATGCCCACGAAAAGCTATATCTGGAGTTTGTTTTCGTATGGTATCGCGAAGACAAAATAGAGCAGTTCTTTTTTTCTCCCCTGGAATGCACCATGTGGCGCAAGCGATATACAGGGTTTGTCCAATTGTAATGTCAATGAATAAATTGTAAAGCGTCGATACCTCACAACGAGCTAGGAGTGCTTGGTGAAGGGGGAAGTTAGCTTACGCACGTGCGGTCGCACTTTTGTGTGCCACCATCTGGAGAGTAAGGCGGGACTTTTCCGTGCAACTCGTTTTCATTTCCCTTGCAAGCCACAATGCAGCGCTCTTTGGAACGATGGATTGCCATCAAGTTTATTGTAAAACTCAACAAGACCACATGGAAACTTTTCCTATGATAAAGACTTTGGTGATAATTGTTAGTCAAAACGTCAGGTGTACCGGCGGCATAAGGCTGTTTTAGAAGGTCGTAAAGAGCTCAGCGATGAAGCCCGCACTGGAAGCCTGCACTGGAAGACCCGTGTGTGCTGAATCGTCGTATGCCACACGCCGGATCGTAGGCCAACCCGTCCTGCAGCGCCGGGGCAGCTTCCAGTTTGGTGGTGCTGGCGGCGCAGCAACGCAGCTTCGATGCCAATGAAGGGGCCTTGTGATGAACACATTTGGGTTACTGGGAGCATTCTTGGCGAGTCTGTCCTCTTTGGTATAGTGTATTTAACGGTGGCCAGTGGACCACACGATGGCAACGACAAAGTGCTACAGTGTGTCGTCGGAAGATGTGAAACGGTAGGGTGCAGACAGCGAGGTACTGTTTATGGGCGACTTCAATGGACACATCCCGGCCACCGACGGGTACTTAAACTACAACGGACAGCTGTTGTTGCGGTGTGCGGAGCAGCTCTCCTTAGAAATCGTCAATCTCCATACTGACTGTGAGGGATCCTTCACCTAGCTGGTGCGCTCGTATCAGCCGCTCTACCATAGACTATGCGCTGGTGACTGCAAAACTGGCCGCTCGCATAGCACAGGTACATATCGATGAAGACGGCCAGTTCAGCCTCAGAAGTGACCACAATCACATACGTCTGTCGTTCTCCAAGGGCGGCGTTCGTACAGGCTGCAGGTCACCTCCACCGAGGCGTGGCATGTACTTGCCGAGCAAGTCAGTCGAGAGGGTCGCCGAGGATTTTGAAAAGTGTCCTCAACGGCGGGAATCCCACTCACATAGTGAGTTTGTGCGCGCTATGGACGCTGTAATGCGTACCCTGATGGTCCAGGAAAGGCGACTGGGACACAGACTACAGAACCCATGGTGGGACAGAGAAGTGGAAGTGGCGTGGAAAGAACGCCGCCAAGCATATTGGGAACATCGGAGGACCATCAAAGGTCTTGACACTGAGGTATGTGCAGAGAAGTGGGCTGTGTATCTGGACCAAAAGCAAAAGGTGCAGGCCCTGGTTCAATGCAAGACAGCAGATTACAACCCTAGGCTGATCCAGTCCATCAGACAGCAAGGAAGATCTTCAGCACACAAGTTTTGGACATACGTCAGGTCCTTGGACAAAGCCGCCCCCCCCCCCCCCCCCCGCCGCCACCTCTACTTGTAGATTCGGCAATGGGGCAGCCGGTCACCGAGCCAAAGTCATTTATTATTATTCTATTATACAGAAAAATGGGGATACAGAAAAATATACAGATGAGGGTCCCATAGTCGAAGACTGCAGCGGGACCCTCGTGTGAATACGAGGGTCCCGTGTGAATACATTACACAGCACTTCTCCCGGATTTTCGGGGCCTCAGGCCTGAATACGACCACCCCCCTTACTGAAGAGGGCAGGAAGAACCACCCTGGGCATTCTCAATTGGCTCACAGATTGAACGGGCTTTGAAGCGGGTTAGGGCTCGAACGGCCACTGGCCCCGACGGCATGCCAGCGCGCGTACTAATTAAAGTACTATAGAGGACTCGCGTACTAAAGAGGGCTCGAGGGAACAGCTCGCATAGATCCTCACGGCCATCATCGAAGGCGATCCCGCCCATCCCCAAAGAATGGCATGAAGGCAAGGTGATTCTTATCCCCAAAAGGGGTGGTGATGCGAGAAACATAGAGGACTACAGGCCAATAACGGTCACCAGCGTCATGTATCGCTTGTTTGCGGGGGTGATCAAAGCATGGTTGAGTGGCTGGGCGAAGACGAAGGGATTACTGACCGAGCTCGAGAATGGCTTCAGGCCTGGCAGACGGCTGGATGACAATCTGTTCGTCATCACGCAGTGTGCAGAAATAGCCCGAAAATAGGGAGGACGCTGTTGTGCTGCTTTCTGAATGTTGAAAAAGCGTACGATAACGTGCCGCATGGTCCTCTCTTCGCATGCTTATCTGACCTTGGACCACCACGACTGCTAATCTCCATTACACGGCGAATGTACAGCGACAATGTAGTGAGTGTGCAGTTGGGTGACATAATCCAATTCGTGTAAATAAGGGTCTGAGGCAGGCACCCCACTGTTGCCATTTCTGTACATTCTGTACGCATTCAGACTAGAGCGGGCCTTGCTGAAGTCAAACCTCGGGTTCAGCATGCGTTTCAGCACAACTAGTGTCAGCGAGAACCACCGCCTGCCTGGTTTGGCTTTTGCACAGACGATCTGGTTCTTTGACAGAGTAACCAGGAGTTGCAATCCCTCCTCGACATCTGCCAGACAGAAATCGCGAGTCTTGGACTCCGATTCAACATTAAGAAATCAGCGGTTAATTGTCCGTCTAGCTGGATGGAGCACCGATGCAGCGGCGTTGGCCTTGGGAGGAGAACCGCTGGCCGCACGCAACGAGTACAGGTACCTTGGAGTCACCCTGTGTGTGGATGCACGCAGGGTGACGACCATGATTCGACTACACGAGACCATGATTCGACAGGCTGCGCTGCAGGACGACGATACGCGGTGGCAGTCACGGTCGAAAAAGGCTTTCTGAGTGGTGGGCAACTGTACGACGGACTGACCACGGCCGGTCTGGAGGCGCGCGCGAGCGAGCCTCCAGACCGGCCGGTGACACGATCCTGAACTCGGTGACATGATCCTGACCGCGATGGCTCTGTGTGATGTGGGGATTCAGGCGTTCGCCCCACTGATCTTGGGGATCAGTGGTTCGCCCCAGTTGCTCGGCGCATCTTCCCCTGGAGAATTCTCGTGTCTCTCTCCTCTCGACCGGACGGGTGGCAGCTGGTCATAAATCGCCGTCACTTTGCTGCCACCCCGTCCTCGAAGGTTAAACCCGGTGTCCCATTGGCCCAATTTTGGCGGGATTCGGACCTTGCTCGCGCTCGCCTAGACGCGGGGGCGCGCGCCGAGGTTCGGAGGGACCACTTGGGGACCTCGGAGGGTGCGTATGTGTGTTGGCATCTCCGGCCGGCGGCGATCCTTTGTTCTTTGTTCTTCGTCGCCGGCCGGCAGTTACGTCGTCTTGTCGGGGCTCCGTCCTCGGCGGGCGCGCGCTCCCCTCCGCGGTCTCGAAGTCCCGAGGCAGCGCCTCGCGATCGTGCACCGTATATGAAGTGTTCCTTCTGCTCTGGGGTGCGAGATCGCGTGAGCGCTGGTCGAAGGGTAGGTCGGCTCTCCAAACTTGCCTCTCGGTTTGTTCGTTTTGTGGGTGTGCCATTCGCGGCCACATTTGGTATCTTGTATTAGCTAATTGGTGTCCTGTGTAATTATGTTACGTACGATTGGCTGTGTCCAATTATTGATCTCTTTGTAATCCCAGTAATAAATCCCTAATTTGGAGAGTGTCGCCTAGGGTCTCCCTCGCTGCGCGCGACGGCTCGCCGTCCCTTCGCGGTGACGGGCCGAGTTCTCGCGCGCAGCAGTTCGAACGGTACACGGGCGCGAGACGAACGAGGACGCGGCACACTGCATGAAGCTTCCAGTGCTCGAACCCGCGGTGGTGTTCGGTAAAGGCAACGTGAACATAAGTAAAAACCAATTGAACAAGGACTAGTCGATTGGCACGACACCACAGTATATAGGAGATACGTTAAATGTTAACGCTTCTTAACCTCCAGTAATGCTAGCAGCCATCTAAAGAACTATCATTACACGAGGAACGCTGTGCGACGCTCTAGCTGCAGCAAGACGGTGAGATGGGCTAGTTGGTGAACATTCATTTTGAAGCACAAAGCTTATAAGCGCACATAAAACGAGGACCGAAGATATAAGAACTCGACAGGACAGCGCTGCAGCCTAGCAGACGACAAAAGCCGAATCCCCGCCTTTTTCTCCCCTCCCCTGGCCGGAGCGCTGCGCACGGCACGCTGAACACGCTGAACCCACCACTGGCTCGCCGCAGCCGCATTAGAATGACTGTGCGCGCTTGTTTAATCGGCCCCTTGAAGCATTAAATGAGAACCTGTCTCTTAAGCAATAGTCATGACGAAAGTGGGCTTCCGATAGAACAAATTAAGTGACAAATATATTTTTTTAAGACGCTTCGATAAATACAAATGAGCGCTTCGAAAAAAATGAGTATACCAACTGGCGGCTGAGCGGTTTACCTCTCTGTCACCGCCTCGGCTGTGCGTAACGCGGAGGTGTATTAAGCGCATATAATGTAACCAGCATAAAGTATGGGAAACGTGCGGCACCTACAGGTGGCGCGACAATGCAGTGCGCCAGCGCGCCGTCAGCGCCGCGAGTGGCCACTCAGTTGTCAAGTGTCGTGCTACGAAATCTCGTCTCTCCTGCTGCGCTCGCGTTTTGTGGACGTGCGTGTGCGCGATGGCGACTGGTGTTATAAAGTGCGCCGGCTTCAAGAACGTAAACAGCGCAGGGTTTTTTAGAGCCTCCAACGAAGAGAAAGAACACAAATTATGCCGCAGCAGGCACGTTTTCGACGTGACGGAAGAGAGCACGGTCGGACAGAGTATTCTAAAAGGGAGATGCGTGCAACAGGCCAACGTGAAGCAGGAAGCATGTGCCGTCATCATCGATGTTTGTGCGCACGCTTTTTCATCATTTTACCTGCTTATTACTGAGTAAACGATGACATTAACGTCAAACATGTGCTGTAGCGAGATGTTGTCTTGAGGGCAACCGAGTGCGATCGGCGCAAGTAGTACGTACGATCGCCTCCCGTGTTGCGTTTAGTGATGCCTTAACAATTGTGCGAAGCTTTCTATACTGCAGTTCCGTTTGTGGACGTTGCTCGGGCTGCATGAGTGCTTGGGTAAATGTGTTACGTGTCATCTTTGTAAGCGATATCTTGGCCGTCACGTAGCATAAAAACAGCGTGGCGCGGCACCGCTTGCATGCGCAGCGCTGTCAAGGGGCAAATGTAATACAGGTGTAATAAAACTTAAAATTCGCGCGGTCCCCAATGCATTGTGCCACGCATCCGGCTCTTGTTTCTTACTCTTCCCGTTTATGAACTGCGCTGTCTGCTTATACGTAGGGCGTACGAATAACATTTTTTTACCTGCAAATGAGCATGATTGAATGATGCTCGCCTTTATGTGCCTATGAAATTGTCTGAACTGCGGTCAGCGTAACAATAACGCACGTACAGCTAAGCGACGGCGTCCAGTAATTTGACAATATGGTCATCGCCGTGAACTGCGAGATAACTGTTGGCTGATGTACGTAACTTTAAGTGCACGCGCTCTGTAATATGCATGTGTACTTTTCAGCATTAATTACTTTAGACTATCAACACCAAAAACACGCTTTTTCAATTGCACCGCCCAGAGGCCGGGTGTAATTTGAGTATTCTCTTTTCCAGCTTGATGCAACTATAGGCTGGTCACCAGAGCTCACTGCAACTGCAGGGGCGGTGTTGAAGGCCACTGCAAGCATGCAGCAGCAGTTGTAGCTTTTGTCAACAGTGAAGAGTCAGCAAAACTTCAGCTGTCGCCGAAGTTTTGCGGTACGTCGGCGGAAAAACAACAGGAGCGTACGAATGAGAAGCTGGATCCGTCGATGACTTTGCGCCAACAAAATGTACACTGCAGACCCGAGACCACTTTGCCGGCTGCCATTCGGTTCCGTTTGAACACTGTAAAAATACCGGTTCACTTGCGTGGAGCGTAAATTCACAGCGAACTAGCTACAACGTGTACTTCATGACCATGCACAGGATCACTTACTTCACACGCCGTACGCTGCGAATCCACCATTCCCGCTGGTCTAGGAAGCTTTCTCGCCCCGGAAAACGGAAGAACTTTCTTCCAGGAGGGCATTTCTTATATCTATTAGCGCAGTTGACGACGCAGCAATTCATGCGCGACATTGCAAAACTCCTCCAACGGCGTGACACGGCTCGGCGCGTGGAGCGGCTGCTGCACGTAGCACGCCAATTCGTTTCGTTCACTCCCGCATAGCGGCGCCACCAGCTCAATGCACGTTCCCCATAGGCGAGAATTTTTTTCATAATTGTGGTCTTGATGAGCTCAAAGAAGGCAGCCAGAAGGAATGTGGTGGTTTACTTAAACTGAACTTAAATGAGTGAGCCCGAAGCCTTTTTGTGTCAATGCCACTGTCAGACACGCACGCACACGATACAGACACACACACGCTCATACACACGTGATAAAGACACGCACAACATACACACACGCGATACAGACACACACGTACTTAGATACACGTACACAATCATACGCACGCGATGATGGCGCGTGATGCCGGGCCACTTTCGCGCCCCGGTGCTGTAGAAAACCTTGAAAAATGGTGATAACAAGATCGAGAACACTGAAATGAACGTTTATTAAAATATTAGTTTCTTTCGAAAGCCGTGTAAATGGGCCATGCTAATTTAAGAGGAGCTTTATGCAGCGTTCCATCATGCAGATCGACGTTTTTTCTGCCACATGATAACATGCTTTATTGCATCTGATATAGTTTCGTTTGCGTCATGTCCGCCTGTGCCTGGATTTTTTGTCTCTTTCCTGTGCGCGCATGTGCAACTCAGGCGTCGCTTCTTGAAATGACTTCGTGGATAATACATTGTCCATCCAAGTGTTATCCTGACGTGAAAGTAGCCTTGCGCGGTGAACTGAACAAGACGCTTGCGCGGTGTCAGTACGATTAAGCGACGCCAACAGTAACTCATCTACCGCAATAACAGAAGCGCCGGAGAAAGATTTTCCAGAGTAGTATTTTGGCGTTCGTGTC
The DNA here is from genome assembly GCF_013339695.2 of Rhipicephalus sanguineus. Taxonomy (NCBI): domain Eukaryota; kingdom Metazoa; phylum Arthropoda; class Arachnida; order Ixodida; family Ixodidae; genus Rhipicephalus; species Rhipicephalus sanguineus. The sequence continues at coordinate 36,367,284 of NC_051178.1, forward strand.
AAAGAAACTAGCACTCGGTTTTCCTGTGAGAGGTGACATTCCGTACGAATGTCAAAACACATTGCGATGATTTTGGCTCGTGTTACATGAACAGAAAGAAGCTCTCCAAAAAACCGCACAAGGGTAATTTTAAAACATCTGCTATCAGAGCGAGAATTTTTCGGCCTCTGCCTCGAAGTAGATATCAACAGCAAGCGAGCGCGATCAGTAGAACACCCCCTGCACGTCGTCTCCGCGAAAAAACCAAATTATAATCGTCTCCTAGTTATGCGTGCGTGGCATCCAAATTCAAAAGCAAATTGACGAACTGAAAAAGAAACAGTAGCTGGCGCTGCTCATCTAAAATACCGTGCCCTGTATTCTTTCATTCATTTCATTCTTTCAGGGCCTGCATTCGTTGCATTTGGGTGGCTGAAGCACATATCAAAGCAGCTGGAAGAATAACACCTCTACAAGCCGCTGTTCCAATTTTCAATGAAACGGACAACGTATCCTGCAAGAATGTTACAGCGCGGAAAAAGAAACGAACGGGCGAGGAGAGGCCACACGGATAAGCGCTGTATTGTACCTGGGGTTTATTTGCGAAAGCACGCATATTAGTAGAGTAACTAATGCGAATCTGAGCAAGCAAAATAGGAAAGCACAAACACGGCGCGTAAAAAAAAAATGATAACTAAGGTGAGTCGTCATGTAGAAGACAACGCCGTAAGTAATACTGGTGTCACAAGGGCACCTTTGATCGCGATCAGGCCCGATCGGGATCAAGATCATCGCGATCTGCTCATCGATATCTGGCTCCCAGATTGCGATTTGACTGACGTTTGCGCCAAACTCGATCCGGATTAGTTTGGACCAAATAGCAGCGATTATTAATTGTTGATCGCGATCAAGAAATTTGATCCGGACTGATTCTGATCGCGATCAAAACTACCCGTGTGACACCGGTATAAGAGAATCTAGTTTTTCACTAGTGAACGGAAGAATTGCTAATGCAGGCGTGACCAAGACGAGCCATTTCGGTCGCGGCCTGCTAGATAACAGCTTACTTTCGCTATCAGAATGTTGTTGGTTTTTTTTTTTTGTACGTTGTGCTTGCGTGTTTCTTTTGTTCCATGCGACTGTTCGCATTTGTGTCCCGAACTTTATGTGTGAATCCTCCTCACCCCTCCCCCCTCCGCCACACAAAAAAAAGAACCCTCATTTGGGAACCAGCGCCAGTAAGTGTCACCTCTGTTGGTCCATTCGTTTGTTTTTTACAGCAAACATTCACAATAAACGGAATCTAACAATCACGACAAGCGCGATCGAGAAGCTCTATCATCGCGCGTAATTGTTCGCAGCACAAAGCAGATCCTATAGTTGTGCACTTTAGCCTGAATAACAGTTGCCGACATGCGAGGTGATGGACTATCAGCTGAATATTCAGCATATTGAGGTCAACCCCATTTTTAAGCAACGCACAAATAGCCTAGAAAAAAAAAAAAAGACGTTGATGAGCAGGCCGGAAGGATATTTAAAATGTAGCATTCGGCGATGCTATATATGATACGAGCAATAGGACAAGCGCCTTACCTCGCAAAGAACGCTGTTCTTTCTCGGAACAAAGTTTTTTCGGCCGATGTTTTGCAGCCACTGCTTCTTGCGCAAGCCATCACGCTTAGCCCCGGCGTAAAATGGCGCGAGCGAAAAAGAAAAATACCAGCAAAACGCAAGATCCACGCGTCTCTAAGGGCAACGGCGAAGGAGACCAATCATCGTGCAGAAAAAGCGGCGGAGAACGGGAGGACGCGCGCGCGGCGGCGAGTACAATGAATGACAGTACTTTCCCAAGATCAAGGGGTTTTACCGCAGCGCCGTTCGCAGTGCCGCCATCGGTGGTTCACCAGTCCAATAAACCAATTGGGTCGTGGTGACATTGTTAACTTGATGCACGTGTTTACTTTAAATGTTAAAAAAAAAACAAAAAAAAACCACCGGAGGTGCTTAGGGGTACTTTAGGTTCAGGAAGGTACTCGAAAACGTATCGTAACCGTCTCCTATCTGATCAATGAATTAAGTAATTAAGCATCCATTTTACCCATTGCATATATAATTGCCATTGCTTGGGCTAAAACTTGTAGGGAAAGAGATAAGAGAATTGAGGATCGATCAGTAGAACAAATCGGAAGACTGAGCATCTGCAGAATATGTATCAGAGGACAAAAATAAACACCGCGCATATTCCGGCAGTCTGCAGATGCGCGCAGTACACATGAGCGAGACGTTTTAGAGCGAATGGGCGAGATACGCGAGACGCATTCAAGCATAGGCGTGCGCAGGGTTTACCTTAAGGGGGGGGGGGGCGAAAGTTCGTCGCAGCGACCCCCCCTCCCAATTATGTCACTGTAGCGCTGACATTGCGCCCCCCACCGAGTCGCATCGCCCCCTCTCCCTGTTATGTCAATGTGTGGGGGCAGACTTTGCGCCCCTCCCTCTTAGATGAATAGGGAAGGCGGCCGCCACCCTGCCCCCCCCCCCCCCCGCCCCCGTGCGCACGCATATGCATTCAAGGATGGCAGAGTTGGACAAAGTAATAAAATTACGAAGTTTGGAGACGTAAAAAGCTGGCTGAGGTTGATAAAAGGTGAATTAAACTAACACTCGTCTTCGACGGCCGCTGTAATTTTCTAGGCTTGGGAACAGGGGCGTAGCCGGGGGGGGGGGGGGGGTTCGACCCCCTCCCCCCCCCCCCGAAATTTTTCAGTTTTGCGTGCGTATATATACACGCACACATACAAACGCACGCACGAACATACATAAAGTATGGTTGAACCCCCCCGAAAAAAATTTCTGGCTACGCCCCTGCGAAATTTTTGGTGATAGTAGGTGTTTTTACAAAGTTGATAAATGATGAGAATAGATGTTTTTTCTCAAATAGTCAAAGTTTTCAGTAAGTGCCCCCCCCCCCCCATCCCGAAAAAAAATCCTGGCTACGGGCCTGTCTCGAGATATGTGGCGCGATTTTGTACGCGTTCTTAAAACGAACGGATAGAACAAAATTACCGGAACCCCGAGGTACTTATAGCCATTAGAATTTAAATCCAATGTGTACGTGGCACATGGGCTCCATGCACGTGGGTAATAGAGCCCAGTACCTCCCGCATTATTATGTTCCTTTGCGGTACAAACGAGAATTAAGGCATAAAGGCTTAAAAAACAAAGAAATTAAAACAAGGGGGCGGAAGAACAAATAATGAAAATTTGTGGGTAGAAAGGGTGACTTAAAAAAATAAGTACGCATCTCGATCCTTGCCACAATATGAGTATGAGTCACGCCGTAGTGGAGGTCTACGGAAATGTTGACCATCATTCAGGTGTTCTTTATCGTGTATTCGGGTGAACAGCCGATCATTTTTATGCAATAACTGACTGCGTGGTAGCGGTGAAGACGCAGTTCAATCGGGAGACGTTCAATCGGGAGACACACACGTTGCGCTTTCCGAGAGAAAAGCCCGCGTAGAGTTATGAGAAGCTTCTTTTACGTCAACGATTTTCTTGTCGATTTGTCCTGCACAAGCGACGTGAGAATGGCGGCCGCAGTAGCAGACGACGCAGCGGAAAGCACGCGCACCGAGGCATTGTCCTGATTCATGACAAATTGCGGTGGGTCTTACTGGGTCGAACTTGTTGTAGCATATTTTTTTCCAACTGCCGCAATTTTCTTAGAAAGTTGTATCGACCTTGTGCAATTCTCCTCCAATAGCGATTGAGCAGCCTTTTTGCCGTCGACGTCTAGCCAGTCTAGCTATGGTGGCTACATAGTCTGGCTACCAGGATACTTCTTCCCTGCAATCCTTGGCATTCAGGCCTACTATCGTACGTCTGTGTGTGCCGGTGCGTCTAAAGAATCGAACGATACCTTTAGGTGGTCAGCACAGCCATCAACACATTGGCCTGTCAGTAGTTCGACGCAGCAGTGTTCCCGACAATCGCCCATAATCATGTAAGTGCGTCAAACCGCCTCCCTGGCTTCGATCGCGTCCCTGCTGACAGACCTTGGCAGCGTTTCCGCGGTTGACGTCCACCGTGTTGCTTTGCCTTTGCGATGTGGCTTTGACAAGAGCGATCGCCACTCGCGGGTTTTCGCTAACGTCCCCGAGCTTAGAAAACCCTGTCCAAAAAGTGCACAGTGAAAGTACCCCCTCAGTTGTGTGGCATCGTCGCCTTGGTACAGCTCGGAAGAGATCGTCAAACAAGCTCGCCGAAATGAATTGACCTATGAGCTCTTCAAACGAATGTCTCCCCTTCCAAGTCATCTCGTTAACCAAACACACTCGACAGTACGGAAACTTGGGTATGATTTATTGTGGGTGAGTCAGTTCTCCCGGCAGCCGGGATACTTTCTGAAAAAAAATTTCTCCCGGCAGTCGCCGATGGTTGGTTGCCTTAAGCGACGTAGTCAACTTCAGGTAGAAATATGTTTTTTTGGGAAAAGCCGGGCATCTCCCGCGTGCAGCGACCTCGCTTGCGATACATATTCCCTCAAAGCACTGTTTTGAGCACTAAGTGCTCAAACAACGGGTTTTGCATGCTAGGCTCCTCTTGTCGGGGGTGTGTAAGATCGACCGTCCGCTACAGCCAACGTGTGTAGCGGGGTAGCGCTCTGGCTCCTGCGGCCCCACTGGCCGTTCAGGAGGTCCTCAGGTGCTCTCCTGATAGGCTGGGAGCAATCGCATCTCGGCCGACATGAATATCAAAACTATGCTTTGCGGGACTGGCCAGGACGCACTCCCGGCATCGTGTCACGTGACTATAGGAGCCGACTGCCGGCTGGATACATACACATGATAGTTGATTGGCGTGCTGTTCAGTAGAGGGCTGAAATCGGGCACTTCTTGTGAGCCCCACGAATGTTTTGCAGAAAACTGGGTGTCGAGGAATCGCAGTCTTCGCTGATTGTGGGGGCACCACCACAAATCTCTCTGTCAGTTGGTGCGATGTGTGCCTGTGTTGTGGTCGCTGTCACTTGCCATTCAGAGCATGGCACTTCAAACTCGGGAAGCAGCTCCCGCTTGAATGTATAATGTTGCTCTTGGAAGCCACAACAGGGACGTGCTGCCTCGTAGAAGGCGAAGAAATGATTTATGCGGTGCACGTTTTACGCTGTGGCCGAGAAGCCTTTGCAGTGATGTTGTGTATTGTTCGGGCATTGCGTCATCAGCAATGTGCATTCGAAGCGATCTCCACGAAGCACGGTTTGAACTTCGTGACGACTGAACCATGAAGGTGAGTGTGTGTCCAGTTATACCTGCTTTGCCACACCACACGTAAAACAAGGGCATGAAGCTAGTTCATTGCACTTACATCAAAGTTCACAACTTACTGGGCACTTCATGCTCTGTCCACTGTCTCTAGCAAATCTGCACATATGTGAGATATCGCGATTCCACAAGCAACTGTTGTGTGGCAGTGTGTACAGATTGCCAAGGAGGCAGCTCAGTGCCATATCAATTTAAGAGGAAGCAATATTGGCGAGATTATGCACGTGCAAGGTGAGATGAGCGAGTGCCATATTGTTGGGTGCATTATTGGGTGACAGCAGGACTACTTGGGAGAGGCTTAGTCTTCAGGATGTGAAACTGAATGGGCGCAAGTGCATGTGATTCAAACTGCGGTTCCTTTTTGGAATCATAACCAAGGTTTATAACACCCTGTTGGTGACGTTTTTTTAGCTGCAAATGAATAGACTGCTTTCTTTTTCTTTTTTTCAAGACAGCAGGGGGACGGTACAGAATAACTAATATAGTGCCACAGGAAAGCGAAATGTAATGAAAAATAAATATAAAACTTTGGTTATCGAAAAAAAGACATTAACATTTCAAGTCTTGATTCTAAAACACCAGTATAAATGTTTCTGTCAAGCCCATGGCAAATGCTTAGCAGGGAAGCTTGTGTGCACTTGGAAACGTGTAAATGTCTTAGTGTGCAATTTTCGGAGTGTCATTCTGCTTGTGTAAGTGGCGCTAAAATGTCTCCAAGGTGTGTAAAGCACACTCCGGCACTTAGCTTGGCTATTGCATGTTGAACGAATGCTTTTCGTTTTCTTTGGTTAAAAGAAGCAGTGCTTTATGCTCATGTAAATACAGTTAAAACTTGACCTAACGAAACCCAATTTGACAAAGTGCCCGATTTAATGAAGAAATTTCCATTCCCTGGGATATAAGCACAGGATTCAGTGGTGTCATCAACCAGAATTAATTAGTTAATTTGGCCTCCAAGCAGGACCTAACAAGCTTTTTCCTGAAATAACTTGAGTTAGAATAGGTGATTCTGTTCTAATTTTGATCGATAGGGTTTTTCTTCGACTGTGCACACTAATGCTATCTTGTTAAAACATATAGGCGCCCTAGCTTTATCTTGACAAGGCTGTGCCCATACACAGAGCAACAGGCCCGGCTGTAGGTGGTTGCTTTGGTTATTTCATGGTGTTTCCAACAGATAGCACTACCAGCTCCTAGCATCTTTCTCGCTCAGCCTGCTTACAGAATCACTGCATTCATATTCTGCATTATCGCATATCGGTAACCTGTGATAGCTTCACGTGACCGTTTACCTGGCGTGCATTGCCTGGACATGGTCTCCCCTATGTCTGGGCTGCCCTCGAGGACATTTCAGACGTGCAGGCATGGTTTCAACATTCTTTTTCTCGATTTTACAAAATTTATGATTTAGTAAAATAACTTGAGTGTGGTCATCACTTCCTTAAATCGAGTTTCAACTTCAGTAACATCTTTTTCTCTGCAGAACTGGTTGACAGAGCTGAAGCCACTTACATCCACAGCAAGTGTGTAGAAGGCTCAAGTGAACTGGACCAAACCGAAGAGGGTGGGACCTGTGCCAAATGCAAGCACAGGCAACATTTCGGTTTGACAAACATGAAACACATGTACAACTGATTGCTGTTGCTCCAAAGAGTTCAATGGCCAGACATGCAAAAAGCTGATGTGATTATCGAGTAAAGAATATCAACGACATTAATTTTGATTTGGAGCCCGAGTTGGAGGCCTGTATGCTTGTAGAACAAGTCTCTTTACGAAAAGAGATGTACAGAAACGAATAACTTTTTTTTCCAGCAGGTGGCGTTTCACGAGTGCACCCACCTGAAATGGTACAGTGGCGGATCTTAGCCAAAATGAGGTTTGACACCAACTTGGAAAGCCAAGATCTGCTCGCGCACAACAGGGCTTGAATGATTTATAATGACAGAGTGAGAGAATGCTTCAAATGACAGGAAGCTCACACTCTACAGGTTCCATCTGTTAGGACAAAAAAAAAAATAATTGCCCCAGGAAATGCAGCCACATAGCATGGGAAAGCCTGTAAGAAGGCAGCATTAATGTGGAGAAAATACTGCAGAGGAAGTATTGACTAGTGATTCACCCAGCTGTGCCTGGTAGGGGTTCTTTTCATATGGAGTTCTTTAGGGCAGAACACCCACTACATTGCTAGATGTCAAGAGCCCTGGTCTGGATATGACACAAAAGGCTTCTACCCTGTTGGATAAGATCGCATACATTCGGTGGGAATAGACCTTATGCAAAATCTGCTGCCACCTAGTGGCCGCCATGCACATTTACACCATGTTGAAGGCAAAGCGTGCTCCGCACATGGACACACTGAGCGTACATATCGACGTGTGGCGGCTGATAGGAAAATCAGTGCCGACATATTTTCATGTGCCGTGTTGCTGACATTTAGGAAATTGGGATGCTGAAAAAAGGTTTTCAGGAAACTAGCCTCCATATGTTATTAGGTTTCCTTGCGGCCGACGAGAAGCGGCAGATCGTTCCGTTGTTCCGGCTACTGCTTACGACTAACGCTGTGTTTACGTTCGCTGTTCTTAACAGATGCAGTATGTGAAAGCATTGGCACTCATCAGAGAACACTCTTTCGTGTCATGCCTGAACGAGACAGTTTTCACGCCGTGTACTTGCAGGCACAGATAAACCAGCTGCGTGTTCAAGCTCCAAAGCTGCATTGCGGCTACTCGTGCTTGCCTGCGCAGTTGTTGACACCATTACTTTTTTTATCACATTGCGATAACAGTTACATGTTAGGTAGCTCTTGCGTGTCATCGACTCTCAGCGATAGTGCTGGAGCGTGTTGTTCGTAGTTTGTTTTCGATTTTGAAGCTTAACAAGGTATCATTTGGCGGGATGCTTTGCGCGTACTGCTTCCCTATGCATATTTTCTAAGCATTTCATGGGCTATTACTACCAGATTCAGAGGGGCGGCCCGGATGGCCAGACCGCCCCGCCCCCCACTTTCTTCTTTATTTATGTGCACATATTAGGTTCTCTCAGCTGACGCTGATTCCCCTTCGGAAAAATCCTGTGTCCACCCCTGTGTGCTATGAAATGTTAGCAGATGCTTGTGTGTGGCACTTTTTGTATGAAACTGAAAAAAATGCTCTTCCCGCAGATGTGTTACATTCGACCGTGGGTGCGCTACCGTTGGTTACGCGCTGAGGTGGTTTTGCAAGTATTCAGTCTGTGATGCAAAACTGCCTTGCTGCAACGGGTTGAAGTTGTAAGGCGCCAGTAGGCCCCGAAAGCGACGATGTGAACCCGAATATTCTTGGCGGATCGTGTTATTTACTAGTACATGTCGGAAGGATATTCAATAAAATACCAGCTAATCGGCGCCTACTTCTTGAAGCAACTAAGGCTTTTCATTTTCTTAAACTTTGTTGTAGTGAGGCAAAGGATGCGGACACCAGAAAGAAACGTACGACGACACACAGCCCTAACTTGCAACAAATGTTTCTTTCTGGTCTTCGTGTCCTTTGCCGTGCTACAACGATGTTTAAAGGGACACTAAAGGCAAATAACAATTTATGTCAGACTGAAAGCTCAATGTATGACAACTTCTAAAACGACAATATTATCAACAGCAGTGCCCTGCTTACCGAGAAATTAAGCTAAATGTATCACATGATGAGCGCCACGAGCGGGACATTTTCGAAGTGATCCCGATGACGTATGAGAGTCTGCCTACAATAAATCACTAGTAATCAAACTAGCAGCAATAAAAAAAGAATCTTCCGTGCATCAAAAGAAGTTATAAAATGCTGTTTGTTCGTTACCTTTGATTCATGGAAAAAAGAACCTCTGCGGCGTTGCCATGGAGAACGACGCGCGTGGTTCAAAGGTTCCATTTCCACCGAACTACGCTTCGCCCGGCGCCCTGCTTCGCTCACACGGTCGCGTCTCAGTGGTAGTTTCGGGATCGCGTACTGCCGCGTGTGTTTTGCGCGCTCGTGAAAGTCGCTCTGACAGAAAGTTCGACAAAATGCCGCATGCAACGACGCCGGCACTACGAGCCCTCAGCAGCATACCGCGTTAATCGGGGCTCAAGTCGCTGAATTGGAGCCCAGCGTCGCGAGCCAATGTCTCGTTGCCAAGTTCTCCGTTCACATCCATTGCGGTTATTGCGGCAAGATTCGATGGCCGTTGTTGCTGCTGTGGGTCCCGCTACTTTCGCTCTGCTGCTACTAGTGTCGGTGGCCGCACAGTAAAGGCGGGCAGCGTTGGGCACGGCAGCAGTGACGTATGAAAGTCGGATTTCAGGCGGGTGATTTGAAGTGCGCTAACGCGATGCGGACCACTAAAACGTGATTTTATTTCAAAATAAGCACTTCCTTGGCATAAAAGTAGCACTACGAGGTTTCTGGACCGTTATTTCAACAATCAACGTCAACTTAATATTTGCCTTTAGTGTCCCTTTAAGTAAACCCACTACCACCAAGCTTGTGTATCCACCCTAGGTGACGCTTTTCATGTTCACTTTTCACGTGCGTAGAAGCGGACCTTTCTTACATTTTAACTGTGCGGTAATTCTATGCAAAACACAGACCGGTAACTACAACAGTGAAATATTTCTTGTTTCAAAAATAACAAACAGCACAACATTTTATTTAAAATAAGACGCACAATACATTAGGTCCACGTAAGCTGTCCCTTATGAAATACGCTTTGAAATGGGTCAACAAAACATTCTTACCGTCATCGCTGTGTCCAGCTGCGTCGCGCGCTAATGCCTCCCCGAAACCATCCTACACTACATGCATGATATTCCGACGGCTAACAACTCTTCATTCGCTACACCAGTGATGGAAGTGCTGCTCCAATTGCTCCAAACTGCTCCAAAAGATAAATGCTGCTCCATGCTGCTCCGAACTGTAATTTTTGTTAGTAATTGCTCCGGACCTGCTCCGAAATGGCGCTGGTAAACTGAAAACAATGAACTTTAAGCACATGATCATCCAGCGAGCCTGAACGAAACAAAAAACAAGCTGTCTGTCTACTATCATTCTACACAACTTTTCTTGGCAATGAAAAGAAGGCTACAGAGCCAAACTATGCATATGCTACCACTCAAGAATATAGTCCCACAATTGCGTCCGTGTTTTCTGCATGAGAATTAAAAACAACAACATTGCTCTATTTTCTACAGGACACTGTTAGAAAGGAGGCGCAGCACACACGAAGGAGATATAAAATTTATATTTGTTTTACTTTATGCAGTGTCATTTCATGTTTTTGCACGTGTGAAAACGTTGCACCTTTTACGTGCACCTCACAGTCAAAATAGCATCTTTGTCTTCAGGTGAGCATTTGTCACCCTCTAGCTCTTCCAATGACTCGCCAAAGGGGCTTGTGACAAATTTCACTAACAAATGGCTATGTAAGCAGACAAAACAAATGGTATGCAATGTTATTATTCGACCATGGCCGCTCGAATAATCGAACAGCCGTCACAGGAGATATGGATGGTTCACAAACTGAAACTAAATTCTAAATGCGTGCCAAACCGGACTACTTCGCGAAGCAGTACATGTGAAATAGCTTCGCCCCCGTAGCCTTTCCTTAATTTCCAAGAAAAGTCCGCGAGTACAGTTTGTATAGTATGCTAGTATGGAATATTTTTGCCATCTGTTCCAAAAATGTCAATAGCTACTCCAAACAAGTATTTTTTCTGCTTCAAAATGTGCTCCAAAAAGCAAAATGTCGCTTCCATCACTGCTACACTGAAAACAGACAAAATTTATAACCTAGCGCAAAGCTTAATTCTCAACAACAACAGGCCTACGTGTGACTTGGTGACAAACTTGTACCTTCTTCTCACTGTGAGGCAGTTCTTCACACATATTAATTGTCAATGTAAAAACTAGGAAATGCCGGTAACGTGTACAAGCTCGTCTGACGTTTTTATGCCCCGATTGCCCACTATCAAAGCAGATGCAAGCAAAAAGAAATAGCAGCGACAGCAGTACGATTTGGACACAAGTCTCCAACATGGCGTCGAATCGGTAGCTTCGTCAAACCTCCGACAGATGGCAGCAATTTTGCATAAGGTCTATAACACATGCATCGTACGACCTACGCACAGCTGCTGCACGCAAGTGCATTTACAGCTATTCCTTCTGGAATGAAATGAGACATACTTGATTGTGTACAGTGAAGTTGAATGCCTGCTTAAGAAAGAATGAATCATTAAAGAAATAAGAATGAATGATTAAGAAAGAATGTGTGGACTAGAGCACTGCACGGGCAGATTTTTCGGCTTGGGCCCGGCCGGGGCCCACTTTAAAAAGGCCGAGGCCAGCCCGGGCCCGTGGTCCCAAGCGTAGGTCCGGCCCGGGCCCGGCCCGGTCCCGGGCTTTCATTACTAAACTTATCCAGTGCGCGCTTGTTCCAGAGTGTACATGCATCGAAATGTTGCTTTGGCGGCGGTGGTAGCTCAGCGGTTAAAGGGGTACTGACACAAAATTTCGCGGCCGAGATAGCCTGCTGGATCGATTCCCGTGTACGTGCGTGTACCATCTGCAAAATATCGGCAGCGAATAAAGCTTGGAAGGTATTTTATATGAATTTTGAAGTTCGCGAGCGCGATCCAGCATTATAGGCCGCGCCTAGTGCATTGACACCCTCGGAGGTGACCCGAGGTGACCCCCCTACTTCCCCTACGTAACCGTTGCAGCCGGTACAAGTTACGATGACGTCGTAGCCGCCATTTTTGTTTTGACGCGCTTCCCGACGAATCGCTCCTCGCCAGCGGGTCAAACATGAAGTGATTCGCCACGTCGAAAATTCATTCGATCCCCGCCGCAAGAAAATCGTCGCCATCAGACGACGATGAGCCCGACGACGACAGACCGCGCGGAAATGCGTCACTGTTCTTTGTGCTCACGTGACCGAGCGTTTCACTCGCTAGGTGGTGATAGTTGCTCCCGGCGGCTTGCCGTTTTTGGAGCTCTGTCAAACCGAAACTGAGGCTGTGTCGGTAATGAGGAGCTTGTAATTATTTATCTGTCGCGCGCTGCAGCTAACGATGTGCCGTGTTATGACTAACAGGCCCCCAGCAACACATTGCAGCAAAAAAACGCGGGGCGAAAATTTTTGTGTCAGGACTCCTTTAAGCTGTTTCGCCGTTAAGTCCGAGGACGCGGGTGCAATTCCCGCGGCCGCGGCGGCCGCATTTTGATGGGGGCGAAATGCAAGAACACCTGTGTACTTATCTTTAGGTGCACGTTAAAGAACTCCAGGTGGTTGAAATTAATCCGGTCCCCACTACAGCGTGTCTCAGGGGCGTAGCCAGAAATTTTTTTCGGGGGGGGGGTTCAACCATACTTTATGTATGTTCGTGCGTGCGTTTGTATGTGTGCGTGCCTATATACGCAAGCAAAATTGAAAAATTTCGGGGGGGGGGGGGGTTTGAACCCCCCCAACCCCCCCCTTGGCTATGCCCCTGGCGTGTCTCGTAATCATATCGTGGTTTGGGCACGTAATACCAAATGAAATGTTCTGTATATGGCACGTGACAAGTCATTGCAATGACAGTATAGTGAAAATAAAACAGCAACAAAACTTATTTAAAAGAAGTGTACAACTAACACACTGCGGGCCAGCCTGAGTCAGGCCCGGCCCAAGCCCTCGGCTTCAAGCCCGGGCCCGGCCCAGGCCCGCACTTTCAAGCCCGAGCCCGGCCCGGGCCCGCCGGAAAACGCTTCGGATGGCCCGGGCCCGTGCAGTGCTCTAGTGTGGACTTGGTTGACATACGCCTCTCCTCAACTCTCCTTCACTCAAGGCGCCACTGCGTTTCTTGAACTCTCCTCTACCTTTCCTTTGCCAAGGGACGCTTTGCCAACGTTCCCTTGACTCGAGTGAAACATGGGGGCCGAAAAAGCCGTCTGATAACGAGAATATTCCTAAATGTGGTTAGCAAATGGCTGTTTCTGCATGATAAACATGTGTTTTTCTTAAATATTCTTTGTTATAATTTCACATTGTCCCGCCTTGAGATCTGTAGCATAGCTTCCGTAAGCTTTGATCCAATAGAGTAAGCGAAAACCTCGCTTCAAATCTAGCAACAGTCGCAACCCGGCTGCTGAAAGTACCGAAAGAGCAGCTGCCTTTGCTTCACTTTGTATTTTGCTGATCGTCTCTGTGGGCTTAATTTGTTTAATTGCGCATGCGTCTGTTAATCGTGGTTTATAATTATGGTAGTGTCTACGTGTGAATTGTTTGTGACCCAGCTTTCACTCTGACTAATGAACTACACGAGTGATGGCAAAAAGCACAGCCTCTCGAGCGGACGATTTGTCGCTTTGTTTACCTTCGTGCTGTTGAGATCCCTCTGATCGCTGATGCAGCTACAGAACGGATGATGCGGGTGAGTGAGTCATTTTTACATGGAACCATATTACACTGGTGTGCTTTGTGAATTTGACACTGCGCCGAGTGCAAGAATTACTTGTCATAGGTAAATTTGCTCTCACTGCGGGAGTACTAGCACGGTTAATGATTACAGGGGCCTGTGCAATTGTTACTTCTCTTCCCTCATTTTCTGGGTGCTTTAGCGCAACGTTCTAGTAGTGGTTCCGCTTCGTTCAATAGAAAAAGCGAAATATACTGCTCGCCGCTGCTATTGAAGGTTGTCCCGCAGTCGCGTTAAGTAATAGATATGTCATACGTGTGGTTGAGCGTTCAAGTTAGACTGTTACGCAAGTTGAGGAAAGCAAGCGTTTGTCTTTTCTCTACTATCTGCGGAAGCCGTTTTGTAATGTCGTTTTTTTTTAAATTAGCAGCATATGTTGTCGGTTAACAGGGACTGGTGTGTTTTTTTTTCTTTTCTTAACAGTGTTTCTTGACATAAGGTATGGTTCATGCAAAATGTTAATCTTCCAAGGATGCTGGAGTTAGCAGTGAATTATTTCTACCAATGTTTTTTATTTGCCCTGCACTTGGTCATATGACTAACGTGACATATTCTGTGGACGTTTTCAATTTTCTTTTAAATTCTGTCTCCAAGTCCACGCAGCGGCCAGATTTAAAAATTTTTGTCCTGTCTTCCCATTCTGGAAGTGCAGATGGCCTGTACTTAGTGCACGAATGTCCTATGTACTAAAGGTTTAGGTTTAATTTGCAGTTGATGACTCCTGGGAATACCTGCTGAGGAGGACATCAATGTCTGTACTCTATTGCGAAGCTTTGGCAGTACATAATCCATAGAACATCCTTGGTGACTGTGCACATCATGAGACTGAAGCCGCTTCTGACTTTGGCGCTGTTCTGTTTTAAAAACGACTGTGTGGGTGCTCTCAACTTGGGAGGAAGTGTCGCTAAGGGGAAGAGTAGTTCACTCTGATTAATCAACGAACATGACAGCAACGAAATGGTGTCAAAAATGCTCAAGTATGTTGAAGTCATCGTGGCTACTTCTGGTCACAAGAACCCTGTAAATATATGTAAATATTCGCTATTGCTGTAACAGTGTGCCGGCCTGTTGGAACTGTGCCACCTCACTTCCATGGAAGAGGAATGGTGATGCATTCTATAGAACATGTCTGATTTTTGTAGAACTGGTTTCCTGTGGAATCGGAGCAGATGCTGTTTTTGCGACCCTGTCCGAACACGAAAGGAGAAGGATAACGCTAATTTAGGTATTGACACTTCGACTGAGCAGAAATGAATTGCAATGGGTAAATGAACCTTTATTTTATGTGCTTGCTGAAGAAATACGTAGGTGACAAGTACAAGTGTGTAAGCTACAAGGTGTTCGTCAATCAAGCATATGCAGCCTTCATACTGTCAAACTCGGTATGAACAACTCAGTTGTTCATACCGAGTTTGAGCTCGTAGGACATCATAAAGAAGAAACAGGCGGTAGCCATACTAGCGTGACTAATGCAGTGCAGCTAGACAGATTAACCGCAGCTTCGCTGCACTTGTATATTGCCATGCAAGGGCTGCACGTTTGGAAAGAGTGCTGGTCTGTGTTCTCCTGCCGGCAGCCCGGTCTCTGCACAAAATAAAGAGGCAATAAATAATGAAAAACACAATGACACATCAAAGCTGCATTTTTCTTTACTTCTAGTTACACATTAATTAGTATTTTTTTTGCGTTGGAGAACAGACATGTCTTTTGTTGAGTTAATGAGCTTTGTCTATTTTGATACATGTTTGGGCCAGGCACTTGCACAGCTGAACAGACATGTGACTATCCAACGCCCACTATTTTCATTATCTAATGGCTTGAATGTCCACAATTATACTGCGTGTTCTTTTTTTACAAATTGCAGTCGTTGCTTTATTTGAAGTAGTGTTATTACTAAGCTTGAAAATAAAACAATCTGATATAAAAATTTTTCTCTGCTGTATTACTATTATATCTCTGTGTTTGGTACGACATTTCATGCATTTTTGCATACATTCACGTTTCATACTGCACGACCTCCTGGTTGTATTTCCTATAGCTGGGCTTGGTCGTTCATAGATATTGTGAGCTGCATAAATACTGTATATCGAAGCTACAAATCATGTAGTTGTCATAACTTTCAATACCTTCAGCTGCACAGTACTCGTCAGCAATTACATTGCCTTTTGTTTTAACTCAACAGTCCGAAATTGTGATCTTATCAATGAGAAGGAAAATGGGAAGAAAAAATAGGAGAACGTACCTTCCCGTTGATACAGAAGATCGACTTACGGAAGTATGCTTCATCGTATTTTGATTAGGGTAGTGAAGATTTGCCTGAGTGAAAGCCGCTCAGGAGTGCGGTGAATGCCGGCGCATGAATAGGCAGGTACACATGCATAAAGCTAGCTCAAATAATTTACCCATTAATTGGAGGAAAGTCTGCTATTATGTTTCCCTACCGCTTGTTTGTAAAGGCTTTCCCACTGGGCCTGAACTGATGCCGCGTATGATCTTCATCGAAATACATGTGAAAGCATGGCGTCCGTAGTAAGACTTGGAACACTTGCACAACGACTATGCGAAAGCAGGTAATCCACTGGCTCTTGCACAGAATACAACACATCACGGCACAAGCAAGTGGTCCTCTAGACATCATGGCCGTCTGTCTCAGAGCCACAGTATAACTGGGCCGTTTCCGAACTGTTTGAAGACAGCTCCATAGTAAATGCGCACCTTCACTGTTGAAAGAAATGCTGCGGCGATATGGTGGCGGCAGCGTGATTGATCGAGAAACGCCGATGAAGCGAGACACGCTCCGCATAGACGCCACGCTCACGCAGAAACTTCACTCAAAGAACGATTCAAGGTAGCTCCCGCGCTACCTTGACTTTCTCAAGTAAAACGCTCGAGACTTGCTCCAGTCGAGGTGCGTTTCGAGTGAAGGGATTTGTGAATTGGAAAACGGCCCTCAAGTAGCATTTCGAGTAAAGGGTCGAGTAAAGGATTGTTTGTGAATACGGGGGTATATAATCCTGAACACCTTGACATACACAGTTGCAATATTTGCGGCAGTTATACAGCTTAAATTGAAAAAAAAAATTGTTCATGTGCGCAAATACTTTTTCCCCAGATTTGTGCCATTTAAGCATTTCTCTATTGCTACAAAATTTGCACATTTATTTTGTAAGTAGAAACACGGTGTCATAATTACTGCATATTTGTTCAGTGATGTTGCCAGCCGTGCACATATTTGTCTTCAGTCATCTAGCCGCTTCTAAGTGATGGTGCTGATGTCTAAAATGTCCAGAACTCGTTTTAGCTGCTGTCACCGCCAGCATCGATGCCAGGTGATGCTGGTGAACAAAACGCCAGAAAACATTAGCAAAAGCACTCCATGTGGGTCGGGCTGAATGCTAAATCTTGGACACAAATGTTTGAAAAATATAGTCCTAAGTTTGCTTTAGATGACAAAATAATAGCCCATACAAGATGTTTATGCCGATGTCTCTGTGCAGGCACCCACAGAGGACCATGACTGGCAGCTGAGCACTGCCCCCCACAGCACTGGTGCGTTTTTTTCATTTGTGCTCTTTCATTGTGGGTGGCCTGATGTGTTTCTGCCACATTGCATAGTTTTACACATATTTTATTTGTGAAAGGGGAAATGTGCTGCATGCAACTTCTGTTCGAAAGTCTATGCTCAGATCAATTTCATTTGAATAAATAATTTTGAAGGCTGCTTGGTCTTTAAGTTACGAAATAGGCACAGTGCATTGGAGAATTATTTTTTTTATTTTCATCTCCCTATTTTCCAATATTTGGGAGGTATTTTCCAATATTTGGTAACCTTATTAAATAAAGTAAAAAAAATTTTAGCCAGTTCCACACCGTAAAAGTCATCGGACAGCGAAGCTGTTGCCCCTTCCATTCAGTTCCTTCAAGTATCTTTTGTTTTGCCCGATTACTTCCAACTAATTCCTTGGTTGTTTCTTTATTTGCACTATGTCAGGTCTGTAGTTCCCGTTGACGGCTCTGGTCGACATGCGTTAACTGACTCTTCTTGCTGTCTCCTCAGTCTTTTTCCTATCATTTACCTTCTGCCATTTCAGCTCCTTGCTCAATCCACTCGCCCGCCTTATGTAAGCTTCATCACATGACCCCCTCCCCTCAATCCACTGTTTGAATCAGCCACCTTGCATAAGCTTCATCACAAGACTCACCTTTTCAGTTCACTCTTTGGATCGCCGGCCTTGCGTAAGCTTCATCACATGATCCCTTGCCTTCAATCCAATGTTTGAATAGCCTGCCTTACGTAAGCTTCATCTTGTGACTCCCATTTTAATCCACCATTTGAATCGCCCGCCGTACATAAGATTCATCATGGGGCTCTCCTTTGAATCCACTGTTTGAATTGCCCACCTTACATAAATGTCACGCGTACTTCCCTTTCAATCCCGTTTTAAATTGCCTGCCTTACATAAGTCACACGTACTTGCTTTTTAATCCACTCTTTGAATCACCCGCCTTGAATAAGCTTTATCATGAGACTCGCCTTTTAATCCACCCTTAAAATCGCCCGCCTCACAATTCTAGAACTAACTGACAAGAAAGCCAAGGAAAGTATAGGGGATGTTATATGTAATAATTATGATGTAAATAGGAAGAAAGTACAGTGGGCGAAAAGATAACTTGCTGCCGGCAGGGACCGAACCTGCGACCTTCGGCTTGTATTTTTTCGTCCACTTTACTATCTTCACATTTACATCATAATTACAAATATAACATCATCCCCTATACTTTCCTTGCGAACAGATGAGATCATTCTTGAACTAACGCAGCACCAGCGATAAGCCTCTAATGGTCCATGCCGCATGTGTAAATGCTGACACGCCTTGCCGCGGTTCAGTTTTTCGATGGCCGACGCTCTGTTCGCCGCTATCAGTGTACAGTGTGTATTTCTGTAGTTTGACTTTCTATTTCCCGGCCACAAGTTCGGCCAAATAAAGAGTTTCATCTTGGACACACTGACTGCTGCCTTCATCGATGTCACGACCTCGTGACATTATAGACAACTGCCCTCAATTTATAATGACAAAGCTTATTTATTAAGGAATCAACAGTGGAACACGTTGAAGCCAATGGTTAGTTCGTGCAGAGCGAACAGAAATTATTGTCACATAAACTGGCACGTGCTCTCTTGGTCTTCTTCGTCGTCGTCTTCACCTTCTGCTTCGCTCCCAGAGCACACGCGCTGATTTCTCCGGTGTGGGATGCAATAATCCTGATGGGCGAGAGAACTAGTACAGCGAGAGAGAAAGAAATATAAATACAGAAAAATCCTTAGGGAAAGGGTTTTTTGGCAAGGCAAGATTTGAACCCACGTACCCACGATCTGAAGGTGAGCGTCTTAACCACTCGGCTATCCAGGCACGCTGCCGAGTATGGCATAGCCTTGTATAGTATAGTATAGCAGGAAATGGGAGAGGGAAGTGAGGGTGAGAAAGACAGATTTGACGGTGAGGACGAGGGAAAGGAGGAGGGGAGAACGGGTACAGAGGAAGAAAAAGGTAGAAAGAGAAAGAGAGAAATAAGCAAGGAAGGGAATTGGAGAAAAAAATATAGAAGGCGAGAGAATGAATACAGAGAGAGAGAAAAATAAAAATAGAAAGACTGGATATAAGGATAGAAAGATGGAGAGTGAAAGAGCTAGAAGGAAACACACAAAGAAAGAACAAAAATTACACCATCTCCCGCTAAAGGGGATCATGAGGCGATGCGAAGCCTCATGGTCCCCTTTAGCAGGTTGAATTTCTGATCAGACATAAACTTTTAGCCTTCAGAAACGATCTATTCTACGATTTGACAATGTTTCGTCGCATTTGGAGACGATTGCAGGTGGTTGAATTTTTGATTAGACATATAAGCTTGTAGACTTGCACGATTGCATTCCGTTGGCGTTCGTTGGGCATGCTACCGACCTCGCGTCGTGGAACGCGAAGAGGAACGCTACACGCGTCATGTCTTCCCTCTAGCCTGGCCGTTAATTCTCACAGGGCAAGCGGGAAACGCGGTCGACATGCGCGCGAGAGGGGGGAGCGTAGGAGAGGAGAGAGAGGGGGAGGGGACGCGCATGCGCTGGCGCTCATCGCGGCATTGCGTAGAGAGGAAAGAATAAGGCGCGCGAGAGAGGGGGAGCGTAGGAGAGGAGAGGACGCGCATGCGCAGTAAGGGTCGTTACGCCACACACCACCACCACCGGATTGAACTCCGCCATAAGATGCTCCGCATCTAAAAGAGCAAGCATAGAGATGTATAGTGTAGTATAGTATAGTGTAGAAAGGGGTGGGAAAAAGAGAGGTGAGAAGGTAAAAGCCTACCTCAGCCAGTACCAACTAGGTGTCCACCTGCTCTGCTGTGTGGGTACCCAGCCTTGTGTGACTTAGCGGAAGCTGCGCTGATCTTTTTGTTAATTAATCATTTCAATACAACTATAGGTTTGACAAATTACTTCCACCTTGACGTCGAGTTCGTATGTGAAAACAACAGGTGTCTGACTGTCGTAGCATTTTTAGAAAAACCTGTATTGTCTAAAAAACAACACCCTATATGTCAGCTGAGTTTACGAAGGAGTAAAGCCATCATGGGCGTCGGCAGGGGGGTGCAAAAGGGGCACTTGCTTTCCTCAAGCCACACCAGCACTTGCCCCCACCCAAGCTACACCAGTACTCTCCCCTTCTCCCAGCCGCCATGCAACATGGCTTTGCACCCCCCCCCCCCCAAGACAAAATCCTGCCGACGCTCATGAAAGCCATGTTGTAGTTGCATGTCTCCAGGACCTCCAATGTGTCTAGATGTCTGCGAATTCAAGGATGATGTCAGGCTGCATCTGATTTCCGTGTACTTAGCAAGTTTTGACGTGTTCGCACCATCTCGTCATCATCATCATCATAAGCAGCCTGACTACGCCTACTGCAGGGCAAAGGCCTCTCCCATGTTCCACCAATCTACCCGGTCCTGTGCTTTCTGCTGCCATGTTATACCTGCAAACTTCTAAATTTCATCTGGCCACCTAACTTCCTGTCTCCCCCTCATGCGTTTGCCTTCTCTCGGAATCTAGTCAGCTACAGTCGAGTCTACTTATAACAATATTGAGGTGCCATGAAAATATCATTGTTATAACCGATTATTGTTATAAGCGGGTTATCCCGAAAATAACAAAGAAAACGTGACAAACAAGAGCATTTAATGAGGGGAACATGATAAACAAGAGCACTTAATGAGGGGGAAGTTGCTTACACTTTTCACTTTTTAGCAGGTAGAAAACCATAAGCAGTCAGCTTCGACTGCTTACTGGCCGTCTTAGTGACATCTTTTTGCAAACCGTCCAACTGCTGCGCGTGGCCGAGCGGAAGGTTTTTAGCAAACACAAAATTGTGCGGGGAGTCGATCATTTGCAACGCTTCCTGATGCGACACAACCTGCACGGGTTCCGGTTCCTCCTCGTCGTCACTGCTGCCGTCTTCCGCGCCGGTGACCGCAGCGACGATCGCCTCATCGGTGAGGTCCTCATTTGTTGCTAGTGCGTCGTCGGCGTGCAAAAACTCCTCAAGTCCCGACGCGTCTCCATCACCACCGTTCACCGACGACCAAAGTTCGGTCATTTCTGCGTCGGCAGGAGCGTCACGGCCTTCTACTTCCGCCTCACTGGAATCCCCAGCAAAGCCCGCCTTACAGAAGCAATTCGCGATGGTGGAGGAGCCGACTTCTGCCCATGCCGCAAAAGTGAACTGCACGGCCATCAGGAGCGAAACCTTGAAGTCCGGCGCAGGTCGGTGTTCACGTATGGAGATGTCCAGGTTCAGCGCCAGCCTGCTCAAAACACGACGCCGATACAGCGCCTTGAAGCAAGCAATCACTCCTGCGTCCATGGGTTGCAAGCCCGCAGTGGTGTTGGGAGGGAGGAAAAAAATCTCCACGTTCGACAGCTTCTGGGCGGTATGATGGGCGGTGCAGTTGTCGAGCACCAGCGCCACTTTCCTGCCTTCGCGCTGCATCCTCTCGTCGAACTCTACCAGCCACTCACGGAAAAGTTCGCGGGTCATCCACGCTTTCCTGTTGTGGCGGTAGCGAACAGGTATCCTCGCGGCACCACGAAAACAGCGAGGATTCCTCGACTTGCCTATCACAAAGGCGGGACACTTGTCGCTGCCGTCCATGTTAGCACAAAAACAAACTGTCACTCGCACTTTGCTCTGTTTGCCGCCCTTACAGGCATCGCCTTTCAGCGCGTGCGTCTTTGAGGGTAGCATCTGAAAAAAGAGCCCTGTTTCGTCACCATTGTACAAGTCTCGGTCCGCGTAGGCTTCGCGGATGCAGGGCAGTGCTTCCTCCAACCACTTCTGCCTAGCATTTACATCCAGCGAGCCTGCCTCTCCGACGACTGCCTTGTACACAATGCCATGCCTCTCCTTAAAACGTTGAAGCCAGCCACCCCCAGGCTGGAAATCAGTGTTGCGAAGGAGGTACGCGAACCTCTTCGCCTTCTCCGCCAAAATGGGACCACTGACTGGCAAATTCATAGCGCGAGCGCTAAGGAACCACTGGTACAGTGCATCTTCCACGTCTTTGTACGCCCCGTGCCTAACCCTTTTCTGGCCGTCATCCATAGCATGGCTAGCACCGCTAGCACTGGCATGGCTGTCACTTTCGGCTTGCTTGAGTGCATTGCGAATGATGCAGGATACAGTCGGCTGCGACAGGCCGTACTTGCGCACCAAGCTGCTCACTTTCTCGCCGGCGTTGTGCTCTCTCACAATGCTACGCTTAACTTCCAACGGTATTGCCGTTCGCTTCCTCTTCACTGGGGTGTCGCTTTCTGGAGGACGGTCTGCCATCGTTGTGCGCGCAACGATGTCCGCGCGTGCGGGGACAGGAGGATCGAGGCGACAGTGACCACAGAACAGGAACAGTGACAACAGGCAAGGAAAACGATGCTGGTAAGCACCAGACTCGGAACACGTGCAAACGGCGGAGCTGGAGACGTGGCCAAATTAGCGAAGAATAGGGGAGGTCGGCACAGTGCACACAGCACCGCTGCTGCTGCGGCGGCTTAGGCGCCCCGGTGCTTTTACAGCGAAAGCTGTTATGAGATCATTTCACCGGCCGTTTTTGGCGCCGTAGTTGTCCGCCGCCGCCGCCGATGGTGTCCGTAACCAGTATCGCTCGAAATTGAATACAATGAAAAGCTGACGGTGCCGCGGCTTTTCATTGTTATATCCGATATATTGTTAAAACCGGTATTGTTATAAGTGGACTCGACTGTACTCTTATTGACCAGCGGTTATCTTGCTTACGCGCTACATGCCCTGCCCATGTTCATTTCGACTAAGATGTCCTTAACACCCATTTGCTCACCGACCCACTCTGCTCTCTTTTTGTGCCTTATGGTTACACCTATCATTTTCCTTTCCATTGCTCGCTGCATCGTTCTCACTTTGAGTTGAACCCTCTTTGTAATCATTCTGAAAAGACAGGGCATGCAAACACGGACACAAGAAAGAAAGCAGGACACCGCCCTGTCTTTTTAGAATGAATACTTACCAACTAGCTCAGCTCTCTGTTATTCAAAGTCTCTTTGTAAGCCTCCAGGTTACTGCTCCGCAGGTGAGTACCGGTAAGACGCAGCTGTTATATATCTTCCTCTTGAGTGATAGTGGTAAACTATCATTCATAATTTAAAAGTGCTCACGCCATCTCGCCATCTATACGTGTGTAACTGTGTGAACACGAACACACACACGCATTCAGGCTCGTATGCGCCGGCGAAATAACGGCGAGCTATTTATGTTCACCATTTACCGCTGGGGGTATGGAGGTCTCGGAGGAGCTTGAGCGTGTTTTCTATCATGCAGTGCTCCTACATTTTCTTTCAGTTTGAAAACTGCCCTTGAGATGCGCACAACAAAGTGGCCCCTTTCTGTACCCACTCGTGATGTGGAACGAAAAAAAAGAGAACACTGGGCACACCTTACGTCAGGCGTCCCCGTGTGGCAGGAGACACAGAGGGGTCACTCCATGTGCCGCAGTTTAAAAGAAAAAAAAATTACACATTATCTCCCCCTACGGGCAACCATGGTGGGATGCGAAAGCATCGCGGGGGGTGCACGAGTTTCCGTTTCTCATATGTGACTTATGAGACTGTGGTTGTCGAGGCGTTTCAGTTACCGCATGCCGACGCTGACGTTTACGTTTGGCTTCCCGAGCCTTCCTCTGCTCTGCGGCAGTGGCGCTGCTGCTGCAACTAGCGCTGACGTTGACGTTGTTCATGGCGTTTTGCACACCGCTGCACAGAGAGAGAATGACGGAAGCACAGTGAACGTGCGCTTTTGCAGCCTCGCAGCTTTCAGATTCACTTGCCGGCATTGCCGTTTACATTCAGCTTCGCGCCCGTCCATTGTGCCGTTGCAAAGGAGAGTGCAACGGGAGTGAGCGCGCACCGCATTATATACGAGCGCGCAGCTGTGGCGGAGAGAGAGAAACGGGAGAGGAGAAACGAAGCGGAGGCAGCGTTCACGCCCCTTCCTCCCACCTCCTCGTGCTCACGTGTGGAGAGGGGGGAGAGTTGGCGCATGCACAGTGTGGGTGCGGATGCCGCAGAACGGACACGGCCCCGAGCATAAGATGCTTTCGCATCTAAAATATTTAAGAGCGTCTGATTCTCTATTGTTGACACTCAGTCTTGGCCAATGCCCCAGAATGGGTATGTGCCATAATTTTGAGGGAAGAAACCAACTAAAAAACATTGTCGACAATTGCAGCGCGATGCTCAAGCACAAAGACGTAACAACCGTGACAGTTGTTAGTTCGCACTTGTTCTTTGTATACCTGTGCGTTCTTTTCGGGCGTCCTTCTTTGTGCTTCAGTGGCGTGCTGGAAGTATCGAGCTGCTTGTCGTTCTTCGTGTGACATTCCAATTTCTTGCTATCGCATTCACTGCTTCGCTCTTGCGGCGAAACTGTCACTTTTTTTCTATCTCGTTTTGGTGTCTCTTTCTCTCTCTCTGTCTATTTCTTACTGTGTCTTTCTTCTCTTTCTCTTCTTCTCTCTCTCTGTTTTTTCTGTCTCTCTCTCTCTCCCTCTCTCTCTCTCTCTCTGTACTCGTTTTCTCGCCCATCAGAGTTATTGCATCCCGCACTGGACAAATTGGCTCACGTGTTCTGGGAGCAAAGTAGAAGATAAAGAGGAGGACAAAGAGAGTGCATGCCGGTTCATGATGATAATTTTTGTTGATGACTAAGGGAGTTTCTCTCTCTGTCTTTTTATCGTTTTCTGTCTTCCCTATTTTTCTATTTTTCTTTTTCTCTCTCTTTTCTCTTTCTCTCTGTACTCATTTTCTCCGCTCATTAGAGTTATTGCATCCTGTGCCAGACAAATCCATTCTTGGTGCCAGTTCATGATGATAATTTTTGTTCGCGACTAATGGAGTTTCTTTTTCTCTGTCTAGTTCTATCTTTTTAGATGCGAAGCATCTTATGCGGAGTTTAAACTGGTGGTGGTGGTGGTGTGCGGCGTGACCACCCTTACTGCGCATGTGCATACCCTCTCCACACACCTCCTCTCCACTCCCCTCACCACTCCTCTCCACTTCCCCTTTACCCCTCTCCCCTCGCCCTCTCCCCACCCCCTCCCTTTCCCTTCTCCACTTCCTCTCTCCCCCTCTCCACATTCCCTCTCTCCCTCGCCCATACCCCTCTCCACTTCCCCTCTCCACTTCCCCTCTCCACTCTTCCTCTGAAACGCGGGCTAGACATGCCGACATTCTCTCCTGCGCAACGCCGCGATGAGTGGCAACGCATGCGTGTCCCCTCCCCCTCTCTTTCCACTCCTACGCTGCCCCCCTCTCACGCGCCTGTCGACCGCGTTCCCCGCACGCCCTGTGAGAATTAACGGCCAGGCTAGAGGGAAGACAAGACGCGCGTAGTGTTTCTCTTCGCGTTCCATGACGCGAGGTCGGTAGCATGCCCAACGAACGCCTGTGGAACGCGAGCGTGCAAGTGCTCCGGCTTTGCATCGCCTCATGGTCCCCTTTAGTGGGAAATGGTGTAATTTTTTGTCTTTCTTCCCTTTCTTTCTCTCTATTTCTCTCTTTCTCTTTCTGTCTCTTTTTTGCTCTTCTTTCTTTCTGTCTGTACTCATGCTGTTGCATATCAGAGTTATTGTATTTCACGCCGGACAAATCGGCGCATGTGTTCTGGGAGCGAGGAATATGATGAAGAGGACGAAGAGAGCGCGTACCGGTTCATAATGATGCAATTTTTGTTTGCGACTAACGGAGTTTCTCCGAGCTTAAACACCTCCGCTGTTAAAAGGCATATTTGTGAGGATGCAGGATTAGATTTCCAGTGTATTTGGCCAAATAAAGCAGGTACTGTGGTTTCAGTAGATGTGTGAACTATGCAGAGGCTGTGGCCGGATGGGCCCCCCCCAGCCATGACTGCCCGAGGGAACCCCCAGCAGCAGCAGCAGCAGCAGCAGCAGCAGCAGCAGCAGCAGGGCAGTGGTGGGGGTGACCAGGAAACACCACCGCCTGCCAGCAGCAACCATGAGGTGAGCCCACTTGGCAGCATATTAGATAGGGAAGAGCAGAATGCGTTGTACATGAAAAGCCTGGTGGAGGGAAAGGCAGGGTTGGAAATCTTTCGGAACTCTTGTGTACACATTGTTATGAACTTCAGGGATTATACATGTGTGGCTGTAAAATTTAAAAGTTCTTTTAGAAGATATTGCACTCATGTAGACCGAGCCGATGAAGTTACATGCATTGCAAGATGTTGACATATAACCAAAGCATAAGTAATTTAATGAGAGGTAACTGGAGACATCATTGCTAATTATAAAATCTTAATAGTAGAAACGTTGATATTTACATGGACTACAGAAACTACATGGTGCTACAGAAAAAAAAACACTTTTCGTGAATCATGCTGCGAAGAAAAAAGTGTAAGCAGTAATGCATTCTTAAGATCTGAAGGCATTTCCGTTTAACAACATAAAGTTGCCTACAATAATTACCAGAGGAAACTCTTGCTCAATTGTCTGTGGTAGCAGCAAGCAGGGCAGGCTAGAGCACTGCACGGGCCGTGATTCTCGGCCTGAGCCCGGCCCAGGCCCGGAACTCGTAGAAGTTTACCCGCTTCAAGCCGGCCCGGTGATGCAAAGCGAGACCCAGGCCCGGCTGGAACCCGAGAAGAAATTTCACATACTCGGCCCGGCCCGGCCCAACCGCAGATTGGTCCTGACAGGAGCCCGGACCATTAATCTAGGTGGTGGTGTCCGAACATGGAATTGACAGCAAGGCATTTTAACTATGAAATATCTACATTTTGTTGGCGCATGCTACCCTAACAAGTATGGTTTAATCTACGGTAATTCCTTTCACAAAAGCGCCTCACTGTGGTAACAGTTGAGTGGGCATACTGGGTATATGATGAACGTTTATTTGGCCATAGTATACTGTAAATATTTTTTCTGCAAATACAATGAGAATCATCAAGAGCATTTCGTAGCAGATATTGTAGAAAGGAAAGCGATTTGCAACATGAGTTCAGTTTCAACAGGGAGCACAATAAGAACAGAGGAGACAGAGAACAAAACGCTCTCTTTGTTTTTATTGTGCTCTCTATTGAAATTAAAAGCATGCTCTTACCAACAAACCTAATGGTGCACCCTTCTGGATATGTAGCACCTGTCTTCAGCATAGAAGCACCCTGCCACATCAAGAGAAATAGAGGAAACAAGCCAAATTTATTACCTTTGTTGTAAATACCCTAACCTAAATAAAAAATTGTGACGAACTCCGTGCACGACGTGTACTTTTCGAAATACGTAAAACCGCCAAAAGGAAGAACAAAACTGTTATAGCATTCCTTCCATATATCACACCACTGCTGCTAGTATACACATTCTATAAGATTTTTGCAGCATGGTTTACAGTTCATTTCATCACATGTTATTGTGTGAAAAGCCCAATTGTCGAGAGATTCCGGCTGTACGTATGCCATGCACTGCTGCATCAGATATCCTGCCGTGCTAAACTTTCTTGAACTGCTTTCGCTAGTCGCAGGGGCGCAAAAATGCCTTGCGAATTGTAAAGGCATTGTGTGTGGACCGATCTTGGCCTAACGTCGGCAGATATCGGCAGCAATATTGGTCCCACGTTGGCAAATCACGCATGTGCTACTTTCACCCACATTGGCCCGATGTCTACTAGCCGGCCTTCGACCGATCTGGGCTTGCCGGCGTTGGGCTGATGTGGGCTAGACAGCGTCGGTTCGAGACGGGCCTGCCATTATTCAGCCGATGATGGCAAGCCGTCATTGGGCCTATGTAAGCTAGCCGATGCTTCAGTGATAGTGAAGGTATGCTTCAATGATAAGTGAAGTGAACCTGAATGAACATTGACTGTACATTCGATGCACTGCAAAGCTAGTGCAAACACTCAAGATTCACCTAGTGTCCAAGTAAATGGCATTTTATGCGAAGTCACTGAGCGCATGTAACTATGTTTACAGTTCCAGGCCTAGCAAAAACACGTGACATGAAACAAGACCCATGAAGCCATGAAGAGGGTTCGTGAGCACATGGCAACAATCGCTGCCGATTTCATGCACAGTTACGCTGATTACCGTGCAGTCCATTCATAACCATTGATGGCTCGAAATCACTTCAGATATCCACTTAACCCTTTGAGGGTCGAATTGTTTCGTGAAATCCAGTCCTAAAATGTGTAATTTTTTTATTGCTGAAATAAATTCTTCGTACGATTCTATTTAAGAAAAAAATTGTCTAAAATTTTTTTTCGTGACCGTAAAGTGACAAAAAGATAATTTTTGTTGTTGCATACACATGGTTTATT